>NC_089845.1:12718459-13018459 GCF_035609145.1 Eleutherodactylus coqui
CCAAAGTAGCCGCTCTTGCGCAGTCCGGGTCTTCTTCTGTTCTCAATGGGGCTCCGTGTAGCTCCGCCCCGTCACGTGCCTATTCCAGCCAATCAGGAGGCTGGAATCGGCAATGGACCGCACAGAAGCCCTGCGGTCCACGGAGGGAGAAGATGCCGGCGGCCATCTTCAGCCGGTAAGTAAGAAGTCACCGGAGCGCGGGGATTCAGGTAAGCGCTGTGCGGATTTTTCTTTAGGTCCCTGCATCGGGGTTGTCTCGCGCCGAACGGGGGGGGGGGGGGGGGGGGGGGTTGAAAAAAAAAAAAACCCGTTTCGGCGCGGGACAACCCCTTTAATGAGGGGTACTGTCATTTTACCAGACTGTAAGTTCAAACACAAATGCTCAAGCTGTGGGGGAAGACTTTGGCATATCGGAGTTGTTCCTAAGATTGTACTAAGGAAAGTTGGTGTGGATGGATTCTGTCACGAGCCGTGGAGAGTTGGCGCTTTATACCGCCAGGCACATGGCTGAACTTCTGAAGGGAGGCTGTTTTTTTTTTTTTTTTTGTCCAGTTTGGTCGATCTGGAATTATTTCCAAAGTTGCTTAGGTTGAAATTTGGGGCAAGAGGTTGATAAATAAGAGGATGCATTTCTGTTCCATTAATATTCGAGTCATTAAGGCCAGTAATGATCAGACAGTGAATTCACAGCCAGTACTGAGGTTTTTGTGCCTTGTGGTGCTTTTTTTGTCACTGTGCATAGTCCAGGAGTTAAAAATCATGTTGCCAACGCTCTCTCGCTTGCAGTAGAACAGATTTCACGTATTGGCACTGGAGGCGGAGTGAAGCCCAAAAGGCTATGGACAGTGTCTGGGAACAGGTTGAATTCAACTCATTAAGCAGCAGTACTTGGACTACTTATCCAACAGTATGCAGATTGTGGAAGTTCTTGTTGGCTCAGGTTGTTGTATGAATGATGACTTCTAGGTGACTGTGGATCTTTACCTTATTGGCACTTTACACAAACAAGGGGTGTTCGTCATGGGGCTTCATGGTCACGTAGTGATACTGGCATTTCGGTTTTTAGATCACACTCAAGGTGAATTTATAAAGCAATTTCTAGTGTGTCAGGCACTCGGGCAGTACTGTAAGGGGCGTCAGGCTAGAAATGATCACCCCCCCCAATATCGTTTGAATTGTTGAGGTATTTGGTGGACAGAGTGGAGCAGGAATGGGGTGGTTTATGAGGTAGAAGCCAATTTTACTCATTTTGGGTTAAAAAAAATTCCTTTTGACTTCAATCTCGCAATTGGAATAATCCTCAGATCAGCAACCCTTGCAGTTATTAATGATTATAGCATATAATATTGTATCGCTCAAAAAAGATGTCCAGGCCCCTCAAACTCTCATCGAATTTGCAATCCCCACGTCTTCAGGCAGAGAGTTCCATAGTTTCACTGCCCTTAGAGTAAAGAACCCCCTTCTGTGTTGGTATAGAAACCTTCTTTCCTCTAGATGTAGAGAGTGCCCTCTTATTACAGTCACAGTTCTGGTTATAAACAGATCATGGGAGAGATCTCGCTACAGGCCCCAGATATATTATACATAGTTATTAGATTGCCCCTCAGACGTCTTTTATCTAAACTAAATAATCCCAATTTGGATACCCTCTCTGGGTATTGTAGTCCGGCCATTCTGTTAATTACTTTAGTTGCCCCCTTTGTACTCGCTCAAACTCGAATATGTCCTTCTTAAGTACCAGTGCCTAAAACTGTCCACAATATTCCATGTGTGGTCTAAGCAGTGACTTGAAAGGAGGAAGACCAATGTTCTCATCATGTAACCCTAGACCTCTTTTGATGCACACCATGTTCCTGTTTGCTTTGGCAGCAGCTGTCTGACACTGGTTGCCCCAGTTAAGCTTACAATTTAAATCCCCAAGTCCTTTTCCATGTCAGTGTTTCCCAGTGGTTTCCCATTTAGCATGAAATTATGACATGTATTTCCTCTGCCCGTGTGCATAACTTTACATTCATTAGTGTTAAGTCTCTTTCACATGGGCGACAGTGATTTCGCCACAGAAAAATCACACCAATATCACATCTGTGTTCCGTGCAATATCGCTGCATTTTCTTGTGGCGATATCGTGAAGTCGCATGAATTTGTAGCGGTCTTTTGCCGGATTTTTTTTTTTTGGGGGGGGGGGGGGGGAGGGGTTGAAATACAGGCCCTACCCTGAAAGTAAACTCAAATGGCATAAAAAAAAGCAAAACATTACCTAACAGATGCTGTAAGTTCCGCCGCATGTATCTTCTGCAACTTCGGCACTTCTCTGTAGTCTTCTACAGTGATTCCTGGTTTGGAGGTTCAAAAACCCTGTCTTTAGGAAGTGCTGGCTCTGATTGACATGCGGCACTCGAGAACCAATCACTGCAGTGCTCGATTAACCAATCACAGCCATTCAATGTGATGGCTGTAATTGATTCATCGAGCGCTGCAGTGATTGGCTGAGCTGCAGAGCTGGAGAACTATATTAGTGTAGATAGTGTGGTGTGATCAGTCAGTGTAGTGTTGGTGTATTGTGATCAGTATATTAGTGTAGTTAGTAGAGATAAGCGAGCACCAAAATGCTCGGGTGCTCGTTACTCGGGATGAAATTTTCGCGATGCTCGAGGGTTCGTTTCGAGTAACGAACCCCATTGAAGTCAATGGGCGACTCGAGCATTTTTGTATATCGCCGATGCTCGCTAAGGTTTCCATTTGTGAAAATCTGGGCAATTCAAGAAAGTGATGGGAACGACACAGCAACGGATAGGGCAGGGGAGGGGCTACATGTTGGGCTGCATCTCAAGCTCCCAGGTCCCACTATTAAGCCACAATAGCGGCAAGAGTGGGCCCCCCCCCTCCCAACAACTTTTACTTCTGAAAAGCCCTCATTAGCAATGCATACCTTAGCCAAGCACCACACTACCTCCAACAAAGCACAATTACTGCCTGCATGACACTCCGCTGCCCCTTCTCCTGGGTTACATGCTGACCAACCCCCCCCCCCCCCCCCGACCCAGTGTCCACAGCGCACACCAAAGTGTCCCTGCGCAGCCTTCAGCTGCCCTTATGCCACATGCTGGCCTCATGGCCACACCACCCTCATGTCTATTTATAAGTGCGTCTGCCATGAGGAGGAACCGCAGGCACACACTGCAGAGGGTTGGCATGGTTAGGCAGCGACCCTCTTCAAAAGGGGCGGGGCGATAGCCCACAATGCTGTACAAAAGCAATGAGAAATATAATCCTGTGCCACCGCCATCAGGAGCTGCACACGTGGGCATAGCAATGGGGAACCTATGTGCCACACACTATTCATTCTGTCAAGGTGTCTGCATGCCCCAGTCAGACCGCGGTTTTTTATAAATAGTCACAGGCAGGTACAACTCCGCAATGGGAATTCCGTGTGCACCCACAGCATGGGTGGCTCCCTGGAACCCACCGGCTGTACATAAATGTATCCCATTGCAGTGCCCTGGACAGCAGAGCTAACGTCAGATTAAATGCAGGTGGGCTTCGGCCCACACTGCATGCCCCAACCTGACCAGGGTTTTTAATTCATAGACACAGGCAGGTACAACCCCTATTGTGAAGTCCCTGTGGACCGACAGCATGGGTGGCTCCCTGGAACCCACCGGCGGTACATGAATATATCCCATTGCATTGCCCATCACAGCTGAGGTAATGTCATGTTTAATGCAGGTGGGCTTCGGCCCACACTGCATGCCTCAGTCAGACTGGGGTTCTTTAGAAGTGGACACATGCAGTTACAACTCCGTGTGGACCGACAGCATGGGTGGGTGCCAGGAAGCCACCGGCGGTACATAAATATATCCCATTGCAGTGCCCAGCACAGCTGATGTAACGTCAGCTTTAATGCAGGTGGGTAAAAAATTAATTGGATTACACTGTAGGCGAGGGCCCCAAAAAATTGGTGTACCAACAGTACTAGTGTACGTCAGAAAAATTGCCCATGCCCCAACCAAGAGGGCAGGTGAAACCCATTAATCGCTTTGGTTAATGTGGCTTAATTTGTAACTAGGCCTGGAGGCAGCCCAGTTAAAATAAAAATTGCTTTAATGAGCATTGAAACGTATAAAAATTGTTTACAAAAATTATATGACTGAGCCTTGTGGGCCTAAGAAAAATTGCCTGTTTGGCGTGTTTACATGAGGTTTCAGGAGGAGGAGCAGGATGAATATTATACACAGATTGATGAAGCTAAATGGTCCACGTTTTTCATGGTGATAGAGAACAATGCTTCCATCCGCGGGTGCAGCCTACGTATTGTTTAGGTATCGCTGCTGTCCGCTGGTGGAGAAGAGAAGTCTGGGGAAATCCAGGCTTTGTTCATCTTGATGAGTGTAAGCCTGTCAGCACTGTCGGTTGACAGGCGGGGACGCTTATCTGTGATGATTCCCCCAGCCGCACTAAACACCCTCTCTGACAAGACCCTAGCCGCATGACAAGCAAGCACCTCCAGGGCATACAGCGCGAGTTCAGGCCACGTGTCCAGCTTCAACACCCAGTAGTTGTAGGGGGCAGAGGCGTCACGGAGGACGGTCGTGCGATCGGCTACGTACTCCCTCACCATCCTTTTACAGTGCTCCCGCCGACTCAGCCTTGACTGGGGAGCGGTGACAGTCTTGCTGGGGAGCCAGAAAGCTGTCAAAGGCCTTAGAGAGTGTTCCCCTGCCTGTGCTGTACATGCTGCCTGATCTCCGCGCCTCCCCTGCTACCTGGCCCTCGGAACTGCGCCTTCGGCCACTAGTGCTGTCGGATGGGAATTTTACCATCAGTTTGTCCGCTAGGGTCCTGTGGTATAGCATCACTCTCGAACCCCTTTCCTCTTGGGGTATGAGAGTGGAAAGGTTCTCCTTATACCGTGGGTCGAGCAGTGTGTACACCCAGTAATCCGTAGTGGCCAGAATGCGTGTAACGCGAGGGTCATGAGAAGGCATCCTAACATGAAGTCAGCCATGTGTGCCAGGGTACCTGTACGCAACACATGGCTGTCCTCACTAGGAAGATCACTTTCAGGATCCTCCTCAGGCCATACACGCTGAAAGGATGACAGGGAAGCCTGGGTACCCTCAGCAGTGGGCCAAGCTGTCTCTTCCCCCTCCTCCTCATCCTCCTCATGCTCCTCCTCCTCAACGCGCTGAGATATAGACAGGAGGGTGCTCTGACTAACCAGCGACATACTGTCTTCCCCTGCCTCTGTTTCTGAGCGCAAAGCATCTGCCTTTATGCTTTGCAGGGAACTTCTCAAGAGGCATAGCAGAGGAATGGTGACGCTAATGATTGCAGCATCGCCGCTCACCATCTGGGTAGACTCCTCAAAGTTTCCAAGGACCTGGCAGATGTCTGCCAACCAGGCCCACTCTTCTGTAAAGAATTGAGGAGGCTTACTCCCACTGCGCCGCCCATGTTGGAGTTGGTATTCCACTATAGCTCTATGCTGCTCATAGAGCCTGGCCAACATGTGGAGTGTAGAGTTCCACCGTGTGGGCACGTCGCACAGCAGTCAGTGCACTGGCAGATAAAACCGATGTTGCAGGGTGGCAGCGTCCGTGTGGGACTTGCGGAAATGTGCGCAGAGCCAGCGCACCTTTCCGAGCAGGTCTGACAAGCGTGGGTAGCTTTTCAGAAAGCGCTGAACCACCAAATTAAAGATGTGGGCCAGGCATGGCACATGCGTGAGGCTGCCGAGCTGCAGAGCCGCCCCCAGGATACGGCCGTTGTCACACACGACCATGCCCGGTTGGAGGCTCAGCGGCGCAAGCCAGCGGTCGGTCTGCTCTGTCAGACCCTGCAGCAGTTCGTGGGCCGTGTGCCTCTTCTCTCCTAAGCTGAGTAGTTTCAGTACGGCCTGCTGACGCTTGCCCACCGCTGTGCTGCCGTACCGCGCGACACCGACTGCTGGCGACGTGCTGATGCTGACACATCTTGATTGCGAGACAGAGGTTGCATAGGAGGAGGAGGAGGAGGAGGAGGAGGAGGGTGGTTTAGTGGAGGAAGCATACACCGCCGCAGATACCACCACCGAGCTGGGGCCCGCAATTCTAGGGGTGGGTAGGACGTGAGCGGTCCCAGGCTCTGACTCTGTCCCAGCCTCCACTAAATTCACCCAATGTGCCGTCAGGGAGATATAGTGGCCCTGCCCGCCTGTGCTTGTCCACGTGTCCGTTGTTAAGTGGACCTTGGCAGTAACCGCGTTGGTGAGGGCGCGTACAATGTTGCGGGAGACATGGTCGTGCAGGGCTGGGACGGCACATCGGGAAAAGTAGTCGCAACTGGGAACTGAGTAGCGCAGGGCCGCCATCATACCTTTGAAAGCCTCCGTTTCCACAACCCTATACGGCAGCATCTCCAGGCTGATAAATGTGGCTATGTGCACGTTTAACGCTTGAGCGTGCGGGTGCGTGGCGGCGTACTTGCGCTCCAACACTTGCGCTAGCGACGGCTGGACGCTGCGCTGACAGACATTGGTGGATGGGGCCGAGGTCAGCGGAGTTGAGGGTGTGGGTGCAGGCCAGGAGAAGGTAGTGCCTGTGTCCTGAGAGGGGGGTTGGATCTCAGTGGCAGGTTGAGGCACAGGGGGAGAGACAGCGGTGCAAACCGGAGGCGGTGAACGGCCTTCGTCCCGCCTTGTGGGGTGCTTGGCCATCATATGCTGGTGGTGGTGAGGCTGGTGGTGGGGGCTCCCCGGCTGATCTTGGCGCGACAAAGGTTGCACACCACTGTTCGTCGGTCGTCTGCACTCTCAGTGAAAAACTGCCAGACCTTTGAGCACCTCGGCCTCTGCAGGGTGGCATGGCGCGAGGGGGCGCTTTGGGAAACAGTTGGTGGATTATTCGGTCTGGCCCTGCCTCTACCCCTGGACACCACACTGCCTCTTGCAACCTGCCCTGCTGCTGCCCTTGCCTCGCCCTCTGAAGACCTGTCCTCAGTAGGCGTAGCAAACCAGGTGGGGTCAGTCACCTCATCGTCCTGCTGCTCTTCCTCTGAATCCTCTGTGCGCTCCTCCCTCGTACTTACTCCAATTACTACTACCTGAGTGATAGACAACTGTGTCTCATCGTCCTCCTCACCCACTGAAAGCTCTTGAGACAGTTGCCGGAAGTCCCCAGCCTCATCCCCCGGACCCCGGGAACTTTCCAAAGGTTGGGCATCGGTCACGACAAACTCCTCTGGTGGGAGAGGAACCATTGCTGGCCATTCTGGGCAGGGGCCCGGGAACAGTTCCTGGGAGTCTGCCTGCTCCTCAGAATGTGTCATTGTACTGGAGTGAGGAGGCTGGGAGGAAGGAGGAGCAGCAGCCAGAGGATTCAGAGTTGCAGCAGTGGACGGCGCAGAACTCTGGGTGGTCGATAGATGGCTGGATGCACTTTCTGCCATCCACGACAGGACCTGCTCACACTGCTCATTTTCTAATAAAGGTCTACCACGTGGACCCATTAATTGTGAGATGAATGTGGGGACGCCAGAAACGTGCCTCTCTCCTAATCCCGCAGCAGTCGGCTGCGATACACCTGGATCAGGAGCTCGGCCTGTGCCCACACCCTGACTTGGGCCTCCGCGTCCTCGCCCGCGTCCACGTCCTCTAGGCCTACCCCTACCCCTCAGCATGCTGTATTACCAGTAGTGCAGAAACAGAACGCTGTAATTAAATGTGCCGCTTATTGGCCTGTGGTTGGAGGCTGACTTCCCTTACGGAACGCACAGCAGAGCCAGGAAACAATTTTGCGCACTCCTGTAGTGAGACGTAGGTGCGTATGACTGAGCTAGTGAAATTCACAGCGCAGAAGCAGTCAAGTGGCCAAAGGCCAGTAGTAGGCCTTAAGTATTTTGCTTCTATTTTTTTAAAATGCTGAGCTGATACAGCAGACAGATACTGTAGGCAGCGTATAATATTATGTATACTCTTTCCCTCTGGCGGGATGACGGCAATCATGTAACAGAGACAGCAGAGCCAGGAAACAATTTTGCGCAAGCCTGCTGAAACGCTCAGCTGCGTATTAATTTGGACTACTACCCCCAGCAGACAGATACTGTAGGCAGCGTATAATATTATGTATACTGTTTCCCTCTGGCGGGATGACGGTGGTGATGTAACGGAGACAGCAGAGCCAGGAAACAATTTTGCGCAAGCCTGCTGAAACGCTTAGCTGCGTATTAATTAGGACTACTACCCCCAGCAGACATGCAGTAAACTGAAGACGGTCACAGGCAGCCCAAAAATAGTATTTTTTTCCCCAATTTTTTTGAAAAAGCCCACTGCCTATATAGCCTGTATATCTCTTTCCCTGCCTCGCCAGTACTGGCCCTATACTCTGTACAATGACTGCAGACTGAGGACGCAATGCTCTGCACGCCCGATATACAAAAAAAACAATTGTGCAACACTGCTAAAAGCAGCCTCAACAGTACTGCACACGGTCAGATGTGGCCCTAAGAAGGACCGTTGGGGTTCTTGAAGCCTAAAATCACTCCTAACGCTCTCCCTATAGCAGCTCCGGCATCAGCAGCACTTTCCGTGATCTCTGTCAGAATGCATCTGTGGCGAGCCGCGGGAGGGGCCGATTTATATACTCGGGTGACACCTGATCTTGCCAGCCACTCACTGCAGGGGGGTGGTATAGGGCTTGAACGTCGCAGGGGGAAGTTGTAATGCCTTACCTGTCTTTCTATTGGCCAGAAAAGCACGCTAACGTCTCAGAGATGAAAGTGAAAGTAACTCGAACATCGCGTGGTGCTCGCCTCTAGTAACGAGCATCTCGAACACGCTAATACTCGAACAGGTATCAAGCTCGGACGAGTACGTTCGCTCATCTCTAGTAGTTAGTACAGTGTGATCGGTCAGTGTAGTGTTAGTGTAGTGTGATCAGTATGTTAGTGTAGTGTGATCGGTCAGTGTAGTGTTAGTGTAGTGTGATCAGTATATTATTTCAGTGTTGGTGCAGTGTGATCCGTATATTAGTGTAGTTAGTATAGTGTGATCAGTCAGTGTAGTGTTAGTGTAGTGTGATCAGTATATTAGTTCAGTGTTGGTGTAGTGTGATCGGTATATTGTAGTTAGTACAGTGTGATCAGTCAGTGTAGTGTTAGTATAGTGTGATCAGTCAGTGTAGTGTGATCAGTATATTAGTATAGTTAGTATAGTGTGATCAGTCAGTGTTATGTTAGTGTAGTGTGATCAGTCTATTAGTGTAGTTAGTACAGTGTGATCAGTCAGTGTAGTGTTAGTGTAGTGTGATCAGTATATTAGTTCAGTGTTGGTGTAGTGTGATCAGTTAGTGTAGTGTTGGTGCAGTGTGATCAGTATATTAGTGTAGTTAGTATAGTGTGATCAGTCAGTGTAGTGTTAGTGTAGTGTGATCAGTATATTAGTATAGTTAGTACAGTGTGATTAGTCAGTGTAGTGTTACTGTAGTGTGATCAGTATAGTACTGTAGTTTGTGTAGTGTGATCAATCAGTGTAGTGTTGGTGTAGTGTGATCAGTATATTAGTGTAATTAGTACAGTGCGATCAGTCAGTGTAGTGTTAGTGTGGTGTGATCAGTATATTAGTGTAGTGTTGGTGTAGTGTGATCAGTATATTAGTGTGGTTAGTACAGTGTGATCAGTATATTAGTGTAGTGTTAGTGTAGTGTGATCAGTATATTAGTGTAGTTAGTATAGTGTGATCAGTCAGTGTAGTGTTAGTGTAGTGTGATCAGTATATTAGTATAGTTAGTACAGTGTGATTAGTCAGTGTAGTGTTACTGTAGTGTGATCAGTATAGTACTGTAGTTTGTGTAGTGTGATCAATCAGTGTAGTGTTGGTGTAGTGTGATCAGTATATTAGTGTAATTAGTACAGTGCGATCAGTCAGTGTAGTGTTAGTGTGGTGTGATCAGTATATTAGTGTAGTGTTGGTGTAGTGTGATCAGTATATTAGTGTGGTTAGTACAGTGTGATCAGTATATTAGTGTAGTGTTAGTGTAGTGTGATCAGTATATTAGTGTAGTTAGTACAGTGTGATCAAGCAGTGTAGTTTTAGTGTAGTGTGATCAGTATATTAGTGTAGTTAGTGTAGTATGATCAGTCATTATAGTTAGTATAGTGTGATCAGTATATTAGTGTAGTTAGTGTAGTGTGATCAGTATATCAGTGTAGTTAGTACCGTGTCATCAGTTAGTGTAGTGTTAGTGTAGTGTGATCTTATACTGAGTACAATATACATCCATAGCAGTACCCCATTCCCAGTATGAGGTACAAGTACAGAGAACCCCAAGCCAGTCTGCATCCTTGATTAAAATAGGTACATGGGAGGGTTAACCTGTCAGATCAAGTACTTGGGTCATGCCACACCATGTGGAAAACAAGGGTGAGTTATTAAATTTATCACTGTGAAACCTTCCCCTCACAACCCGGTTTGTGCATGAAGATTGCTTTATTCTATACCGAATCCTGTTGGCATTTTAATCTCATTATTGCGTTTGACCTCCGTAATATAATTTACCCTGATGGACTCGGCACAGCCTATCCATGAAGCCACATGCCAGCCCTTCCCTTCTGAGCCCGGCCATGTCCCCAAACTGCAGTTTACATCCACATAGGGGGTGATATATAGACAAGTGATATTTATTTACAGCTCTGGAAATATTGTGTAGCTCAATAAGCAATGGGAAACGTATTACATTCAGTATATGCTATTCATCTAGTGTTCACAAATTGTTTTCTTAATCTCTAAATTTTTCTGATTCTTTTCCTTACGTAAAAACAGGCATTCCCCCAAAGTAGTGAAAGCTGCATCTCAAGTCCTAAACAGCATGTGGCAGTACAGAGACCTTAGAAGTCTTTACAAAAAGGTAGGCTTATTTATTTGCTTACGTTTTAGTTTGTTTCATTTAACAGGAATACAAAGACTCGTGGGAAGTTTTGGAAAGCTAAAATTGTCCAGTGACAGAAAAACGTGTTAGTTTTTTTTTCTCAAAAAGATTGCCACTACTGGCCATAGTTGGTAGTGCAGCCCAGCCCCTCTGAAATCCTAGAGCACCTCTTTAAGTATGAGCTACAGTATACTATAATGATCAGCGTTTCTCCATAACTCTTCTTCCCTTTTGTTATACATTTTTGCTGTATAGATTACTTGA
The DNA here is from genome assembly GCF_035609145.1 of Eleutherodactylus coqui. Classification (NCBI taxonomy): domain Eukaryota; kingdom Metazoa; phylum Chordata; class Amphibia; order Anura; family Eleutherodactylidae; genus Eleutherodactylus; species Eleutherodactylus coqui. The sequence goes on from NC_089845.1 coordinate 12,729,625, forward strand.
TATTATCAATTAAAATGGGGTCATTCCACGCACATCATCACAAAAAATAAACTTTTCAAGCCTAACATCTCAGATTTTCATGGAATTCAGCAGGATGGTTGAGGGCAGAAAGTAATTTACAGATGTAAAATGTTAAGTCTCATTGATACATGGTATGAAAACCACAGGGCTGCAAACATAAGAAAATGTGAAATGTATGCCCACCAGATCAACAAAAAGAAATTCAGAACTTTGCTGCAAATTACAATACAACTTTCATCTGGTTTAGCTTCGAAGCCAATGGAGCAGACTTTTCTTAAAAAAGTGCTTCACAATAAAACATTACATTCATTTCAGGAGACGTGGTGTAAACTTTGACCTTGGATATCTAAAAAAGTACATGTTCATGTTTTGAGGGATTAAACTATATAGTAAAGGTGAATGCCTTCTGACTTGGGACAAGTTTCATTTTAGAATGGCTTTGGCAACAGGAGTAAAACTAATGTATTAAGGTGATTGTCCTGCCACTTAAAATGACATCATGGGCTGTAGAAGGTCACTGCTGTGGCCGGTGGTTGACTGAAGCAGCCACAAGTATAGATCAGGTTATTTCTCAGATGAGTGTGCAGCCCAATATGAAAACAGTGAAAAAAACTTTTTAAACTTAGTTGTGTGTATTAAGTAAATAATAGAGAATGAGAACTTCCTACATTGATGACATGAAGAAGACAGAGGGGTACCTGGAACTCAAACATTTTATGCTCTCATGCCTGGAACAAGGAATGGCTTAATAAGGAAGAGGTTTTCTGCGGAGACAATTAGTGAAGTGCAGCAATTAAATATTTCATATAAAATATTGTCTTTGGAAGATATAAAAAGTTTTGTGACTTGTATGTATAGGTTGTGCCATGAATGTAAGTGCAACATTCCAGGAGGTATTTTTCAGGTTTTTTTTTTTTTTAAACCCAGTGCTCTATCCCCATCATATGTATACCCTTATTAGCCAGACATATTAAACAGTCTAAGAAAACAGACCTCACTAAGGTTGATCCATGTGATGTATCTGGGCAGACCCACACTAACTGCTACATACATCCAAGACACAGAAGAGAAAGGCGCCATCTGAGCGCAGAAAAGTGTTACACCCGTACTTTATTGCCGAGCAGTGGGTGAGATTTCTTCTCTGTCCACGCTCTGGCTTTTTTCATGTGATTTTGGCTTTGTTTGTGTTTTGTTCTATTCCCCTGCTGGCGTAATAAATGATTTGCATTGTTAAGAAGTTGAGAGCGCAGAGGTTTTTAGTGCTTAATCAGTTCCCTTCTTTCTTTAGTGCTGACTTGTAACTGGCATCATATTTCATTCTAGAACATAGTCGTTTCCTAAGTAGGTGGTAAAGGGTCTAATTAAATATGATGTATACGTTTATTTTTTTATACTCCTGTTCCCAAAGCCATCCCAAAATTAAACTTACACCCAGAAGAGATTGCGTTTTAACTCTCTTACATACTTTATTTCCCTCAAAAATTGAACGTACACTTTTTTTAGATATTGATGGTCAAAGTTTGCATCAAAAGTTACTTCATGCCTTCAACTATCTTACCAAATTCCATGACAATCTGAGACTGTCAGGCTAGGACCTGTGATAACGTGGCATGCAATAGCCCTATAATGAAATCATACGGCCCTTTATCAACATCTCTTGATTTGTGAGCAAAACTTACCTTGCATCTATCCCAGCTTTACAAAAAAAATCTTTTTTTATTGCTAATGAATTATGCTGCAAATGAGTTTTACATTCTACTGAGGTGTGAAAATCTGAATGCAATATATGCAGCTACCCCCTCGATAGTTATCATTGCTCAGCAGGATTTGTTTCCATGCTGTTTACTAGGGAATTCTTAATTCCTGCACAAATACTATTTGATATGTGTTATATATTTACATGCCACATACTGGCTTTATATCTGACCTGCAGCTGTTTGATCTTCTGTTGTGAAAATAATAACATTTTGCAGCATTCATTCTGTCTTTGGCTGATATGCAATGGTTTGCTTCATTCTGAAGAAGAGCTACAGATGATGCTTTGCTAACTGTATTTTCCTGGATATGTTTAGGTTATAAGATAATCAGCCTCGCAAAACAGCACAATTTTGTGATACTCTATGATGAAGTCTCTATCCTATACACATCTATTGTGGCCACCTAGTAGTTACAATGTGACTTGCAAACTACAAGGGTTTTTGCTGGTTTGACACAATATTGCACTGATTTAGTTTCCTGACAAATTGCATTTCCTAACCAAATTAGAGATAACGTAATTTGTCACATTTCTAATTTGCATGCTTTTTTCACATAGTACATTGCCTGTAAGTAAAGCTGCCAAAAGTTGATGTATTGGTTGATATGGTCCATTTTCATCATTGCTTGAGTGTAATTCAGCTGACTGATGACAAACTCTCACCGACTGGAAAGTAGTCAATCACATTTAAAAACTCTCTGATAATCAGATGAAAGAACTGTTGCATGGATGAAAGATATTTCAATGAAAAACCATTGGCCCACAAAAGATCTTTCACCCACAAAAACTTTCCTTGAAAGAAATTTTCTAAAAAACATCTTTTGTCCATCATCCAATATCATTGAACATGTATGCCGAGTTTGAATGACAGTGACTGCCAATATAAACTGAAATGTCTATGGCCATGTCTGTTCTGCAGATAATCGCTCCTTTAACCCCTTGAGTGGCACGCCTGGAAATTTTCCAGACTAGCTTCACTGCCCATAGTGATATAGCCTGGAAGATTTCCGGGCTATGTTTCACTATGGGACCTGCAGAGCATAATGCCATAAGCTGTGGCATCGTGCTCAGCCTGCACAGACCCACATAGAACAGTGCAGGACTTTAAAAAAAGAAGCAGGAAGATAGAACCAATCTGCCAGCAACTTCCCGCTTCTTTTTTAAAACTCCTGCACTACTTTATTTACAGGTTGCCATGGAGACCATTGGCTTGTTAGAAGCCAGCCGATGGTCCCCGTGGCAAGCAGAGCTGGTGATCGGCTGACAGAGGATAGCCGGGCACCAGCTCGTACAGCAGAGAATGGAGAACGCATCCGATCTCTGCTGTTTAACCTTTTACATTCCGCGGTCTATGCAACTGCAGCATGTAAAGGGACCGAAGGGACAACAGGTTTCAACAAAGACTTATGGAACCCCCTGCGACCCCCTCCTTTTGCAGTTTCCAGTGGACCGGTACCCCTTCTGTCCCACCCTATACGGCTCAGATACCGACAGACTCTCCCCACTACGCAACTGCATACGAGACCCCACCACTTTCTTCCATCCCCCCTGCAGTGCATTGGTGGCGGCATCAGCAGCAAGACAGGCGGACGGGGTGTGAAGGGAAGTGAGATCTCGGGGCCTGAGTGCGGTATCGCCTGAGCAGAGAGGAAGGGGAACACGATGGCTATGGCAGGACGGTCCCCACTGGGTTAGCTCCCCAGTGGTCCAATCGAATTGGGGGTTGTGCAACGCCAGCCACGGCATCTCTAGTACCATGTCTACCGACATTTTCTCCATCAGGAATGATAGACCTTCCGAGTGGCGACCCCCCCCCCCCCCACCACCACCACCACCGTGAGTTGTAACACTGGGGTCCTCCATCGTACCAAGCCCGAAGCAAGAGGGGTAGCATCAATGCTAGCAAAACGAATTGGCATCTTCAGCGCCACAAGTTCAGCCCTCAGGGGCTCAACGAGACGCATGCTTATCAGGTTGGCGGCTGCTCCGGAATCAATAAACGCCTCCCCTGGGCGGGTGAAGTTCCGGAATCTAACCTGGCAGGATACCAGAAGTCTAGGACGTACTTGTAGTCCTAGGCGATCCTCCCTGCAATCGCCTAGGACTTGGAGTCTTTCTGCCGATACAGACTGTGGACGCTGAGGCCTCAGGGGGCAGGTTATCACCCGATGTCCAGCTTTCCCGCAGTAGAGTCAGAGATGACGCAATAACCGAACTCGGCGTCGCTCTTTGGGGTCCAGCGGGTCCAGTTCCATAGGTTCGGGAACAGAGACTGGTACGGAAGAGGAGGGAACAGGACAAACGACCTCCCTGATATCAAACACAATAAATCAAGACGAAAGCCAGCTCACCTGTATCCAAGTTCTGTGCAATGAAGGATACTTTCATAATTGGGAGTGACTTCAATTCAGTTATGGATCCAACTCTGAATTCCACTCTTGAATCAAGATTACCTTCCCCTAAAGTCCTGCTTTTGCACAAAGAGGAAGTGTATGATGTGTGGTGCTGTCTTCGTGGCTCTGAGAGGGAATTTCCCTTTTTATTTTGGCCTCATTCTTCCTATTTAATAATTGATTTGTTTCTCTTGGATGACAGAGGATTGAGAGAGGTTATGTGGACCAAGATCAGAACAATCATGCCCCAGTGTCTTAATACCATTAGTACCATTGACTCTCTAAATAATGCTAATCCCACACCTCAAAGAACGGAAGAGGTATTTAGGTTGTGGGCCAAGCTTCAGAGGCTTTTGGTGGAAAAAATGTTTATTTTTTACAAGAAATGAGTATGCAATTTTATGCATATGATAACCATACTGGGGCACTATTGGCCAAACACCTTTTAAGGGTCTTAAACATAAGGAAAGAATTAGATATCTTTTAGACTTTTTGAGCATAAAATTACTCATCCCTAAGAAGTTGCTAATGCATTTACCTCTAAGAGAATATACAAATGCACATCAACCCAAACATAAACACATTTCTAATTTTATCTAGAACATTAATCTCCTGTGTCTGTCATTCTTTCTACACCAAACTCTAGATCTGAATTTCTAGAAACAATCAAAATGTTAAAACCTCTTAAATATCCAGGCCCAGGTGGCTTCTTTAATGGTCATTATAAAAAGTCGTTTTCTTTGGGCCTTCTATAATACATAAATAAAACAATAGATGTTTTTTTAATGAGGCAATGGATAAGGGTTCCTTTCACTCAGAAATGTTAGAGGCCCTTATTGTCACTTTACCCAAAGCTGCCAAAAGAACTCCGTCCACAGCTAATTTATGTCCTATTTCCCTATTGAATATTGATGTAAAAATGTATGCTAAGATCCTCGGCATCCAACAGCTTTCTATACTTCCAATGTGGGTGCTGCAGTTCAGGTGGGGTTGTCCCACAGACTTAGGCTCCCTATGGAAGCCGCCGATTCCTGAATCTTATTAAGAGTGCTGAACTTTATTCCTAGTCCTAGATGCAGAGAAGGTGTTTGTTTGGATTCACTGCGGTTATCTAGAGGGTACATTAGGACAATTTGGTTTCTCTGGTCCCATTAAATCTGTGATCCTGTTATTATATTCGGCACCATCTGCTCAGTTTTTTCATCTGGGTACATCTCCCCTTTATTTACACTTTCTAACGGTACTCGGCAGGGCTGCCCTCTCGCCTCTTGTTGTTTCCCTTCTTATGGAGCCTCTAGTTAAAACCAATAATAACATCAAAGGAAATAAATGATTACATCAGAAAGACAAAGTACGACTTTATGCAGATGTAATCTTAGCTTGATGTCTAACTTATGTCCACCAAGTCTTTACTTTAGACCGGGGCTGTTACCTTTCAAGTTTAATTTTATGTTAATTATTTCAAAATAATTTCAATAAAGAAATTTTAAAAAATGCTATAAATATTCAGCTTGTTTATCTGTTAAAATGCCTAAATATACACCTTCCATTATGAGATCCTTCAAAGTGTTAGCGAGGGAGACCATGCAATCAGTTTCCAACTTAGTATGTGTTCACATCATACAATATTTCAAGAACTATAATTTTAGTAGTTGATATGCTCCCATATTGATAAATGTTTGTGCGCAGTGAGCGATCCCGCAAACCAGTTCACATCTAATAATGTCTCAAATAATTCAAAACTTTCTGTAGGTACGAAGCTTAATCTTTTGCTTAAGACTTCAGGATGCTCATTGCTTAAACAAGTAGAGGATAAACTGTCATATGTTGTTCAATTACCGAGTGATGTAATGGGTGTCTGTATGGTTCCATTTACTTTTCCCGGCTCCATAGTATCTATAGTGTCTAGTTCTTCTCAGGACCCTTCACCATGGACATTGGGCGAGTTTCAAAGAGCTAAACGTTTATGTACAGAAAAAAGTAGTTTTGATAAGGAACAAATAATCGCCAAAGAATAACAGATAGTGGCTTTCCGGAATGGTCACTCAAATGTGCTTTCAGAATAGTCGTGAATAGAAAGAGAGGATTTACAAGAAGCGGGCCATTACACAGCACACTGATGACGGGCAAAATATTCTGGCTTGATTTACCATTTCCAGTCATGTGACATTGCCTTGCTGAAATGCTTCCTTCAGATAGGTGGCGCTGCAGAGGTAATACTCCATCTTTCCATTTGCATATTTCCCAGAGGCGCATGGATGGCCTTACCAGTCCCCTCACACATCTTTCTAGGTGCTCTCTTTAAGGAGAATCAATACCCTTCCTGACTCACTACTACAGCCTGAGGCAAACTGGATTATGGGAACAGCTGGGAACTAGATCCTCATGACTGAAGTTACAAAAATGATTTAACATTCTTATGTTTTGTCTTTGATATTTATGTAATTTGATATCATTTGCATTTGGAATACAAGAGGTTAATCATTTTGAGTATTTCTATTGGACAAACACTACTCATTATTGGAATTGGGTTGGCTATTCTTACTTTTAATCCACTATGTTTATTCTTATATTGCCATGATTAAGAGCGCCACACTTGAAACGTGTTGACCCAAGTAATCACTTTTTACAAGTCACAATGATTTTTTAACTCATGAGGAAATTAAGAGGGAAGTTTTTATGTCATTTGCGATGCTGGATTTTTGCTTTTTCACTACAATAGCAAACGCCATTCTTGAATGTTCTGCTTAAAAAAAGGCTGATGGAGGCGAAACATTGCATTTTGCGGAATAAAAGAAATTTAGGATATTCCTAAACTGCAATTAAGATTCTACTTCTTTCTTTTTTATTCGCATAAACAAGTACTGAGTTTGTAAAACTCCAGATAATTCCCACTTGGGGAGCATGCTTTCCCCTCTGGTAACTGTTCACCTGGGAGTGGTTTTCATTTTCCATACTACAGTGTTTCCCCAATAGTAAGACCTACCCTGATAATAAAACCTACTCCAATTGCCAGGGGAGGTTTGAAACATAAGCCCCCCAACCCCCCCCCCCCCCCCAAAAAAAAAAAATAAATAAATAAATAAGCCCTAGCTAGGCTACATGTTTAAAAAAATATATATATGCCGCCAGTGTTTCGGTCCTTGCGCTGGCCTCCATCGCTGCTGCAGGCTGCTGCATCTTCCTTCAAGCCGACAGAACAGTTCTTCCTGGAAGCTAATGCTCTGGTTAATTCAGCACTGCCAATGATGTCATTGAATGGCTTCGATTAGTTAATCGAGTGTCGGCTCTCATTAGCTGACACGGTTCTTGATTAACCAATCAGCTCATTAGCTTCCTGGAAGCAAGGTATTCAAGCCCCACTTCCAGGAAGAACTGCTCTGTTGACTTGAAGGAGGACGTGGCAGCCTGCAGCAGCAGTGGAGGCCAGCGCAAGAACCAGAACACTAGTGGTAGTTATTATTAGACACCTCCCAACAATAAGACACGGTGCCTCTTTTGAGGCAAAAATTAATATAAAACAGTGTCTTATTTTCAGGGTAACAAGTTATATACCAGATATTATCAAGCATGTCCACACAGGCATTTCCCTTCTAACCATTCCCAGAGTATAGTTCTGCTCTTTTCAGTTTTCTTTTGGTGTTTTTTTTTCGTAGTATTACTCACTGGACTAGTCTTTTCTGCAACTGTTTTCAGTTACCACCCTAGATAGCTAGTTTGTTCACTGTTTCATCCAGGTTCTTTGTATTGAAGGCCAATAGACTCACACATAGTCAGTGACTATATGATCGGGCAATGGATTTTGCTAGCATGTCAGATCTGCTGCAACATTTCATTGACCATGTACTAAAGCTTCAAATAGAAGAACTTGGAATTTCTTCAAAGTTCCCTACAAGTTCTGCCAGTTTCCTCATCTGTACCTGTGACTCTAAATGAGTGTGATGAGGATCATAAATGTTTCAGGGCCTTTCTGGGTATGTCATTCATTTTGTTTTGAATATATTTTGTTTTGGTAAAGGCAAAAGTGTCCATCGTTCCTTTTTTTTTTTACCATGGTGGCTGTTGCTTTGTCGGGGTACTAGGTTCAAATCCAAGCAAGGTCAAAATCTGCAAGGCGTTTATATGTTCTCACTGTTTTTGCATGAGTTTCCTTCAGGTATTCTGGTTTCTTTCCACACTCCAAAAATATGTAGGTTTTGAGCCTTGTTAGGGACATAGAGTGATGTGAATGGCAACAGTGTACACAGCAGCAAAGAATATGTTGGCGCTTTATAATCAACATAATTACAAGGGTTAGCCCATGAAAAATATTGTTTATACTTACATCCAGGCCATAATAATAGATACCATCTACCTGGTACAGCTCTGGTATTGGCTTCTGAGTTGAGAGAATGTCAACCTCTTTTCTCCAGCTTTTGGGCATTCTTGAAATATCTTACACAAGGTATTTAATAAACCCTGAAAAGATTTTAGATGCAATAATGAGAACATTTTCTGGCAAGCCCTATCTGATTGTATCGAAGGCAAACAGGCATTATACAATCTTACAGCTATCCTCGATGAAATGATTGCTAAAGAAATTAAAGAGGATCTTATATTGCAGGAATGCACTCAAGAATGCTACTTCTAAAAATTCCAATCACCTTGTTCCATTACTTAAAAAATTACCATTTTCTCATTTAAAGGGGTTGTCTTGACATCCATAATTTCATTTATTTCAATTCCTCCTCCTGAACAATATCTGCAGAAGTCTTGGAAAAATGATTAAAAGCAGTGGTTTCATAAGAGAAGCATGGAAGGAGTTGAGAGCACACCAAAAAGAAGGCCATCATAGTTTGTAGACAGCTACATTCAATACTTTAATACTTGAAATGGATCTAGATATCTGGGTGCAAATTTAAAGGGGGCATCCTCAGACAAATAATTTTTGAGGACAACCAATAGAGTTCCCAGGAATGAAGCTAGGGGAAAATCTTCATTTTTTTGTCCCCACTTTGTGTTATTCTTTAAGGCTGCAGGAGACTAAAGGCCCATTTACACACAACAATTATCGCTCAAAAGATGTTTGTTTTTTTTTTAAACAAATTTTTATTGAGATCTTTCATTTTAAACCTACAAAATCTCCAGCGGGGAGCATGATATCTAAGTAATCTCTTTATGGAGATCATCTAATAGATAATATAAAGTGGATAAACCATTTATAAACAAGATATCATAATAAAGCATCTCTTAGAGACTAATACCCGCACAAGTCAAAAGGTGACCTGCGAGGGAGGAAGGAAGTATAATTGGGGTGCAAGAGAAGGAGAAAGAAAGGGAAAGGAGAGGCATAGGGGAAGGGATAGAATCAAGAATTATTTCTCCTGAGGATTGACCAAATGTAAATTCTTGTCTATTCTTGACTCACGCCCGTTTTCATGTCCAAAGTACTCATCACTGAGTGTCTGGTACAGGGGCCTAGGTGTGCTGAATAGTTGCCTATACAAGCAGGTTTAGAACTCACAATAAATCTATCCTTTAAATCATAATTAACCATGAGAGATTGAGCCTATTTCCCCAAGGAAGAGGAGTGAGCGATTTGTCTCCAGGGGCCCCAGATCACATTAAATCCATCATGTGTGCCCTTATTTCAGCTAGAAAGCTCTTCAAGGTTATGGATTAGATCAACTTTAGATTTCCATTGGGAGACAGTTGGTGATTTCTGGAGCCACATAAGCGGTATCAGGGTCTAGGTATCTAGGAGAGATGCCAGAAGCCTGTCCTTAAGCAGGTGAAAATCTATAGAAGGCGTCCATAGAAGTACTCAGTTTAAGCATTCTCAACACATCCCCTACATCTCTCCAGAAACCAGCAATGACCGGGCAGTCCCACCATATATGTTTACAGCGCCTTCAGCTGAGTTACATCTCCATTATTTATTGTGGGGAGATAGCTTGTAGGCATCTTACTAACAGTTTGTAATGGCTTTCCTGTAGGAGGATACAGAGGAATAGGCCGTAGGCAGTTCAAAGGATTAGTTTAACATCAGTGAGGGACAAAGCAATATTCAGCTCCTTCTCCCAGGAGCTGAGAAAAGAAGGCTTATTAAACCTGGGCGGTGTAATAAAATTTTTGCGGAGGTGTCCCCGCTTGTTTTCTGCATCCAGCTGTTTCCCGCTGGGAGCGCCCAGCTGTCATGATGAGCGACGGCATAACGAAAACTGCACCGATGTAAGTGCAGTTACAACGATTATCGCTCAAAAGAACGGCTTTCGAGCGAATTCTGAGAGGTTATCGTTGTGTGTAAATGGGCCTTAAGACTTCTTGATGCCTTGACAAATCTTCAAGAACCTCTGTTGTGTAGTATTAGCTGTTGATACCTCCCAAGCTGTAGCCGTGGGAAGAGGAACTTATGAGTGACATCAATAGGCAATGAAGAAAGGATAGACTCTTGTGGACTTGCTGGCAAGTCTTTACAGCAAAACTCTTCCCAAGGTAAATGTGAGGCTCAGTCAACCTACAAGGAGAACACAGAATGGCATTAAGTAGATCTCAAGGCACTCATTCCACCTACCCACTGGATTAGGGATGGTAGGCAGAACAAAACACTAGCTTTTCATTCCACATAGTGCTCTCCAAAGGTAAGAGGTGAATTGCACACCAAGTCAGAGACTGTGTGCAGAGTGAGTCCATGAAGTCGGAAAATATGGTCCATAAATAGGTGAGCCTCATCTGAAGACCAGGCAGGGGGCAAAATTCACAAATTTTGAGAATCTGTCCACGATAATTCAGTGCAGTGCACTTGGAGGAGCAAAGGAGGTCTGTAGCATAATTCATGGTAATATGTGTCAGGTTGTGCTGCTGAGATCTGTTGTTATACAGGGTTCCAAGAGCACACTTTCACAGGTGGATATAAAACAAAAAATAATTTTTTGCGCTCCTAGGGAAAAAAAAAAGTTTGGTAAATAGGGTAATTTATACAAGCAACGCGTTTCAGCAGCTATCTGTTGCCTTTTTCAAGCTTATCAAAGATTATACATTAACACACAAACATATAAAGACATATCGGGATTACTCACCAGCTACAGACGGTTACAACGAGCCGGAGAGTGTTTGCTGTGATTGGAGAGGGGGTGGGAACGCACATCCTCATAGTGCGTTGACGTCGGTCAGCGTCATGTATTCAAAATAACTTTATTTAGACTACATTTCATGAACTGACAACAGCCTCCGCAGACGCCACTGAACGCAACACTAGTGCAAGTGTTGTAATCACTCAATACAATGTACAATGATGACATTGTGATTATTAGATACTATACAAGTAATAGACAATATTCACATAATTCAAATGCAAATACTAATAATAATTTAAATAAAATAATATATATTGGGCTACAGGCAGAGATATCAACCTTACGGCAACGGATTAAGGCAATCCTAGACCAGAAAACCTTAGCTTACAGAGACAGGATGCGAGGAATCGACTTTGAATCGGGGGACTAATGCGGTAGAAGACTAGCGCAATCCCTACATCCACGAATGCCCCAGACATTCGTTGCAAAACTACACAAATCTCGGGGGGACTTAGCTTTCTCAACACGAGATATACTAGATGAATTCCACAGCTATTATGATGGACTTTATAACATAGCAAAAGATCAGGAACTTAACAGGACCGACAGTAAAGAAGAAGAGGAGTACCTAAAAGAATTCGGTCCAGGCCCAATAGAGCAGGAAATTGCAGAAAACCTAGATCAAGACTTCTCCCAAGAAGAAGTCCTAGAATGTATTGGTGAATTAAAATTAGGCAAAAGTCCAGGCCCAGGCGGTTACACGGCGCGTTTCTACAAGCAGTTCAAGGACGAACTATCCCCCCCTCATAGCACAAACATTTAACGAGGTGTCCAGGGAAAATCCTTTCCCTTCTCAAGCCCTCCAAGCTCACATAGCTGTAGTCCCAAAACCGGGAAAAGATCCAACACAGTGTTCCAATTTTAGGCCAATATCACTGATAAACATTGACGTCAAAATGTTTGCCAAGCTGATTGCTAATAGGCTTGGCAAGCATATCCCAGGCCTGATCCACAAGGAGCAAGTGGGCTTTGTCCCTGGAAGAGAAGCCAGGGACAACACCATCAAAGCTATATCCTTGATCAACCTAGCTAGAGCCCAAAACAAGCCACTGTGTCTACTCTCAGTAGACGCAGAAAAGGCTTTTGACAGGGTCAGTTGGAGATACCTGGAGGGGACCCTAAGACAAATAGGTCTTGGACAGAGGACAAGGGAACGAATCATTGCCCTATACAACAGCCCCTCAGCCAAGATTAAAATAAATGGAGCCCTTTCAGAACCCATAATGATCCGTAACGGTACCAGACAGGGCTGCCCACTGTCGCCCCTGCTATATATCCTGTCAATGGAATCCCTAGCCAATGCCATCCGGAGTAACATATCAATCAGAGGCACTCATGACGGTACCTGTGAACATAAAATGGCATTGTTTGCGGACGACCTTCTTCTGTTCGTATCAAATCCCAGGGTAGGACTACCAATATTGATGAAAGAATTCGCAAGATATGGGAGGGTGAGCAATTTCAAAGTAAATCTACAAAAATCTGAGATACTAAACGTAACGATCCCCCAGAGAGAAGCGCTGGACCTAGAAGAAGCTTTCCCGTTTAAATGGAAGCCCACATCAATAAAATATCTTGGAGTTCAACTACCTGCAAACCCCGCCCGGACCTTCGACTTAAACTTCCAACCCTTCCTTGCCAAACTTAAAGAGGACTTAGAAAAGTCGAGCCCACTTATTATATCTTGGACAGGCAGAATAAATGCTGTAAAAATGGACACTTTGCCGAAATTTCTGTACCTGTGTCAGACACTACCTGTCCACCTCAACAGACGATTCCTGCTTAATATACGTTCGCTAATAAATAACTTTGTCTGGAGGGGCCGTAGACCCCGACTCAGACACACGCTCCTTACACGCCCCAAGGAACAGGGAGGACTGGGACTCCCAGATTTCACCCTGTATTACAGGGCGAGCCTGGGCAATTTTGTGCTCTCTCTCATAAGAGATAAGAGCACGAAGCTATGGGTAGAATTGGAGCACAATATCGCATCTATAGCGGTCCAGGGGGTCCCGTGGATTCTGAGACAATATTTGAAAGAGAAACTCCATCTCGCTGCAATTAGGGGAAGTGCTCAGAGCATGGGGCACATTTGCCCAGAAAATGGGTTTGATCTCAGTCCCGGGACCATTGACCCCACTGATAACCAACCCTCAGTTTCAGGCTTTTGAGAGAGGGAACCAGGTCTTGTCACTACCTAACACCCCGGTCCCACGAGTGAGAGACGTAACCACACAGGCAGGAGTGAGACCCCTGAGAGACTTCTATGAAGGAACCAGACCCCCACCACGGGCTTGGTTAAAATATTTTCAGGTGAGAGGGTATGTGGAGTCCCTGACACCCAGGGGATGTGGCAACTTACCGCTGACCCAGTTTGAAACCGCATGCATGACAGCATCCCCAGTGACACACGGAATCTCGCAGATATACAGATTGCTGTTGGCCCGCGAGGTGGAGGACGACCCACCCAGTTATGTGGCACAGTGGGAAAGGGAAATGGGAATAACGTTCACCAGTACGGACTGGAAGAGGGCTTTCCTTATGTGCCACAAAAGTACCAAATTTAGCAGAATACAAGAACAAAATTTTAAAATCTTGTCACAATGGTACAGGACACCGTTGAGACTGCACCAAATGGATGCACAAGTCTCCGATATATGTTGAAGATGCCAGAGTAGCATAGGAACAACGCTACATATCTGGTGGGAATGTCCACTAGTAGCCGAACTATGGAAAAGTGTGGAACTCCTCTACAATAGCATGGCCAGATCAACGGTGTCCTTTACAGCAAAAATGGCCCTACTATTAATGCTCCCGGGATCCATGGCAAAGATCAAGGCTGATCTCCTGAGATTGGCCATCCTCGCAGTCAGGATGTCTGTCCCGGGTTTATGGCGCTCCACGGCCCCTCCCACAAGGGTTATATGGACAGAAAAACTCAATACTCTTATGAGATACGAAATAGAGGGAGCAGAGGAAGAAAAAGACCGCGAAAAGTCCTATAATCTCTGGAGACCGTGGATCGCCATGAGAGCGTCTAAACCCTTTGAAAAATGGTTGAATACGGGTACTATGGACCCTTAGGGCCCTTGGAAACCCAAAAAAGCCATAAGCAAGACTTCCATCCCCTCCCTAACCCCATATCCCAACATCTTCCCCTACCTTTTACCCCCCCAGCCAGATACATGCCTTTATTTATTAATGCACCACAAAGTTGTATTTTCCCTTTTTAATTTTTTTATTTTTTGTATTTACTGTTTTAAGAAATAAATGTATTCTGCAGGAAAAGTCTGTGATACACGATTTAAGAGAAATCAACGTGGCCACGCTTAAGCAAAATGGTAACTGCAGATCAATATAATGTAACACTGTTTAATGTTTACTGAAAATGTACAATAAAAATGATTGAAACTAAATAAAATAATATAATATAATATTAATTTTAGAAAAATATCTAATACATAAAATAAAGCTTACAACAAACCACAACATACTTTTATAACTATAAAGATGATATATTAAAATACTTCTCATATTATATCTAACAAAGGACCACACTGTAAGGCCTTAGTCAGACGGGCGTTTTTTCGCGCGATTTGCGGATCGCATGACGGATGCGCATCCGCAAATCGCGTGACCGGTACCCGAAAATCGCACGAAAATCTGCTCCTAGCCGCGTTTCATTAGAAACGGGCCGGAGCTGTCCAGCGCATTGCATTCAATGGAGCGGCAATACAGCCTGCTCCATTGAAAGCAATGCGCTGCGGGCGAGTGTGGGATGAATTGTCGGGAAGGGCTTAAATATATAAGCCCTTCCCTGCAATTCATCCAGAAAAGTGTTAAAATAAAGAATATATATATACTTACCTGCTCCCGGCAGCCGGAGTTCCGCGCGGCCGGCCTGCAGTGGGTGTGAAGGGGGTGTGAGTCAGACCTGCCCCCTGATTGGCTCAGCGCTGAGCCAATCAGGGGACAGGTCTGACTCACACCCCCTTCACACCCACTGCAGTACGGCCGCACGGAACTCCGGCTGCCGGGAGCAGGTGAGTATGTATATATTTTTTATTTTAACACTTTTCTGGATGAATTGCAGGGAAGGGCTTATATATTTAAGCCCTTCCCGACAATTCATCCTGCGCTCGCCGGCAGCCCATTGCTTTCAATGGAGGTGGCTGTATTGCCAGCTCCATTGAATTCAATGGGCAAACATCGTTCTTCTCTGCCACAGCTATTACAGCTGTGGCAGAGAAGAATGATTTGTCTTCTATATGTTCTCAATGGGGTCGGCGCTGCTGCCGCCGGCCCCATTGAGCGCATATAGAGAAGAGAACAGAGATCGCAGATAGGTGCGATCTGCGATTTCTGTTCTATAATTTATCGGACGAGCGCATAAAAAGCGCTCATGTGTCCGATACCATTGCAAAGCAATGGTTTTATAAAATCGCCGGACGCATGCGCATATCGCGGCAAAAAACGGCCGTCTGACTAAGGCCTAATGACGCAAAAAATTTGATTTTTTAAAAAAATAAACATTATTTATATTTTTTCCAATATTTCATTAAGGCCGTACGGGGTGAGGGTGTTTAATCTATGTATCCAATACATTTCCTACTTACGCAGTGTGCTGATAGATTTAATTTCTATACATTCAAGGGGTGTCACAGTCAGTTTAGAGAAATCAGCCTTATGAAAGTCATTAAAATGCCTAGACCAGCTGTGTGTGCGCAAACTATTCTTTATGTTCAGTCGATGATTATTATTTTGTGTTTTCAATTTATTTATCGTTCTGCCGACATATCTTAATTTACATGGGCACTCTATTAAATAAATGACTTTAGATGTATTACATGACATACGTTGTGGGATGGGAAATTTAATCGTATTAAAATCGATCTCTGTTCTCTTATGTGCAACCAGCTGATATACCCGGCTTCGCCCGAGTTAATTTGGTACTGGTGTTTATCTGGTGTTCACACGGAAATCTAATGAAGTCGTGGTTACTTTAGAGATACTGAGGAAAAAAATATGTTCACCATTTTGCATAGTTCTCTGCGTTACCCAGGAAATACCATGGGGAGGCAACCATGCAACGTTTCCTTTATATAAAATGTCATCAGGAAATGAGAGAATTAGATTACATACGTAAAATTTGGACGCTAATTCTTTTGCGCATAGAATTGAATAATCGAGTTGGGACCTATGAACTTTTCCTATTTATGACATAATCAATGCTCGTGCCAAATTTCCCGTTTCTATGACACCGGAAAGTGAAAAAATTACATTCCGCACGTAAAATTTTGACGCCAATTCTTTTGCGCTAGAATTGAATAATCGAGTTGGGACCTATGAACTTTTCCTATTTATGACATAATGAATGCTCGTGCGAAATTCCCTGTTTCTATGACACCGGAAAGTGAGAAAATTAGATTCCGTACGTAAAATTTGGACGCTAATTCTTTTGCGCATAGAATTGAATAATCGAGTTGGGACCTATGAACTTTTCCTATTTATGACATAATCAATGCTCGGGCCAAATTTTAAGTTTCTATGACATTGGGAAGTGCGTGATTTAGATTATGTACGTTAAATTTTTACACCAATTCTTTTGCGCTAGAATTGAATAATCGAGTTGGGACCCAATTACTTTTCCTATTTTGGAGATAATCTATGCTCGTGCCAAAATTCATGTTTCTACGATATCGGGAAGTTGGAGAACTTTTGGCGAGTCAGTCAGTGAGTCAGTGAGGGCTTTCAGCTTTATATATATGTATGTATATGTGTGTGTGTATGTATATGTGTGTGTGTATGTATATGTGTGTGTGTATGTATATGTGTGTGTGTATGTATATGTGTGTGTGTATGTATATGTGTGTGTGTGTGTGTGTGTGTGTGTGTGTGTGTGTGTGTGTGTGTGTGTGTGTGTGTGTGTGTGTGTGTGTGTGTGTGTGTGTGTGTGTGTGTATATATATAATATATATATATATATATAATTAGACATAGACTTGCTGATATACCCGGCTTCGCCCGAGTTAATTTGGTACTGGTGTTTATCTGGTGTTCACATAGAAAATCTTACGAAGTCGTGGTTCTTTAGAGATACTGAGGAAAAAAAATATGTTCACCATTTTGCATAGTTCTCTGCGTTACCCAGGAAACACAACGTGGAGGCAACCATGCGACGTTTCCTTTATATAAAATGACATCAGGAAGTGAGAGAATTAGATTACATACGTAAAATTTGGACGCTAATTCTTTTGCGCTTAGAATTGAATAATCGAGTTGGGACCCATTAGCTTTTCCTATTTATGACATAATTAATGCTCCTGCCAAATTTCCCGTTTCTATGTCACCGGAAAGTGAAAAAATTACATTCCACACGTAAAATTTCGATGCCAATTCTTTTGCGCTAGAATTGAATAATCGAGTTGGGACCCATTAGCTTTTCCTATTTATGACAATCAATGCTCGTGCCAAATTTCACGTTTCTATGACAGCGGAAAGTGAGAAAATTACATTCCGTACGTAAAATTTGGACGCTAATTCTTTTGCGCATAGAATTGAATAATCGAATTGGGACCCATTCGCTTTTCCTATTTATGACGTAATCAATGCTCCTGCCAAATTTCACGTTTCTATGACAGCGGAAAGTGAGAAAATTACATTCCGTACGTAAAATTTGGACGCTAATTCTTTTGCGCATAGAATTGAATAATCGAATTGGGACCCATTCGCTTTTCCTATTTATGACGTAATCAATGCTCCTGCCAAATTTCACGTTTCTATGACATTGGGAAGTGAGAGATTTAGATTATGTACGTAAAATTTTGATGCCAATTCTTTTGCGCATAGAATTGAATAATCGAGTTGCCCTTCACAGATATAGATTAAAATATAATGACATTTATTGAAAATTTCTAAAATTGTGGGCTCACATATAACACTTATAGACAATACGTAAAAAGGACAGGTAACATATAAGCAAAGAATAGGCCCTTATGGATATATGTAAGACAACGTATCTCTCGGATAGATTTTTAGAGATAGCTGCCGCTCATACAAATGAGAGAGGATCGAACTCCAGAAGGTGAAAGAGTGATATCCACGTCTAAGGATTATTTGTACTTAGATGTTGATATGGTACAGGAATTGGTGCCTGTACTAGGGCACAGTATTCTTATGTGTACTCTTGTTGCTAGAACACTTTATTTAATAACTTCCCATTGGTAGCACAGTTATTGTGTATACAGGTGCTAAACACATGGGCTCATTGTGTGTCAGTGATGCTGACCAGAACGTTTCGGAAAGCTCGCTCGACGCGTTTCCCTACCCATGTAGGGGGCAGTTCCTCAGGAGCGCGGGTAATTATTGCCCGAAAAGTACGTAAAGATAATAGAGCAACAGGATTAGTGCGTCAGGACATAGTCCTGCTGCAGTTTGATACTGCTAAGGTGATGCCACCTGTTCGATAGTCACCTCTTCTTGCTTGTCACTTCCTGTGCGGTATCTGTGTTGGTACCGCTATCGGGCTCTCTATTTGAATATTCAGAGAGGGAGAGGGTCATTCATCCCATCTGGCATATAAGATGGTATGTGCCAGTATTTGAATGCCTCAGATAGCACTTCCGTGTAGCAGATGGCGCCCTTTAATCAGGCTTAGTCACCGGCTACTACGGCAAGGCCAGGTGATACCCTCCTAGAGAATTCCTGCAATATCCATTAGGGTACTTGCATTGGTCTGTAGATTTCTGTGACCAGTGTGGATTAATGCAATACCCAGATGGAAATTGTTCTGTCTCTCAGTGTTTGTTAAAGCGAATGCTTCTCCAGGATCTATGGCCGACCCTTCTCACACAGCTGGTAGTTATCCCGGCTGTGTGTAATGAGGGCAATGCCTACACAGGTGAAGCTCAGGTAAGTAGCAATATAAGTCTCAGGTAGAGTTAGCTTCAGAGAATAGAGGGTTGTTTCGGCTAGACCTGGGGGATAATACCCCATTCAAAGTTCTTTCATAGAGACCAGGAAAGACAGAACCCCTAACAGTGTCAGTCCTAGCTGGATTAGACAGGGGTAAGAGGCAGGGACAGAGCAAGAGAGGTAGCGCCTGCGGCTCTGATGGTGAGCGGCCGGCTATGAGGTGTTGGAGCTACTGACAGTGTTTAAATGGAGGTATGGCTCCTCCTCTATGGGAGGGGTAATGTCCTCCAGCCTATTGGGACTCCAGGGGGCGGTAGTGGTTGTCCCAGGAAACGCCCACCTGATCATTGTGTCCAATTTCACATGCTTCTGCTTAGCAGAGCGATGGTAGAATAGAGTGATGCTGTTAACCCCTTCTTTCACAGTTTATTTCCCAACCGATCATTGGGAGTCTCAGTGCGATGTATTCACATCTAGCAACCGTGTGCGAGCTTCCGCGTCCCACGGTGGAACGCATGACGCGCTGCGCGGTGACGTCATCGCGCAGCGCGCCTCCTTATTGGCTAATGTATCAGGATGGGTGGAGCGTCGCATAGAAGTATCTCCTATGCCTTTTATCGATCGTTCCTTGGTGCGGTTTGTCCCTAGGGGGTACAGGTGTGTAAATCCTGTTAGTGTCCGACGCACGCAGGCTATATCGCGCGGCGCGTCCTTGCATGTGTTTTAGTGTCAGATGTCAGTGTGTGAGACATGACATCTGTATACCATCTGACAGGGGGCATGAAGGGGGCGTGGTTTAGATTTAACCCCACTCATCCTGGATCCTGATAGAGCATTTATATATCGTAGTGAAGCTCATAACGAAGGTCCTGCCCCTTGATGGATTAACATATTACACCAGAAGGACGATAAGGAGGAATAATTGAAAGTAAATTCAAACAAACCAATAAAGGATAATGCGGTTAAGGGTACTAACAGAGGCAGACTTTTGCACAAGTTCTGCATACACTCCTTTCTTTGTCATTTAGCACTCCATCAAAGTGTCATACATAAGTAAATGATACCCCAGATATTAGATAGTGTTAGAAAATATATCAGATTCTGCTTGTAAGGTGCCGGAGAAAAAAATTTGCATAATATCTAGATATATATCTATAGGATGGTACCTAGAGAGGATTTAATGCATTCGACCATGCTCTGAAGATTCTTTGCCAGCATAGAAGGAAAATCGTCTTTTATATAGTGGAAGGAGAAGCCTCTCAAAATTTACAAAAAGCAGTTAAAGCTCAGTATCGCATTAAGGCCTTCTGGTTTTACCGTGTTTAATCTAAAAATCCAGTTGGCCTCTTTTTGTAGCAGCTTTTTATCGGTTTCGCCTCGTCTTGCATTAGTCCGTAGGACCTCAATTCCCTGAAATTTAAGGTCTTTTAGTTCGCTCTGGTGAAAATCTCGGAAATGATCCGCCAGTGGGGTTGACTCTCCCCGACGGATATTGCCAACGTGCCCCAGGATACGACGTCGGAACTCCTGTGTGGTCTTTCCGACGTAGTTCCTGGGGCACGGGCAAGAGGCCATGTACACCACATTGCGAGTACGACAATTGATAAACCCGCGATTGGAGTATATCTTGTTTGTACTCGCACTCTTGAAGGTCTTACTTTTTAGAATGAACCCACATGCTTCGCAGCCGTGACACGGGAATGTTCCAGATGGTTTATGGCTGCTGAGCCAGTTCTCATTTGTGTCGGGGTCCAGGTGGCTTTTAACAAGATGGTCTCTTATATTATGTCCTCTACGGAAGGTTATCATTGGGGTAGACGGCAGGATTTCTGTAAGATCCGGGTCATTCGCAATTATACTCCAATAGTGTTTTAGCATATCCCTTACTTCGCGTGAGCCCGTATCAAATGTTCCTATAATTCTGGAGATTTGAGTATTCTCTCTAGATCGTGGGGTTAGGAGATCCCTTCTCTCTTGCTGTTCTGCATATCTACAGGCGTCTTCGATGATGTCGCATGGGTAGTCCCTTTCTCGAAACCTCTGTTTTAGACCTATACTTTTTGCTTTGAAGTCCTGATTGTCAGAGCAGTTTCTTCTAACACGAAGAAACTGCCCTTTAGGGATACCTCGTTTGAGAGCAAACGGGTGATGACTGTCCCATTTTAGGAGGCTGTTAGTAGCAGTTGATTTGCGGTGAAGCGTGGAAGTGATTGATCCATCATCCTCCTTGGATATCTGTAGGTCCAAAAACGTCACCGAGTTTTTATTTATTTCTGCTGTGAATTTTAGATTTAGATTGTTAATGTTCACTGTGTCAACGAAGCTCTTAAAGGATGACTCAGTGCCTCTCCAGAAAATCAGGATATCGTCGATGAAACGTAACCATAACAAAATCTTGTCTGCCCATTCCGGATTTGCGCTAGAATTGAATAATCGAGTTGGGACCCAATTTATTTTCCTATTTTGGAGATAATCTATGCTTGCGCCAAATTTCATGTTTCTACGACATTGGGAAGTTGGAGAACTTTTGGTGAGTCTGTGAGTGAGTCTGTCTGAGTCTGTGAGTGAGTCTGTCTGAGTCTGTCTGTGAGTCTGTCTGTGAGTCTGTCTGTGAGTCTGTCTGTGAGTCTGTCTGTGAGTCTGTCTGTGAGTCTGTCTGTGAGTCTGTCTGTGAGTCTGTCTGTGAGTCTGTCTGTGAGTCTGTCTGTGAGTGAGTCTGTGAGTCAGTGAGGGCTTTCAGCTATATATATATATATATATAGATAGATAGATAGATAGATAACAGCGCAGCATTTGCATTTAGTATGGAAACCTTTAGAGATGCCAGGTTTTGTAGAATTAATGAATTTAGGTTTTCTTTTTTTGTCAGGGTTCGACGGGGCGATTAATATTTTGCAATGTTTTGTTTCTTTTAAAAATCAGCAAAGGATTCTTGTCGAGATAACCGGACAAGAAAGAGTCGTTTAGAAGAATCGGCCAGTGTTTTTTTTAAATATTCCTAATTAAAACATTATCGTTATTAAATCTAGTAATAAAAGCAGGATTATTTTTATTTTTAAAAGAATTTTCTTATAGGATTTTTTTGTAAAGATTTATTAGTGACTATTTTATAGTACGCATCATCTATAATTTGAATGGGATAGTGTTTCTCTTTAAAACGTTCTTTTATAATCAAAGCTTGTTCCTCGAAGTCTTTGTCTAAGGTGCAATTATGCCGAATACGTTTCAACTGGCCATAGGGAATATTGTGTTTCCAATGCTTAGCATGGCAACTATGGTAGGCTAAATAAGAATTTTTGTCCACTTTCTTAACACCTTGAGTGGCGGGTTTCCTACCACCCTGTCGTGCCCACCAGGGCAGGTTTTTTTAAAATGGTCTAATCATTGAATTTCAACTAATTTTGCAGTTGCGTCTCAAGAGCCATAACTTTTTCATTTTTCCATTGACATGGCCATATAAGGGCTTGTTTTTTGCGGGACAAGTTGTGATTTTTTTTAAACAGGGGGGAGGAAAAAAAGAAATGGGGGAAAAAAGAAAAAAAGGGGCCATGTCATTAAGGGGTTAAATAATGCATTAACTTCCTTCTCTGGGTCATTACGACGCATGGATACCACATGTGTGATTGTATTTTTGATTTTTTACAAAGTAAAGGGAGACAAGTGTTTTTTATTATTTTTTTAATAATTTTTTAACTTTTTTTTTTTTGTCCCTTTAGGGGACTTCCACAGGGACCCATCAGGACCCCTGATCACATTCCGGGGGTCCGATGGTGACAGCCCTTTACATGCTGCAGTCACATAGACTGTAGCATGTAAAGGGTTAACACAGCAGAGATCGGAGGTTTTCTCTGATCTCTGCTGTAAGAGCAGGTACCTAGCTGTCCTCTGACAGCCAAGCACCAAGCTCTCCCTGCCAAAGAGACCATGGGCTTGCTTCTGACAAGCCGATGGTCTCTATGGCAACCTGTAAACAAAGCAGGAGATTGCCGGCATATCGGCTATATCTTCTGCTGGTTTTTCAAAGCCCTTGCACTGCTCTGTGTGGGTCTGTGCAGGCAGAGCACATTGCCACAGCTTGTGGCATTGTGCTCTGCAGCTCCCATAGTGATACATAGCCCGGAAATCTTCCGGGCTATGTCGCTACGAGCAGTGGAGCTCGTCCCGGAAAATTTTCGGGCGTGCCACTCAAGGTGTTAAAGTGAGTTTTTTAGTTATTATTTTAAAATTGTTATGCAGTAAAACTAAATCCAGGAACACCATTTGATCACGGCTAAAAGTACATGTAAATTTGAGATTTTTATTGTTATTATTTAAATTATCAACATATGTTTTTAAACTTGCTTCGGAACCTCTCCATATAATTAAAATGTCATCAATATATATTTTATTTAAAAAAATTATTTTTTGTTTTATATTCACTGTATTTGTTTCAAGCACCCCACTGGTGTTGCTTGTTAATTTCTGAGGCTCTCCGTTCTCCCACGGATTTGGGTTTAAAGACATATTGATAGGCCTCCCTGGACTACAGGTGTCAGCGAGGTTTGCCCCATCAGGTTTACCTCGCTTGACACCAGGTGAGTGATTTCTTGCTATACCACCTACTCTATATCTTGTTTAAATTGAACTTGGTGCATCCCTAATTCACTTTCACAGGTGGGAGATAATTGTTTTGGCTGGGTGTGGCATTTCTCCTGCCAGCCAATCCCCACAGGTCTGTTGCAAATATATACACCAGCCCATCTGCAAGAGGAAGCTGGTATCTTTTTTCATTCTAGGATTTGTTGGTTCTGCATTCCTGTATATGTGCAGGTGGCTAGACATCAGGTGTGGACAGTCCTGTTCTGTGGTTGTTCTGTCTTGCATGCTAACTCTAGTGTGTTGGTGTGTGAACTGTGTCCTGTGCTGCTGGATCATGTATAATCTCTAAGCTAGTGTGGCCCTTACGTTTCAGCGCAGGGCTGCCTTTATCGAGGCGATCGTTCTGCTTGCAGGCAGGGTTCTGGTTCATGTTGTCTCGTAAGAGTAGGGACTGCGAGACATGGGAACCCTTGAAGCTGGGCTTGTGGCTTAAGTGACTTGGCCAATTCACAAACTATTCCTTGTATTTATTACAGCAATTCCACCTGTTTATGCATGCGGGGATGTTTGGTGAGTGTGTTGGCTGTTTTTCAGTTCAATGTTATGTCTGTCTGTGAGTCCAAGTTTCCCAGTATGCCGTTCACTGTCCCTTTGGTGTTCCAGCCAGCGCGTCCTGTGGGGACGTGTCTGTACTACAGTGAGGTGCGCCCAGCGGACATAAAAATATGCTGCCAAGAAGACTTTGGAACTGGCAATGGTAGCAAGAGTCCAGAAGGTCGTAGGCGAGAAGACTTGTTTGTAGTGCTGGTCTGACAGGCTGCCACATAGTCATGTACTTTATATAGGAATAAAAATCACCAAACTTGCTGAGAAATGAGACCCGTTACCTTTTTCACATCTATATGTACAGCCAATCCAGAGTCCATGACCCCTGGAAACAATTTGAGGACACTTGGCTGATTGGACAAAGGTTCTCTCAGGAGGAAAATCTTTCAGGCTTACTGAAACCATACTGGGACCACAGGGATAATTCAGAGAGGATCAATTATGTGTTGTGGCTCTGAGCAGTGATCAGTGGCATTGAATGAACATGTTAGGGCATTTTCATCTTCACTTTCATGTAATGTAATAAATACAGATGAGCGAGCACCAAAATGCTCGGGTGCTCTTTACTCGGGACGAAATTATCGTGATGCTCGAGGGTTCGTTTCGAGTAACGAACCCCATTGAAGTCAATGGGTGACCCGAGCATTTTTGTATATCGCCGATGCTCGCTAAGGTTTTCATTTGTGAAAATTTGGGAAATTCAAGAAAGTGATGGGAACGACACAGCAACGGATAGGGCAGGCGAGGGGCTACATGTTGGGCTGCATCTCAAGTTCCCAGGTCCCACTATTAAGCCACAATACCGGAAAGAGTGGGCCCCCCCCCCCAACAACTTTTACTTCTGAAAAGCCCTCATTAGCAATGCATACCTTAGCTAAGCACCACACTACCTCCAACAAAGCACAATCACTGCCTGCATGACACTCCGCTGCCACTTGTCCTGGGTTACATGCTGCCCAACCCCCCCACCTTCCCCGCATGACCCAGTGTCCACAGCGCACACCAAACTGTCCCTGCGCAGCCTTCAGCTGCACTCATAGCCACACCACCCTCATGTCTATTAATAAGTGCGTCTGCCATGAGGAGGAACCACAGGCACACACTGCAGAGGGTTGGCACGGCTAGGCAGCGACCCTCTTTAAAAGGGGCGGGGCGATAGCCCACAATGCTGTACAGAAGCAATGAGAAATATAATCCTGTGCCACCGCCATCAGGAGCTGCACACGTGAGCATAGCAATGGGGAACCTATGTGCCACACACTATTCATTCTGTCAAGGTGTCTGCATGCCCCAGTCAGACCGCGTTTTTTTATAAATTGTCACAGGCAGTTACAACTCCGCAATGGGAATTCCGTGTGCACCCACAGCATGGGTGGCTCCCTGGAACCCACCGGCGGTACATAAATATATCCCATTGCAGTGCCCAACACAGCTGATGTAACGTCAGCTTTAATGCAGGTGGGCAAAAGATTAATTGGATTACACTGTAGGCGAGGGCCCCAAAAAATTGGTGTACCAACAGTACTAATGTACCTCAGAAAAATTGCCCATGCCCAACCAAGAGGGCAGGTGAAACCCATTAATCGCTTTGGTTAATGTGGCTTAATTTGTAACTAGGCCTGGAGGCAGCCCAGTTAAAATAAAAATTGGTTCAGGGGCAAGTTTCAACGCTTTAATGAGCATTGAAACGTATAAAAATTGTTAACAAAAATTATATGACTGAGCCCTGTGGGCCTAAGAAAAATTGCCCGTTCGGCGTGATTACGTGAGGTTTCAGGAGGAGGAGCAGGAATATTATACACAGATTGATGAAGCTAAAAGGTCCACGTTTTTGATGGTGATAGAGAACAATGCTTCCATCCGCGGGTGCAGCCTACGTATTGTTTAGATATCGCTGCCGTCTGCTGGTGGAGAAGAGAAGTCTGGTGAAATCCAGGCTTTGTTCATCTTGATGAGTGTAAGCCTGTCGGCACTGTCGGTTGACAGGCGGGTACGCTTATCTGTGATGATTCCCCCAGCCGCACTAAACACCCTCTCTGACAAGACGCTAGCTGCAGGACAAGCAAGCACCTCCAGGGCATACAGCGCGAGTTCAGGCCACGTGTCCAGCTTAGACACCCAGTAGTTGTAGGGGGCAGAGGCGTCACGGAGGACGGTCGTGCGATCGGCTACGTACTCCCTCACCATCCTTTTACAGTGCTCCCGCCGACTCAGCCTTGACTGGGGAGCGGTGACACAGTCTTGCTGGGGAGCCAGAAAGCTGTCAAAGGCCTTAGAGAGTGTTCCCCTGCCTGTGCTGTACATGCTGCCTGATCTCTGCGCCTCCCCTGCTACCTGGCCCTCGGAACCGCCCCTTCGGCCACCAGCGCTATCGGATGGGAATTTTACCATCAGTTTGTCCGCCAGGGTCCTGTGGTATAGCATCACTCTCGAACCCCTTTCCTCTTCGGGTATGAGAGTGAAAAGGTTCTCCTTATACCGTGGGTCGAGCAGTGTGTACACCCAGTAATCCGTAGTGGCCAGAATGCGTGTAACGCGAGGGTCACGAGAAAGGCATCCTAACATGAAGTCAGCCATGTGTGCCAGGGTACCTGTACGCAACACATGGCTGTCCTCACTAGGAAGATCACTTTCAGGATCCTCCTCCTCCTCCTCCTCCTCCTCCTCCTCCGGCCATACACGCTGAAAGGATGACAGGCAAGCAGCATGGGTACCCTCAGCAGTGGGCCAAGCTGTCTCTTCCCCCTCCTCCTGATCCTCCTCATGCTCCTCCTCCTCCTCAACGCGCTGAGATATAGACAGGAGGGTGCTCTGACTATCCAGCGACATACTGTCTTCCCCCGGCTCTGTTTCCGAGCGCAAAGCGTCTGCCTTTATGCTTTGCAGGGAACTTCTCAAGAGGCATAGCAGAGGAATGGTGACGCTAATGATTGCAGCATCCCCGCTCACCATCTGGGTAGACTCCTCAAAGTTTCCAAGGACCTGGCAGATGTCTGCCAACCAGGCCCACTCTTCTGTAAAGAAATGAGGAGGCTGACTCCCACTGCGCCGCCCATGTTGGAGTTGGTATTCCACTATAGCTCTACGCTGCTCATAGAGCCTGGCCAACATGTGGAGCGTAGAGTTCAACCTTGTGGGCACGTCGCACAGCAGTCGGTGCACTGGCAGATGAAACCGATGTTGCAGGGTGCGCAGGGTGGCAGCGTTCGTGTGGGACTTGCGGAAATGTGCGCAGAGCCGGCGCACCTTTCTGAGCAGGTCTGACAAGCGTGGGTAGCTTTTCAGAAAGCGCTGAACCACCAAATTAAAGACGTGGGCCAGGCATGGCACGTGCGTGAGGCTGCCGAGCTGCAGAGCCGCCACCAGGTTACGGCCGTTGTCACACACGACCATGCCCGGTTGGAGGCTCAGCGGCGCAAGCCAGCAGTCGGTCTGCTCTGTCAGACCCTGCAGCAGTTCGTGGGCCGTGTGCCTCTTATCTCCTAAGCTGAGTAGTTTCAGCACGGCCTGCTGATGCTTGCCCACCGCTGTGCTGCCACGCCGCGCAACACCGACGGCTGGCGACGTGCTGCTGCTGCTGACACATCTTGATTGCGAGACAGAGGTTGTGTTGGAGGAGGAGGAGGAGGGTGGTTTAGTGGAGGAAGCATACACCGCCGCAGATACCAGCACCGAGCTGGGGCCCGCAATTCTGGGGGTGGGTAGGACGTGAGCGGTCCCAGGCTCTGACTCGGTCCCAGCCTCCACTAAATTCACCCAATGTGCCGTCAGGGAGATATAGTGGCCCTGCCAGCCTGTGCTTGTCCACGTGTCCGTTGTTAAGTGGACCTTGCCAGTAACCGCGTTGGTGAGGGCGCGTACAATGTTGCGGGAGACGTGGTCGTGCAGGGCTGGGACAGCACATCGGGAAAAGTAGTCGCGACTGGGAACTGAGTAGCGCGCCGCCGCCATCATACTTTTGAAAGACTCCGTTTCCACAAGCCTATACGGCAGCATCTCCAGGCTGATAAATTTGGCTATGTGCACGTTGAACGCTTGAGCGTGCGTGGCGGTGTGCTTGCGCTCCAACACTTGCGCTAGCGACGGCTGGACGGTGCGCTGACAGACATTGGTGGATGGGGCCGAGGACAGCGGAGGTGAGGGTGTGGGTGCAGGCCAGGAGACGGTAGTACCTGTGCCCTGAGAGGGGGGTTGGATCTCAGTGGCAGGTTGGGGCACAGGGGGAGAGGCAGCGGTGCAAACCGGAGGCGGTGAACGGCCTTCGTCCCACCTTGTGGGGTGCTTGGCCATCATATGTCTGCGCATGCTGGTGGTGGTGGCTCCCCGGCTGATCTTGGCGCGACAAAGGTTGCACACCACTGTTCGTCGGTCGTCTGCACTCTCAGTGAAAAACTGCCAGACCTTTGAGCACCTCGGCCTCTGCAGGGTGGCATGGCGCGAGGGGGCGCTTTGGGAAACAGTTGGTGGATTATTCGGTCTGGCCCTGCCTCTACCCCTGGCCACCGCACTGCCTCTTGCAACCTTCCCTGCTGCTGCCCTTGCCTCCCCCTCTGAAGACCTGTCCTCAGTAGGCGTAGCAAACCAGGTGGGGTCAGTCACCTCATCGTCCTGCTGCTCTTCCTCCAAATCCTCTGTGCGCTCCTCCCTCGGACTTACTGCCCTTACTACTACCTCACTGATAGACAACTGTGTCTCATCGTCAGCGTCCTCCTCACCCACTGAAAGGTCTTGAGACAGTTGCCGGAAGTTCCCAGCCTCATCCCCCGGACCCCAGGAACTTTCCAAAGGTTGGGCATCGGTCACGACAAACTCCTCCGGTGGGAGAGGAACCATTGCTGGCCAATCTGAGCAGGGGCCCGAGAACAGTTCCTGGGAGTCTGCCCACTCCTCAGATTGTGTCATTGTAATGAGTGAGGAGGCTGGGAGGAAGGAGGAGCAGCAGCCAGAGGATTCAGAGTTGCAGCAGTGGACGGCGCAGAACTCTGGGTGGTCGATAGATTGCTGGATGCACTTTCTGCCATCCACGACAGGACCTGCTCACACTGCTCATTTTCTAATAAAGGTCTACCGCGTGGACCCATTAATTGTGAGATGAATGTGGGGACGCCAGAAACGTGCCTCTCTCCTAATCCAGCAGCAGTCGGCTGCGATACACCTAGGTCAGGAGCTCGGCCTGTGCCCACACCCTGACTTGGGCCTCCGCGTCCTCGCCCGCGTCCACGTTCTCTAGGCCTACCCCTACCCCTCAGCATAGTGTATTACCAGTAGTGCAGAAACAGAACGCTGTAATTAAATGTGCCGCTTATTGGCCTGTGGTTGGAGGCTGACTTCGCTTACGGAACGCCATGAATTAATTTTGCGCAAGCCTGCTGTAACACTTAGCTGGCTGCGTATGAATTAGGAGGACAACTACCCCCAGCAGAGACCCAGTACACTGAGGACAGTCACAGGCAGCCCAAATAGATTTTTTTCCACAAATGTTTTTGGAAAGGCCCACTGCCTATATACACTATATGTCTTCTGTCCCTGTGTCACCATTACTGGCCCTGGAGTATGTAAAATAACTGCACACTGTTGCACTGTGGACTGGAATACAGCAGTGATTTAACAGCCAACACAGAGCCAGGAAATAATTTTGCGCAAGCCTGCTGTAACACTTAACTGGCTGTGTATGAATTAGGAGGACAACTGCACCCAGCACAGACCCAGTACACTGAGGACAGTCACAGGCAGCCCAAATAGATTTTTTTCCACAAATGTTTTTGGAAAGGCCCACTGCCTATATACACTGTATGTCTTCTGTCCCTGCCTCACAATATATGTCTTCTGTCCCTGCCTTACAATATATGTCTTCTGTCCCTGCCTCACCACCACTACTGGCCCTGGAGTATGTATAATTACTGCAGGGCGCAATGCTCTGCACGGCCGATATACAAAAAAAAAAAAAAAAAGTGCAACACTGCAAAAAGCAGCCTCCACAGTACTGCACACGGTTAGATGTGGCCCTAAGAAGGACCGTTGGGGTTCTTGAAGCCTAAAATACTCCTAACACTCTCCCTATAGCAGCTCCGGCACCAACAGCACTTTCCCTCCTCTATGTCAGAACGCATCTGTGGGGAGCCGCGGGAGGGGCCGATTTTTATACTCGGGTGACACCTGATCTCGCCAGCCACTCACTGCAGGGGGGTAGTATAGGGCTTGAACGTCGCAGGGGGAAGTTGTAATGCTTTCCCTGTCTTTGTATTGGCCAGAAAAGCGCGCTGACGTCTCAGAGATGAAAGTGAAAGTAACCCGAGCATCGCGTGGTACTCGTCACGAGTAACGAGCATCTCGAACACGCTAATACTCGAACGAGTATCAAGCTCGGACGAGTACGTTCACTCATCTCTAGTAATAAACTATTGCAGTAGAGAATTCACTCTGATTCCATGCACCTGTCATCAAGGCTTATTTTACCGTGCAAGTACTTTACAGTTTAATCACAGTCAATCAAATATCACAGAACTTTATTTTTCAACACAATACCAAAATTTGGATATTTTTAGTTAGTTAAATTTCTCCATTATTTTTATGATAGCACATCTTCCCATTAATCCATATAAGCATTATAAATAGAGATGAGCGAGCGTACTCGTCCGAGCTTGATACTCGTTCGAGTATTAGGGTACTCGAGATGCTCGTTACTCGAGACGAGCACCACGAGGTGTTCGAGTCACTTCCATTTTCTTCCCAGAAAATTTTGCGCCGTTTTCTGGCCAATAGTAACACAGGGAAGGCATTACAACTTCCTCCTGTGAAGTTCCAGCCCTATCCCACCCCCCTGCAGTGAGTGGCTGGGGAGATCAGGTGCCATCCGAGTAGATAAACTGGGGCCGCCCGCGGCTCGCCACAGATGCACGCTGAGAGACATTAGGGAAAGTGCCGTCTTGCTGTAGCTGCTATAGGGAGAGTGTTAGGCTGTTATTCTTCATCTTCAAGAACCCCAATGGTCCTTCTTTGGGCCACATCTGACCGTTTGCAGTACTGTGGAGGCTGCTTTTAGCAGTTTTGCAAATTTTTTTTTGTATATCGGGCGTGCAGACCGTAGCGTCCTCAGTCTGCAGTCATTTTACTCAGTATAGGGGCAGTACTGGTGAGGCAGGGACAGTGGTACAGGGAAAGAGGTATACTGGCTATATAGGCAGTGGGCTTTTTCAAAAAAATTGGAAAAAAAAATCTTTGGGCTGCCTGTGACCGTGTTCAGTTTACTGCGTGTCTGCTGGGGGTAGTAGTCGCTCACTTATTACCCAGCTGGGTGTTACTGCAGCCTTGCGCATTTTTTCTGGCTGCACTGGGCTTTCAATAACCACAGTCATCCTCCAACAGGGAAATCCATATGCAGGTTATATAGGCAGTGGGCTTTTTCCCAAAAATTGGGAAAAAATACTATATTTGGGCTGCCTGTGACCGTCTTCAGTTTACTGCGTGTCTGCTGGGGGTACTAGTAGTCGCTCATTAATACCCAGCCTTGCGCATAATTTTTTCTGGCTGCACTGTGCTTTCAATAACCACAGTCATCCTCCAACAGGGAAATCCATATACAGGCTATATAGGCAGTGGTCTTTTTCCCAAAAATGGGGAAAAAATACAATATTTGGGCTGCCTGTGACTGTCTTCAGTTTACTGCGTGTCTGCTGGGGGTAGTAGTCGCTAATTAATACCCAGCCTTGCGCATAATTGTTTCCTGGCTCTGCTGTGCGAAGTCAGCCTGCAACCACAGGCCAATAAGCGGCACATTTAATTACAGCATTCAGTTTCTGCTCTACTCAAAATACACCATGCTGAGGGGTAGGGGTAGGCCTAGAGGACGTGGACGTGGACGCGGGCGAGGACATGGAGGCCCAAGTCAGGGTGTGGGCACAGGCCGAGCTCCTGGTCCAGGTGTATCGCAGCTGACTGCTGCGGGATTAGGAGAGAGGCAAGTTTCTGGGGTCCCCAGATTCCTCTCACAATTAATGGGTCCACGTGGTAGACCTTTATTAGAAACTGAGCAGTGTGAGCAGGTCTTGTCATGGTTTGCAGAAAGTGCATCCAGCAATCTATCGACCACCCAGTCTTCTACGCCGTCCACAGCTGCAACTCTGAATCCTCTGGCTGCTGCTCCTCCTTCCTCCCAGCCTCCTCACTCCATGAAAATGACACATTCTGAGGAGCAGGCAGACTCCCAGGAACTGTTCTCGGGCCCCTGCCCAGATTGGGCAGCAATGGTTCCTCTCCCACCGGAAGAGTTTGTCGTGACCGATGCCCAACCTTTGGAAAGTTCCTGGGGTCCGGGGGATGAGGCTGGGAACTTCCGGCAACTGTCTCAAGACCTTTCAGTGGGCGAGGAGGACGATGACGATGTGACACAGTTGTCTATCAGTGAGGTAGTAGTAATTTCAGTAAGTCCGAGGGAGGAGCGCACAGAGGATTCGGAGGAAGAGCAGCTGGACGATGAGGTGACTGACCCCACCTGGTTTGCTAAGCCTACTGAGGACAGGTCTTCAGAGGGGATGGCAAGTGCAGCAGCAGGGCAGGTTGGAAGAGGAAGTGTGGTGGCCAGCGGTAGAGGCAGGGCCAGACCGAATAATCCACCAACTGTTTCCCAAAGCGCCCCCTCGCGCCATGCCACCCTGCAGAGGCCGAGGTGCTCAAAGGTCTGGCAGTTTTTCACTGAGAGTGCAGACGACCGAACTGTGGTGTGCAAGATTTGTCGCGCCAAGATCAGTCGGGGAGCCACCACCACCAGCATGCGCAGGCATATGATGGCCAAGCACCCCACAAGGTGGGACGAAGGCCGTTCACCACCTCCGGTTTGCACCACTGCCTCTCCCCCTGTGCCTCAACCTGCCACTGAGATCCAACCCCCCTCTTAGGACACAGGCACGACCGTCTCGCGGCCTGCACCCACACGCTCACCTCCGCTGTCCTCGGCCCCATCCAGCAATGTCTGTCAGCGCAGCCGCCAGCCGTTGCTAGCGCAACTGTTTGAGCGCAAGCGCAAGTACGCCGCCACGTACCCACACGCTCCAGCGTTAAACATGCACATAGCCAAATTGATCAGCCTGGATATGCTGCCGTATAGGGTTGTGGAAACGGAGGCTTTCAAAAACATGATGGGGGCGGGAGCCCCGCGCTACTCGGTTCCCAGTCGCCACTACTTTTCCCAATGTGCCGTCCCAGCCCTGCACGACCACGCCTCCCACAACATTGTATGCGCCCTCACCTGCGCGGTTACTGCCAAGGTCCACTTAACAATGGACACGTGGACAAGCACAGGCGGGCAGGGCCACTATATCTCCCTGACGGCACATTGGGTGAATTTAGTGGAGGCTGGGACCGAGTCAGAGCCTGGGACCGCTCATGTCCTACCCACCCCCAGAATTGCGGGCCCCAGCTCGGTACTGGTATCTGCGGCGGTGTATGCTTCCTCCACTAAACCACCCTCCTCCTCCTCCGCAACCTCTGTCTCGCAATCAAGATGTGTCAGCAGCAGCACGTCGCCAGCAGTCGGTGTCGCACGGCGTGGCAGCACAGCGGTGGGCAAGGGTCAGCAGGCCGTGCTGAAACTACTCAGCTTAGGAGAGAAGAGGCACACGGCCCACGAACTGCTGCAGGGTCTGACAGAGCAGACCGGCTGCTGGCTTTCGCCGCTGAGCCTCCAACCGGGCATGGTCGTGTGTGACAACGGCCGTAACCTGGTGGCGGCTCGGCAGCCTCACGCACGTGCCATGCCTGGCCCACGTCTTTAATTTGGTGGTTCAGCGCTTTCTGAAAAGCTACCCACGCTTGTCAGAAATGCTCGGAAAGGTGCGCCAGCTCAGCGCACCATTCCGCAAGTCCAACACGGACGCTGCCACCCTGCGGACCCTGCAACATCGGTTTAATCTGCCAGTGCACCGACTGCTGTGCGACGTGCCCACACGGTGGAACTCTACACTCCACATGTTGGCCAGGCTCTATGAGCAGCGTAGAGCTATAGTGGAATACCAACTCCAACATGGGCGGCGCAGTGGGAGTCAGCCTCCTCATTTCTTTACAGAAGAGTGGGCCTGGTTGGCAGACATCTGCCAGGTCCTTGGAAACTTTGAGGAGTCTACCCAGATGGTGACCGGCGATGCTGCAATCATTAGCGTCACCATTCCTCTGCTATGCCTCTTGAGAAGTTCCCTGCAAAGCATAAAGGCAGACGCTTTGAACACGGAGGCGGGGGAAGACAGTATGTCGCTGGATAGTCAGAGCACCCTCCTGTCTATATCTCAGCGCGTTTTGGAGGAGGAGGAGGGGGAGGAGCATGAGCAAGAGGGGGAAGAGACAGCCGGCCCTACTGCTGAGGGTACCCATGCTGCTTGCCTGTCATCCTTTCAGCGTGTATGGCCTGTGGAGGAGGAGGAGGAGGAGGAGGAGGATCCTGAAAGTGATCTTCCTAGTGAGGACAGCCATGTGTTGCGTACAGGTACCCTGGCACACATGGCTGACTCCATGTTAGGATGCCTTTCTCGTGACCCTCGCGTTAGACGCATTCTGACCACTATGGATTACTGGGCGTACACACTGCTCGACCCACGGTATAAGGAGAACCTTTCCACTCTCATACCCGAAGAGGAAGGGGGTTCGAGAGTGATGCTATACCACAGGACCCTGGCGGACAAACTGATGGTAAAATTCCCATCCGACAGCGCTAGTGGCAGAAGGCGCAGTTCCGAGGGCCAGGTAGCAGGGGAGGCGCGGAGATCAGGCAGCATGTACAGCGCAGGCAGGGGAACACTCTCCAAGGCCTTTGACAGCTTTCTGGCTCCCCAGCAAGACTGTGTCACCGCCCCCCAGTCAAGGCTGAGTCGGCGGGAACACTGTAAAAGGATGGTGAGGGAGTACGTAGCCGATCGCACGACCGTCCTCCGTGACGCCACTGCTCCGTACAACTACTGGGTGTCTAAGCTGGACACGTGGTCTGAACTCGCGCTGTATGCCCTGGAGGTGCTTGCTTGCCCTGCAGCTAGCGTCTTGTCAGAGAGGGTGTTTAGTGCGGCTGGGGGAATCATCACGGATAAGCGTACCCGTCTGTCAACCAACAGTGCTGACAGGCTTACACTCATAAAGATGAACAAAGCCTGGATTTCCCCTGACTTCTCTTCTCCACCAGCGGACAGCAGCGGTACCTAAACAATACGTAGGCTGCACCCGCGGATGGAAGCATCGTTCTCTATCACCATAAAAAATGGGGACCTTTTAGCTTCATCAATCTGTGTATTATATTAATCCTCCTCCTCCTCCTGAAACCTCACGTAATCATGCCAAACGGGCAATTTTTCTTAGGCCCACAAGCCTCAGTCATATTACTTTTGTAAACAATGTTTATACGTTTCAATTCTCAATAAAGCATTGAAACTTGCACCTGAACCAATTTTTATTTTAACTGGGCTGCCTCCAGGCCTAGTTACAAATTAAGCCACAGTACGCTAAGCGATTAATGGGTTTCGCCTGCCTTCTTGGTTGGGCATGGGCAATTTTTCTGAGGTACATTAGTATTTGTTGGTACACCATTTTTTTTGGGCCCTCACCTACAGTGTAATCCTAGTAATTTTTATGGGCTTCGCCTGCACTCATGGTACAGCAGGGTGTGTGGGGTTGGCCTACACTTTTGCTACATAAATGTAACTGGGACCTTGTCTGTACTGCAGCTTCTGAAATGTGAAAGAGACTGTTATCTCCCTAAACTGCTGCAACGGGAATGTTACTGTGGCCTGTCTTGACTGCTACTACTACTGAAATGGACCTAATACTGTGCTCCCCCTATACTGCTGCTTCGGAATTGTTACTGGGGCCTGTCTTGACTGCTACTATTACTGAAATGGAACTAATACTGTGCTCCCCCTATACTGCTGCTAGTGATATGTTACTGGGGCCTGTCTAGACTGCAACTACTACTGAAATGGAACTAATACTGTGCTCCCCTATACTGCTGCTAGTGATATGTTACTGGGGCCTGTCTAGACTGCTACTACTACTGAAATGGAACGAATACTGTGCTCCCCCTATACTGCTGCTTTGGAATTGTTACTGGGGCCTGTCTTGACTGCTACTATTACTGAAATGGGTGGTTGGGCAGCATGTTACCCAGGAGAAGTGGCAGCGGAGTGTCATGCAGGCAGTGATTGTGCTTTGTTGGAGGTAGTGTGGTGCTTAGCTAAGGTATGCCTTGCTAATGAGGGTTTTTCAGAAGTAAAAATTGTTGGGGGGGGGCACTCTTGCCGCTATTGTGGCTTAATAGTGGGACCTGGGAACTTGAGATGCAGCCCAACATGTAGCCCCTCGCCTGCCCTATCCGTTTCTGTGTCGTTCCCATCACTTTCTTGAATTTCCCAGATTTTCACAAATGAAAACCTTAGCGGAGCATAGGTCCCATACAAAAATGCTCGGGTCGCCCATTGACTTCAATGGGATTCATTACTTGAAACGAACCCTCGAGCATCGCGGGAAGTTCGACTCGAGTAACGAGCACCCGAGCATTTTGGTGCTCGCTCATCTCCAATTATAAACTTCAGAGAAACCATCAGACACTGAGGTCTATCTTGCATAGCAAATATCCATTGTCAAGCATGCAACATTTTGATAGATCATGCCGCCTTTCTCCTGAAACATTCCATGCTATGAGTTTGCTGCTTACTGAGCAGACAGTCGCTGGAACAGATGTTGGGGTGTATGTTGGTATAGGATGATCAGGCAGCTAGCTGGGTGATGGTTAGCAGGGCGAGGGGTAGAGGGAAGAGAGCCAGGGAGTCTAGTCCTGATCTGACACACTCCTACAAGTTTGCAAAGTTGGTAGATGAGGGGAATGCTATTACAGGTTTAGCAATACTGCAGCACAACATTACCTCTGGCTGCCAGGAGGATATCTGCTCTAGTAAAAAGGAGAATAGGAGTGCAGGGCAGGCTGGACAGGTCCTGGTAGTGGGGACTCAATTATTGGCGGAATAGACGGGGCCAGATGGCACAAAGACCAGGATCATTGAACAGTGTGTTTTCTTCCTGACACTCAAATTCAATACATCGTGGAGGTAAGTGGAAGGTCCTTAAAAAACAAATTTGGGGACCTAAGATGTAAGCTTAGAGTAAGAACCTCGAAAGTAGTAGTTTCTTAAATGTGCCACCCCAGAAAGGCAATGGGAGATTAGAAAGGTTAACAGATGGCTTAAGAGTTCATGTAAGAAGGAGGGAGTTGGGGTTTGGGTTCCTGGAGAACTAGGCCAACTTTCCTGAGGAAGAAGATGGCTAGAAAGTTGGAGGAGTGTTTAAACTAGGAACTGGGAATGAGGGCAACAAGAAAGATATAGGGTATAGACAGTTACCTGGGACTAAGTAATGAAAATGGGGATGGGGCAGCAGGAGGGATTAGTACAGTGTCATGGAATATAAAGTGTTAAGTTTCAGAATGCAATAAGTGTATGTTTCTTACCTTGTATTGGACTATTGACCCTTAAATAGAAGACTAAAACCTATGCTTTGTAGTGTCAGGAACTAGGATTTTAAGATAAGAGGTCAACAGACAAATTAAATACGGCTAAGCAATGAGAAGACACACAATTATTGAAGAACTATTGTCTAATGCAGCAGCAATATCCTGACTTAGGTAATTCTGTGTTTGAGACGGGCCCTGAGAGTTTTGAGACTATTTGATAGATGTCAATAAGTCTTGTGATCAATAAGTATTTTCACCTTTGTAACAGTAAGCTACGTAACACTAATCTTTGTACCAGGCAACATTTGGATACGCCCATTCTTTCTGTATAAGAGTTGGCAATGTTAACAATAAAGTAGAATTCATTCATTGATTCTCACTGGAGGTGTCTTGACATAACATGGAGTGATTTCATGCTATTGATAGATAATGCTAGCAAAATCTCCTCATCATGGGCTTCCATATCTACCAATTTGGCACCTAGCAATGAGGTCATCAGATCGGTACCGGTGTGGTCCGATAACAACAGTTAGAAGAAGCAGAATAGTTAATAGGAGGACACTTAAAATAAAAAATAACCCAAAACTTCCAAACAATATGGTAACTAAAATACTAGAAGTCTGACCAACTGGAAGTACTGATGTCTGAGGAAAACTATGACATAGTTGGAATAACCAAGACCTTGTTAGAAGAAAAGCTGTGACAATGCCC
Source organism: Eleutherodactylus coqui (assembly GCF_035609145.1). Lineage (NCBI taxonomy): Eukaryota > Metazoa > Chordata > Amphibia > Anura > Eleutherodactylidae > Eleutherodactylus > Eleutherodactylus coqui. The sequence continues at coordinate 12,768,196 of NC_089845.1, forward strand.
TGTTTAGTTCATGCTGTGATTGTTCTCAGTAAGACAAACCAAGTAATCTTGTAGATATGAGACCTTTTAATGGCTAACAAAAATACATGATGATATAGAGAGCTTTCAAACCTACTTAGAGTTTTTCATCTGGCATAATTGAACAGATATGAAGACACATTTATATAAATACATATACACATGATCACATGAAAGGGCACAGACATAATGTGATTAATTTGCACTTAGATAAAAAATAGAAAGGGATGAGCAGAACAGTAAATACATAATTAGTCCAATGAAAAGGATGTGAAAGTTTTAGGGTCTCTAAATTGATGTTAGAGGGTCACCAAGCCAGCCTGTTTCCTCTGCTCTAGGTTTTTCATATTTTCCACTGATGCAAAAAGCCCCCTCTGAGATTCATTCCGTTTTTGATGGTATCAAAGATGGTTATAAACTTGTATGCCCAAATTCCTCTGTGACCTTGGAATTTGAATTTGCCTTTAATTGTAATATTTTTCATATGTTGTATGTTGTGTCCGTGACTAGAAAAATGCTTTGCCACAGCTAATACTGTCTGCCTCTCTTTAAAGGGGTTTTCCAGGGTTTTCCATACTATTAATGACCTAGCCTGATGAGGCTCGTTACCCCGACCGATCAGCGGGCACATGCTGTCAGCGCCGCAAATACACATAGGTCGTAGCAGAAGCCACTGCGCTGACCTCCTTGTTGTGGCCGGCACTCGTAACTGCAGGCACGCCTCGCATTGAAACCAATGAGAGCCGTGCCTACAGTTACAAGCGCCTGCCACTATGTGGATGGTCAGCATGGAGGCTTCCGCTCTGACCTCTGTGCATTTGGAGTGGAAGTCTCTGCGACAACCTCCTTGTAGTGGCTGGCGTTTGTAACGTCTAAAGGAGTCTATATATTTTTGCAAAGTGGGGTTGCAGTCAGGAGGGGGTGTCCAATCATCTTCTTCTTGGTCCCTAGTTTCTCCTGTGTTTGAGTGCTTAAAAAGTCCTGACTCCTCTTTGTCACGGGAGAACTCTTTCAGTCTTAGTCTTCTGAAATATTCCTACATGCAGTGTTCTGTTTTGTCAAGCGTTTTAGTAGGACAGAATGAAAGTCCACTGGAGAGAACATTGAGCTCCGCCTTACTGGGGTTGTGAGACAGATTGATAACACAGCTGGTTATACCGCTGCCCATGTCCTCTTGGAGGTTCTGTTCCATCCTGCCAGACTCAGGGTGTTCCTGATCAGTGATTGGGTACAGGCTTGCTTTGAGTTGAAGTCTTTGGAGTTTCTTTTCCTTGTTCTTAATTAGGCAGCACTGTAGTGTTGGGTCAATAGTGTTGCATTCTCAGTTTCGAATCCTGTAAGTGTGTTCCTTAAGGTTTGTATCTCCATAAGGGCCTTTTCCCTTGTGCTGTAGAAGACATGGATAAGGTGCTTCGGCAGCCTTTCCGAAGTCCTGTAGCAAAGATGTTTCACATAAAGGGTATTATAGGTGTGCAGAATGGGATTTCTTAGTTTATGCTGGTTTTTGCTAAAAAATGTCCGTGACTACAATAGCACCAAAAACCAGAACCAGTGTATGTAGACATTACAGTGCCTTACGCTCTATAGACTGTATAGTAACATCTGCAACAGCGTTTTAATCACAAAAAATATCTTTCTGTCAGTCAGAAATTTCATTTTCATCCAGTGTTGCCATAAGTGATCGTTTCTAATTAGCCTGTCAAAATAAATCTGCATTAGTTAATACTTTAACGGTTTGTGATTAAGGTTTAGAGTTTGCCTACTGCGTGGGTAATTCTATACATATTATATACATACTGACAGATGTATGATCCTCAACTTCATTTGAATGCAAAATTTGTTTGCCAAATTCCTGCAGTTTTGGTATTTCTTCAATGATTAAGTACTGGAGTGTTTTAGTCCTCCCGGACCAGACAAATTTCAGGCATTTTAGTGCATATGAGGCCTCTTTCGCACAACCGCAGGCATTTTTACGCTCGGATGATTGCAGCTAAAAATCAGATAAATGAAGAATAGCCGCTATCAAGTCCCTATATTAGCATTTTCTCATCTATTCACTCTGACGGCTGCGGTGAAAAAATTTGCTGCTGCACGGAAATCCCTCGGTTAGCAGAAATCTTTGCTCAAATAGAGGCAGCTATCTTAGTTTCCAAGCGCCGGACGCAGCAAAACTTCCTCCCTCTCCTTTTTTTATAGCTACCATAGAAGTCTATGGGAGCCTCCAGTGTATCTCGGCAAAATATAGAGCAAACCTATCTTTTCCCATGCCGCTTAAAATCAGTCGCTGATTTCGGTCACCAATGTGCTATTTTTTTCTGGCGAGATTTTTTTTTTACATGCCTAAAAACCACTCATCTGAATGAATACATTGGAATCCAATACTTCAGATGGTCGTGCTTTTTTGACCCAGTTGCCACAGCTGCATAGATATGGTCATGTGATTAAGGCTTAGTTTAATAGCTGTATCCTTTTACTTTTTGGACTATCAACAGAATTTTTTCAGCTTTTTTTTTCTTCATGACCAGTTCCAAGCTCCACGCGAATTGTGGTACAACACTCCCATTGCAGACCTGCGCTCGAATATGGTGTTTCTAACGCCGTGATTTTTGATCTCTGTTCTATTTTTCTGTGTTTTCATATTTTTTAACACAACTTATCACCCATCACAATGATGGGGTGAGTTAAAAATTGCTGTCAAACGCTGTATCACACGTTCAAAATCGCTGTTAGAAATCGGTGTAAAATGCTGCAGTTTCGAGTGCTGTTTAACTGAACATGTGTGAGAGTGGCCTCAAATTTTTACACATTTTTAGTACAAATATTAGGGTATTACAGATATGTCCTGCTTTACCTTTTTCTTGATGATTGGTGTGAGATGACCAGCTTCGGAAAAAACACGATTTTCCAACTCTCTGCAGATAGATATGTATCATATTCCTACATGTGGCACTCGGTGGCTGTGATCTGAACTGCAGCTGCCATGTTACAATAATACACTGCAGTCTGTAATGACATTGCTGTAAAGGTAAATCTGGATGCATTTGTAGTTTGTAAAATAGTGAAGTAAATTAGATTTGTTTCAATTGTAACAATTCTTCTACTAATGATACAGTGTAACATTGTTGTTTTAATATTTTTTGTGATATATTATATGTGCAGTTCACATTAATTGAATTGGTGCTAAAACAGGAGAAGGGGATATTTAAGAGGAGCACTACTTATTTTATCTTAGTTCTTTTATTTTTTTATTTCACTGTCTTTCCCCATAGATCACAAAAACACTTTTTTATTTCTCTGTTTGTTTATTTTTAGGTCTTATTTTTCACTGTATCTAGGGTTGTATAGCAAAGGAAATCTACCCTGTTTCTGCTAGGGCAGACCCAGCAGCCACCTCTGTGTTCTGAGAGCTTGGGGATCGCATGATTCCCAGGACCAGCAGAGGCTGTGGCAGTGCTGCTGCCCTATTTGAGTGCTGTGTACAGGAAATCACATAAGGCAGAAGCAGTAAAAACTGCTTCTATCTTCTCTCCTATCTTTACCCTTACCTCCCACAATGCAATTCATGGTTGCTATGCGAGTCAGAGGCTTAATAGATACCCATTATAATTTTCTCAATTTTTTAAATTAACTGTGCATAATTATAATTGCCATGTCCATATAAAGCTGAAGTATAAAATGATCACATCATTTATCCTGATGAAGAAAATATTAAAAAGCATTATCGGAATTGCTGTTTTGTGTTTATTGCACCGCTCAAAAAATGAATAAAAAGTAATCAATAAAGACTAATAAATAGGTCAACTCCTACCAGAAAAATTAAAAGGTTATGGCTCTCAGAACATAGTAACATAGTATGTTAGGCTGAATGAAGACAATGTCCATCTAGTTCAGCCTGTTTCAACCCCTACCCTGTTGGTCCAGAGGAAGGCAAAAAAAAGCAGCCAGAGTAATCCCTGGATCAACATTTGAGTTCAACAACCCGCTGGTCACCTAATGGCTATATCCTGTAATATCTCTAGAAAGAAATCTAGCCCCCTTAAACTCCTCTATGGATTTTGCCATCACCACATCCTCAGGCAGAGCGTTCCACAGTCTCACTGCTCTTACAGTAAAGAACCCCCTTTTGTGTTGGTGATGAAACCTGCTCTCTTCTAGACGTAGCGGATGCCTTCTTGTTACAGTTACAGTCCTGGGTATAAACAGATAAAGGGAGAGAACCCTGTATTGTCCTCTCATGTATTTATACGTAGTTATTTGGTCGCCCCTTAGCCGTCTTTTTCCGGGGTGAATAATTACAGTTTTGATACCTCTCTGGGTATTCTAGTCCCCCCATTCCATTTATTAGTTTAGTTGCTCTTCTTTGAACCCCCTCCAGCACTGTAACATCTTTCCTGAGTACCGGTGACCAGAACTGTACGCAGTATTCCATGTGAGGCCTAACAAGTGCCTCATATAGTGGGAGCATAATGTTCTCGTCCTTCGCCCCTATACATCTTTTAATGCACCCCAAGCCTTTTTTTGCTTTTGCAGCAGCTGACTGGCATTGATTGCTGTAGTTAAATCTACAGTCCACTAGTGCCTCCAGGTCTTTTTCCATATCACTTTTCCCTAGCAGTACCCCATTTAGTGTATATTGGTGATATCCGTTTCTTCTGCCCATTGTCAGAACCGGCAACTCTCGGGGCCGCCGGGCCCGCACCACCGGTCCGGCCACCCGGGGTACAGGAGCACGGCGCAGAGGTACCCCGGTTCTTGTGATCTCCCCGGGCCGCTGTAAGACTGGTCGCCGCCGGGTTGCTAGGGAGGCAGCTGGTGCTTCTAGTCGCTTGACTACCAGGCTGGCTTCCCTGGTAACTGTCTGTGCAGTGAGACTGGGGGCGTGCCCCCAGCACCGCCCTGATTAGCCCTGCTGCTGTCAGGCTCCCCGCCCCAATCAGCTTCTGGGGCGGGAGCGCTGACAGCATTTAAATAGGTGTGTTTTCCTCTCAGGCCTTGCCAGTGTTAGTTTGGTTCTCCAGCTGCACCCGCGTTTATCCTGACTGCTCTTGTGACCTCGGCTTTTCTGACACCTGCTTTTGGACTTGACTACGTTTTTGCCTGACCCCTCCGTACTGCGTACCCTCTTGTTGCCTACCCGGATTGTCTGACCATTCTACCGTTGCTTGTCTCAGTGTCTGTTTGTCTCCCGTGTCCCGCTTCCCTAGTGAGGGTAGGGACCGTCGCCCAGTTGTCGCCCTGGGGGGTAGCCCAGGGGGGCAAGTAGGCAGGGACAGGGGTTGCGGGATATCTCAGGGACCCCCATATCCCGGACACTGTCCTGACAGTAACACTGGCCGAACTAAGGTCAGACCCTTGCATCCGCCCGGCAACTTTGAGCCCCTCGATGGAGGCCGTGGCGGCTGTAGCGAACCAGGTCCAGGTCCTTACGACCCTTGCCCAGGACCTAACAGCCCGCTTGCAGCCACGGGAACAAGTGGCAGCTGCAGGCCCCATGCAGCCCTCGTCCGCTCCAGGAACGATGTCAGAACCTCGAGCCACGCTTCCGGATTGCTTCTCCGGAGAGAGAGATCAGTTTTTTGCATTTAGAGAGAGCTGCAAGCTCTACTTTGATCTCCGCCCCCACTCCTCTGGTACTGAATACCAGAAAGTGGGAATCGTAATTACCCGCCTGAGGGGAGAGCCCCAGAATTGGGCTTTCTCGCTACCAGCTGGCTCTCCAGCCCGACTATCCCTTGACGCCTTTTTTTTCGCCCTGGGTCAAATTTATGACGAACCCGACCGGGCGGGCTACGCAGTCTCCAAACTTCTGGCCCTGCGCCAGGGTTGTAAGATGGCGGAGGACTACTGTTCCCAATTCCGTCAACATTGTACGGAATCCCGGTGGAACGATGCCGCCCTAAAAGACTTATTTTTGACCGGTCTGTCTGAGGGTCTCAAGGACCTACTTGTGGCCCACCCAGAGCCTAAAACCCTGGAGCAAGCCATGTCGCTGGCTATTCGAGCCGACCGACGTTTGAGGGCCAGACACGCCGCTCGGACCACCCCACTCCCCACGTCTACTTCTTCGACTGACCCGACCTTTTACCCTCCCACCACCGAGGCCATGGAGCTGGGAGCCGTGAACCCCGAGCAACGACGGGAACACCGCCTGAAGAAGAACCTCTGCTTCTACTGTGGGGAGCCGGGTCACCGCATTGCTACCTGCGCTAAGAAGCCACGGCAGGAAGAACTCCCGCTCCTAGGCAGTTATCGGGGGGACTGTCTAGGAGCCAAGGTACTCCCTGTGTTGTCCAAAATGTTAGTGCCTTGCACCCTAGAATTTCATGCTTTCCACCGTACTGGGCAAGCCTTTGTTGATTCGGGGGCTGCGGCTAATTTCGTTAACTTTAATTTCGTTGCTCAACTGTCCGGGGTTTTGTTACGTTTAGAAACTCCGATTCTGGTTTCAGGAGTGGACTCCACTCCTTTGCAAGCAGGGGTGGTTAATCTGGTGACCCCTGAAGTAAGGTTTACTATAGGAGCCTTACACGTGGAAACCTGCACCTTTCTAGTGATGAGAGATTTGTCTGTGGACGTCGTCCTAGGCCTCCCCTGGCTCCGGGAGCACAACCCGGTAGTAAATTGGGACACGTTGGAACTGGTAAAGTGGGGTCCCCGCTGTGCCAACCACCTTTGTGCGGTGAAGGTGGGAATCTCCACCTGCGAGGGGAGCCCCCTACCAGAATACCTCTCCGAGTTTTCTGACGTGTTCTCCAAACAATTATCTGAAGCTCTGCCCCCTCATAGGGAATGGGACTGTAAAATAGACTTGATTCCTGGGGCCAAACTTCCTAAGGGCCGCATTTATAACGTTACGGTTCCAGAGAGAGAATCCATGAGGGACTACATCCAGGACAGCCTGGCCAAGGGGCACATCCGGCCCTCAGAATCCCCGGTGGGTGCCGGGTTTTTCTTCGTTGAGAAGAAGGATGGGGGTCTCCGGCCCTGTATTGACTATAGAGAGCTAAATAAAATCACAGTCCGAAACCAGTATGCTCTTCCACTCATTCCTGACCTCCTCAACCAGGTCGCTGGTGCCCGATGGTTTTCTAAACTTGATCTCAGGGGAGCATACAACCTCATCCGCATTCGGGAGGGGGATGAGTGGAAAACCGCCTTCAATACGCCCCTCGGGCATTTTGAATACCTAGTTATGCCTTTTGGATTGTGTAACGCCCCCGCCATTTTTCAGGGGTACATGAACTCAGTGTTTCAGGATATCATGGGGGTGTTCGTGGTTGTATATCTAGACGACATTTTGATTTTTTCCTCCGACTTGCCGAGTCACCATACTCACGTTCAGACTGTGCTAGCTCGACTCAGACATAACAAGCTGTTTGCTAAACTCGAGAAATGTGTTTTCGGGGTACAAAAGATATCATTTTTGGGGTATATCATCACGCCATGCGACTTCCAGATGGATCCTGAAAAGGTGAAGGCCATCACGGAGTGGGCCCAGCCAGGGTCGTTGAAAGCCCTTCAACGCTTCCTCGGCTTCGCCAACTACTATCGCAAATTCATTAAAGACTTCTCCGTGGTGGCTAAACCTCTAACGGACCTCACCAGAAAGGGGGCAGATGTGAGGACCTGGTCTTCTGAGGCTCTGAGGGCCTTCAATACCCTAAAGGCGACGTTCTCGTCTGCACCTGTCCTAGTACAACCGGATCTGTCCAGTCCTTTTGTGGTGGAGGTAGATGCCTCTGAGTTTGGTGTGGGAGCGGTACTGTCCCAAGGTCCCTCCACTCTCACCAACCTTAGACCGTGTGCCTATTTTTCTAGGAAGTTTTCGTCCACCGAACGGAACTATGATATAGGCAACCGGGAATTGCTGGCGATTAAGTGGGCTTTCGAAGAGTGGAGGCATTTTTTGGAAGGAGCCCATCACCAGATTACGGTACTCACTGACCATAAAAACCTCACTTATCTAGATTCCGCTAAGAGGTTAAATGCTCGGCAAGCCCGCTGGGCCTTGTTTTTCTCTCGGTTCAATTTTGTTGTTACCTATAGACCCGGTTCTAAGAATGTCAAGGCTGATGCCCTGTCTAGGAGTTTTGGTTCTCCGGAACCTTCCGAGCCGGAGCCTGAGAGCATTCTCTCCCCTGGGGTGGTCCTCGCTGCTGTCTCCTCCGACCTTTCACCTCTCATTCACGCCGCTCAACAATCTGCTCCTGAAGCCCTTCCGGAAGGCAAATTATTTGTCCCGTTGTCACTGAGATTGAAAGTGTTAGAGGAGACACATGCTTCAGTCCTAGCTGGACACCCCGGTATCAGGGGTACTCTGGAGTTAGCGGCCAGACTCTATTGGTGGCCGCACATGGCCAAGGATGTACGGGTATTTGTGTCCGCGTGCCCGGTTTGCGCAAGGGGGAAGAACCTCAGGAGACGTCCTGAGGGGCCTCTTCTGCCCTTGCCCATTCCGTCCAGGCCATGGTCCCATTTGTCCATGGATTTTATTACTGATCTGCCATCCTCGCTGGGGAATACGGTCATTTGGGTAATAGTTGACCGTTTCTCCAAAATGTCTCATTTTGTTCCACTTGGCAAGTTGCCTAACGCCAAACTTTTGTCTGAGATGTTCATCAAGGAGATTGTTCGGTTACATGGGATCCCCGAGGATATTGTGTCTGATAGAGGGGTTCAGTTCGTCGCTCGCTTCTGGCGAGCCTTCTGTAAAAATCTAAACGTTAATTTGTCCTTTTCCTCCGCTTTCCATCCCGAGAGTAACGGACAAACGGAACGGATGAACCAAGAACTTATCCAGTATCTGCGACTGTTTGTCTCTGATAACCAGCATCAGTGGGCCAACTACTTACCTCTCGCCGAATTTGCTATTAACAACCATGGTAACTCGTCGACCCAACTGTCACCTTTTTTTTGTAACTATGGGTTCCATCCCCGGTTCTCGCTTTCTACTCCTTTGGTCTCGAACAATCCGGCCGCCGACATATCCGCCGAAGAACTGTGCACAGTTTGGGCCCAGGTTCGTAAGAACCTTCAGGGTTCCCAAGAGAAACTGCGTAAATACGCAAATAAAAGACGTACTATCTCTGCACCTTTTGTGGTCGGGGAGCAGGTTTTATTATCATCTAAGAATCTGAGACTTAAGGTTCCCTCCCTGAAACTTGCTCCTCGGTTCATTGGCCCATTTACGGTTTCTCAGGTTATCAACCCGGTGTCATATAAGTTGGCACTTCCTGACCCCTGGAAGGTCCACAAGGTTTTTCACAAGAACTTGCTTAAGAAGTATGTGACTCCAGTTCTCCCCACCCAGAACCCGCCTCCTCCCTCTCTGGTACAGGGGGAACTGGAGTATGAAGTAGAAAGGCTTGTGGATGCCCGACGGGTTAGAGGTGGGCTGCAGTACCTGGTCCACTGGAGAGGATTTGGCCCTGAGGATAGGACGTGGGTCCCTGCCAGGGACGTGCATGCGCCACGCCTAGTCCAGGCATTCCACAGGGCTTTCCCGCTTAAGCCCGCACCTGGCCATGGGGGTCCGGTGTCCCCCCGTAGAAGGGGGGGTACTGTCAGAACCGGCAACTCTCGGGGCCGCCGGGCCCGCACCACCGGTCCGGCCACCCGGGGTACAGGAGCACGGCGCAGAGGTACCCCGGTTCTTGTGATCTCCCCGGGCCGCTGTAAGACTGGTCGCCGCCGGGTTGCTAGGGAGGCAGCTGGTGCTTCTAGTCGCTTGACTACCAGGCTGGCTTCCCTGGTAACTGTCTGTGCAGTGAGACTGGGGGCGTGCCCCCAGCACCGCCCTGATTAGCCCTGCTGCTGTCAGGCTCCCCGCCCCAATCAGCTTCTGGGGCGGGAGCGCTGACAGCATTTAAATAGGTGTGTTTTCCTCTCAGGCCTTGCCAGTGTTAGTTTGGTTCTCCAGCTGCACCCGCGTTTATCCTGACTGCTCTTGTGACCTCGGCTTTTCTGACACCTGCTTTTGGACTTGACTACGTTTTTGCCTGACCCCTCCGTACTGCGTACCCTCTTGTTGCCTACCCGGATTGTCTGACCATTCTACCGTTGCTTGTCTCAGTGTCTGTTTGTCTCCCGTGTCCCGCTTCCCTAGTGAGGGTAGGGACCGTCGCCCAGTTGTCGCCCTGGGGGGTAGCCCAGGGGGGCAAGTAGGCAGGGACAGGGGTTGCGGGATATCTCAGGGACCCCCATATCCCGGACACTGTCCTGACACCCATGTGCAGAACCTTACATTTATCAATATTGAACTTCATTTGCCATTTTTCTGCCCAAGCCCCCGGCTTATCTCGGTCCATTTGTAGCCGCACATTGTCCTCCGTTGCATTGATTATCTTGTATAATTTTGTGTCATCTGCAAATATTGATATTTTACTGTGCAGCCCCTCTATAAGGTCATTGATAAATATATTGAACAGAATGGGGCCTAGTACTGAACCCTGTGGCCCCCGACTAGCAACAGTGGCCAATCAGAGTACGAACCGTTTATTACCAGCCTCTGCTTTCTATCTCTGAGCCAGTGCTTTACCCAGACACACGTTTTCGCACAGACCTAGCTGTCCCATTTTATATATCAGCCTATTATGCGGCACGGTGTCAAATGCTTTAGAGAAAGCCAGATATACGAGAGCAATAGACTCTTCAGGTCCAGCCTAGAACTTCATCAAAGAAGCTGATCAAATTGGTCTGACATGATCGACCCCCTTATGAACCCATGATGCTGAAGAGTTATGCCGTTGTCCTCCTTAAGGTATTCTAGGATGGCATCTCTCAGGAACCCCTCAAATGTCTTTTTCTAATAACTGAAGTGAGACTTACCGGCCCATAGTTACCAGGCTCTCTTTTGAACCCCTGTTTGTATATTAAAACTACATTGGCAATGCGCCAATCCAGTGGTACAACCCCGGTTTCAATAGTGTCCCTAAATATAAGAAATAGCGGTCTAGCTATCACGTCACCTAGTACCCTTAGAACCCTTGGGTGTATTCCATCTGGACCCAGCGATTTATTGATTTTAATCCTCTGTAACTGGCTCTGCGCTTCCTCCTGTGTTAGGCATGCTATATTTAGCGAGGGTTTCGTTTTATTTCCCTGATCTCGCGTGACATTTCTTTTTCATTCGTAAGTAGACTTGAAAATAAATTATTTCATAGATTTGCCCTCCCCCATCATCTTCTATGGTTTCTCCTGCATTATTTGTTAAAGGGCCAGTGCTCTCAGTGCAAATCCTTTTACTGTTTATATAATTGAAGAACATGGGTCTTTTTTTTTTTTTTAAAGTGTTTTTATCTTTCAAAAGGTGTAAAACATAACATATTGTATTATAGATATAGTTCGGTATCGCTGTAATTGTACTAACACGTAGAATAAAGTGAATGCCTTAGAAAAATACACCTGAAAAAAGATTATGATTTTGTTTTTTCTACATCCTCCTGCCACAAAAAAATTATTATGACACACAGATATGCCTCCATATTATAAATTGAAATAACAGCAAAGCCTCAAACAAAACTACTACTTCTTCAATTCCAAAGTGAACATCCTGAGGAGTGTAGTTTCGAATATGAGGTGAAATCTCGGGCTTTCAACTGTACGGAAATCTCAGAGATCTTACAAATGTGACATGATGCTGTTACGTCTTCCAAACCACCAAACTCAGGAATTCAGACAGAACTCGGACGGCATTGCAGAACTCAGAAAATCAGACAGAATACGGACACTGAGAAGCAGACTTCACATTCGCCAAATGGCGAACTAAGACAGAACATGGAAATAGCGAAACAGACTTCACGGACAAAATTTTAATACTTGCCGACAGGCAAACTCAGGAGGACTCAGACAGAACCGCAGGACTGAGAGACAGACTACATACTCACGGAATGGCATAAACCAAAGACTGCCACACAGTCAGATGGAGTAACTATAGGATGTACAAGGTATTTGTTCATATTTTGGCCAAGATACTTAATCCTGCGAACCCACTTCATGGGTCCTTATTGTCTCGCGTGTCCCTACTCTAACGAGACAACCCCAGGATACCTGCCTGAATGCGACAGAGACGACCCCACGCTGGTACCTAGGGACTTACCTTGTTCCCACTACAGGAGAGGCAAACTGCACAGACATGCAAGAATATAACACTGTTCACCCAAAACATACTGAACAAACAAGGAGAGGCCAGAAGCCACTAGCAGAGGAGCTGGTGTATATGAGTAACATACCAGGGGATTGGCTGGCTGGAGCAATTCATACCCAACCAGCACCATCAACCACCACTTTTGGAGCATTGCTGCTGGAAACGGTGTAGAACAACAGAACCCAGCAGAACACTCTAACAGACACCTGAAAGCCAATCCAGAAAAATCCGTGCTCCAAAAGCCAAATGTCTCCCTTCTACAATGTGTACAGTCTGCTTAAACAGCAGTTTGTTTTTCTCTCCCTTGCCCTTTCACTATCTATATCTCTTTCTCTATGTATGTGTAATAAATAAATAAATTAAATAAATATATATATGAAAGCGAGAGACAGGTGTGTGTGTATGTGTATGTATATATATATATATATATATTCAAAATCTCTTTCTATTTTTATATCTATTTAGATATATAGATGTGTGTTTTTATATATATATATATATATATATATATATATATATATATATATATATAATATAGGCTTTTGCCTGTGTCAGATTCATATTATGCATTCTAGATGAAGCAGATCGTAACTATAATATATAAAGCATTCTCCTAACCACTGTATTATATTCCTGATTAGGCCTTAGTCAGATGGGTGTTTTTTGCCGCGATTTGCGCATGCGTCCGGCGATTTTATAAAACCATTGCTTTGCAATGGTATCGGACACATGAGCGCTTTTTATGCGCTCGTCCGATAAATTAGAGAACAGAAATCGCAGATCGCACCTATCTGCGATCTGCGATTCCTGTTCTCTTCTCTATATGCGCTCAATGGGGCCGACGGCAGCAGCGCCGACCCCATTGAGAACGTATAGAAGACAAATCCTTCTTCTCTGCCACAGCTGTAACTGCTGTGGAAGAGAAGAACGATGTTTGCCCATTGAATTCAATGGAGCCGGCAATACAGCCGACTCCATTGAAAGCAATGGGCTGCCGGCGTGCGCGGGATGAATTGTCAGGAAGGGCTTAAATATATAAGCCCTTCCCTGCAATTCATCCAGAAAAGTGTTAAAATAAAAAATATATACACACTCACCTGCTCCCGGCAGCCGGAGTTCCGTGCGGCCGGCCTGCAGTGGGTGTGAAGGGGGTGTGAGTCAGACCTGCCCCCTGATTGGCTCAGCGCTGAGCCAATCAGGGGGCAGGTCTGACTCACACCCGCTTCACACCCACTGCAGGCCGGCCGCACGGAACTCCGGCTGCCGGGAGCAGGTAAGTGTGTGTGTGTGTGTGTGTGTGTGTACACATATTTATATTTTTTTATTTTAACACTTTTCTGGATGAATTGCAGGGAAGGGCTTATATATTTAAGCCCTTCCCGACAATTCATCCCACACTCGCCCGCAGCGCATTGCTTTCAATGGAGCCGGCTGTATTGCCGGCTCCATTGAATGCAATGCGCTGGACAGCTCCGGCCCGTTTCTAATGAAACGCGGCTAGGAGCAGATTTTCGGGCACCGGTCACGCGATTTGCGGATGCGCATCCGTCATGCGATCCGCAAATCGCGCGAAAAAACGCCCGTCTGACTAAGGCCTAAGTGAGTAACCTCTTTGTAAACTACATTGGTAGTATTACCTTCAGCTGCGAGGACCAGCAGACTGCTAGCGGAACTCATACTGGAACCGGTCACATAGAGCTGACCATGTGAAGAATAATCCTCCAAGTCTATTCTGGCTGCCTTCAATGATTGCCCCTGCGATTTATTGATCATCTTTGCCAAGCAAACTTTCAGGGGAACTGCAGACTTTTGAATTCACGGGTACTCTGTGGGTATTATTTAGATGGAGAACGTTTGTTTGCAGTCTGTTGCCATTACATAATCTCGGAAGGTTTAGGTTAGTCAGTAAAATAACTGGTGTGCTAATCTTAAAATTGAGGTTGTGCGGGGAAAGACCGGCTGGGTTGAGGGTGTTTAGAAATACCATGGGATAGTTGACTGCATCCTCAGTTTGTAGTACTCAATCTATAGACTTGTATTGCATTTCTTGTCCTTTAAAGGAATTCAACAAAAGATCATTTATTAGTCAGTAGTTTGTCATTTTTGGGAGTTAAAATCACATGCTCACATAACCAATTTATGGGCTTCACTTTGATGTCAGAGATGTCGTACACTTTAGCAGTCAGTTCTGTAAGAGTTGTCACCACTATGGCTAAGCTTGGTGCTATGATGATCTTACATTCAAGTGTGTGTTGCGGCTGTTCTGGGATTGCTGCCATGCTGATAGTTTGGTGCAGGTTTTGCAGGTGGTTCTCCATCTTGTGGCCCTGGTGGGTGTGGTATTGGGCTAGACATGCTTAGCAGCACCTGTGGGTAATTGTCAGGGCTATTTAGTCTGGCTGATGCTGGACTGAATTGCCATTGCATCTTCAGTCTAGCTCTGACTGTGGTCTCAGTCAGAGCTGTCTTCTGGATCATTTATTTGCCTGTTGCATCTAAGCTAAGTTTGTGTTTCGTTTCTATTTTGTTTCTTATGTTTCCCTTGTCTTATGTAGGGTTAACTAAGAGCCAAGGTACATAGTCATCTATGTCCTTTTCAGGGTTCATTGCCTGCAATTAGGCAAGTCCTCTTCACTGAGGTTACTTAGATAGGGGGAAAGTCCCATGTTTTTGTTTATTATTGTTTTGACACAGCTAGTGTGTTTATTGTATGAGATCTGCGGTTTACAGATCCAGCACATCCTGGGTGGATGTGACAGCGTGGAGTTTTCGCCCTCTCCTATTTTAAGTACATCTCTGAAAAACATCCATCGGAAGTGTCACCTCTCAAGAGAACTCTCATATTTGTTATTAGGGCGAGCTTCTGAATATGAGTCTAGAAATATGAAGATTTTATACATGACCTTACTTCGTCGGCTCGTGTACTCCTGGGCATGGCTAGTAGAGTTTGCTGAAAGTCTCCAGCTAAGAGAACTGTATCACCCCCATTAAGCCATCATTTATCCTTATATCTTCAGTGTTCTGAGCGCTGCAACTCTACCTTTATTAGCCATAGTGCATTAATCCCATACTATTAGCGTAGTTTCTTTCAGCACCTGCGCCATATGACTCTGCTTTGATATGTTGCACAGAGTCTCTACATGCATCAGATTTAAGGGCAGTTTAAAAGCAGAATGAGCGGTATTACCTCCATCTAGTAATGTGGCCGCAATGCCAGAAGAGGCGACAGCCAAGGCTATCACACGATCTTTCCGTATTCTGGCTAGTAGTAGATTTAGGACACATGTTTTGCCAGCAGGTTGAAATAAGCCATAGTGTCCTCTGAAAGACAAAATTGAATCTTCCATAGAAATCAGGCATTTATTTTACATTTCATCCTTAATGTGGTGAACATTTTCCTGCAATTCTGACACTATATGACACTTTTTGTTCTCCTACATACTATCCTTGTTTTTTTTACAAAGACATAAAGCGTTTGATAATTGACAAAATATCAACAAAACCGAGAAAAGTTCCCGTAATCTGAATGGAGAATCACAAAGAGAAGCTTCTATAGTGGCATTCCAGTGCTTGTCATCCTCTAGCAACCATAGAGCCTTACAGACTGATTGACATGTCGCGTGAAGAATGCCGTTAACAGTTTCAAATCCAAGAATGACGTTGGACCTCTAATTTCATGAAGTAGAAGATGAAGATGATATCACTCAGCGTTATTAGGGTGGACGGTGCACACTGCCCAAAGCTGGATCCCTTTTAATTCTGGCCGGCCATTGGTGTCATTTCCACATTTTCTCCTGTCAAATCTGTTACTTTTCCATACATAGTAGGCCTCCTTCCCACGAACGGATTTCCGCCGCGTAATTCGCGGCGAAAATCCGCTGCGTTGCCCGCAGCTATTAGGTTCTATTGAACCTAATAGCACAATGCTCACGATGCGTAATTCCACCGCGGAATTACGCACCGCGATTTCTCCCGTCCTCACCCGCAGCATGCTCTATTTTCTGCGGGTGAGGACGGGCTGTACGCACTGACGGCTTCCATTGCAGTCAATGGAAGCCGTCCATTCACGCTATCTCCCGCTGTAACCAGCGGGAGATAGCGTGAAAAAACGCTTTCCCGCCCACCGCCGAGCGTCATATGACGCCAAATGACGCGGTCCGGCCGCGTCACGTGACACGGCCGGCCGTGCACGTGACACGGCTGGTGACGCGAGGGCGGTGGGCGGTGACGGGCGGTGACGCGCGGCGGTGGGCGGGGAAGCGATTTCACGCTATCTCCCGCAGGTAAGTATAGGGGCTCTGGGGGGCGCCGTGACGGGCTTCACAGCGGAATATTACGCTGCGGAGCCCATCACGCTCGTGGGAAGGAGGCCGTAGGAAGGAACTTCCACATAAAGAAGAGTTTTTTTCAAAATCATCTGTTTGGCATAGGTCAAAAAGTGCTAAGTGTAGTTTTCTGGGGTCTGTTTACCTTCTGTAGCAAATTATTGTTATCATTTGGATTAAAATAGATACGTTGGCCATTTTCTAAATACACAGCAAGATGAACGACTGTTGGAAACCTTTTGTATATTGGAAATGACCAAATTTTCCAGACTTCCCAGAACTGCTAATGTATCGACCAGTTTAATATAATTTGATCTCACCATTATCATTTTCAAGACCAAATGAAGCCTGGTGGCTGCCTTAACATATTTACATATGTGTTGAATAGATTTTATTGAACTGCAAAACTGTATATTAACCCCTTAGTGACGGTGCTATTGACTTTCTACGTCCTGCTGTTGCAGAACGTGTATGGAGGGAGACAGCGCCGCTATCTCCCTCCATACAGCGCGGGCGTTAGCTGTTTATTACAGCTGACACCCGGGGCCGATCGCCGCTATTAACCCTTTAAATGCCGCTGTCAATTCTGACAGCGTCATTTAAATCCCCTGAACGCTGTTTAGGGGGCCTGCATGCCCCCCCCCCCCTGCGGTGAGATCGGGGGAGCCATGCAGGTGTCATGGCAGCCAGGGGCCTTTAGAAAGGCCCCAGGGCTGCCTTAGCAGACTGCTGATCAAGGCATCCCCGTGGAGCGATCAAAGCATCGCATGTTAAAGCAGCCCAGGGGGACTGAAAAAAAGTGTAAAAAAAGAACAAAGTTTTAGTTATTAAAAAAAAAAAGTAATAAGTTTCAAAAATACCCCCTTTAGCCATATTTGCAATAAAAAATCAAAATAAACCAAAAATACGTGTTTGGTATCGCTGCGTACATAAAAATCCGATCTATCAAAGTAATGTATTATTTACCCCGCACGGTGAACGTGGTCCAAAAAATAAAAAAAATAAAGAACGCCAGAAATGCACTTTTTTGGTCACCCTATCACTGAGAAAAAATGTAATAAAAGGCGATCAAAAAGTCAACTGTATGCGAAAATGGTACCAACAGAAACATCCGGACATACCGCACAAAATGAGCCCTCACACAACTATTAAGCCAAAAAAATAAAAGTTATTGTGCGCAGAAAATAGGCACAGAAAATAATTTTAAAAAATGAAATATCTTAAAAAAAAAAAAAAAAATACAAGTAGTACAGCAAAAAAAAACTATATATGTTTTATATTGTAGTAATCGTACTGACCCATAGAATAAAAATATCAGGTCATTGTTGTTGCAGTTTGTGCGCCGTAGAAACAGGACGCACCGAAGGATGGTGAAATGTCGTTTTTTTTTTTTCCCTTTTCTCTCCGCTAAGAATTTTTAAAAAGTTTTTCAGTAAATTATATGGTACAATAAATAGTGCCATTGAAAAATACAGCTCATCCCGCAAAAAACAACCCCTCATACAGCGACTTCGATGGATAAATAAAGGAACTATGATTTTTTAAAAGGGAGTAGGAAAAAACAAAAATGGAAAAAAGCAAAAAAGCTCCGTCACTAAGGGGTTAATATGGGCAACAAATGTACGTGAAGGAACATGATCATAAGGCACCACTCAGTAGTTATCCATTGATTTCAACGGTGAGACCACCATCCTCTGGAGCTCTTCACCGGTACTGAGAGTATCTGTCATCTCCTGTTTGAGTTTCTTTCAGAAGGAGTCGAGGATACTTTTTGCTGCAGCGATCTTCTTTCATACAGGGTATATTGGCATTTAAATTACTGCAAGGCCCATGGATCATATTGGCCTCTGAGTTCATGAAGGAGAGGATCTGTTTCAGGCTTTGGTACCTCCACACAGATCTCATCATCTATTTTGTTTGGGTAAATGCGTTGCTCTAGCCACAACAAAATGGGATTACGAGGACGATCTCCCTTTTGCCATTCAGCAGAATACATAAAACAACGCACTTTTCTAAACAAATGCCCCTTTGTTAACAAGGCCCGTAATGCTTTAACTTTTTAAGTGAAATGCTCCATCTATGATGTCATGACGATCGTGGGGCTTTTGACCAGGCAGCAGTACCTCGTAATTTCCTTTCATCGAGGATTACATTTAAATGTGTTGAACAAGTCAGACTGTAATATTGGACATACTTTATGGCGTCTGGAGTTTTTTCATACATGTATTGAGGAAAACTAGCGAATGAGGATGGGATCACCACCATTTGCCCAAGCTGAGCGCCATCGGTATCCTGCCTCCCTATAACATCTTTAAGAGGTATATAGCTGTCTGCTCTGAGTTGTGCCTGGTCGTTTTTAATATAATTAAATCCCTCGGTCTCTATTGTCACGTACCTATCAACTAAGTATTGACTGAAAAGAGATCGATAGTACAGCAGTTAGTATCAGTTTCTCTGGTCATCATGCGGTAGGAATAAAAATTTAACGCAGATACTGTTTTTTTTAAGGAGCAACTTTGTTTTAGGGTCCCACTGGGGAATAACCATCTTCACCATAACGGAAAAGCAGTGAATACTGTAAGGCATCGTATGATTGGTGCAACTCACTGACATGTTGCAACCTGTTATCATGGCTCTGTAACATAATATCTCATTCGAACTGCTGTCCAACTATGACCAGGACCGCTTCACCTGCTGTAGGTGCATTAATGCATCCTCTATGAGCATTGGATGGTTTTCTATTGGCATGGATAACCACTTCAAACTTTTCACAATTTTGAGGTATTTTCTGCAGATTAGTTTTTAAGTCCTTTATGTTCTTATTGTGCCGCATCGCTTGCAACTGTTCAACCAAATTGTGTTTTCATGCCAGACAAATGGCTGCACCACAAGCTTGCTTCTCGGTCATCTTCACTAACTAATTAAATCTGTAGTATTGATATTTTTGCTGGGGTGAAAGCAGCAGACTACCAACTAAGTGGTACACCTCTCCTTGCACTTAGAAAGTATAATAGTTGCTTTCAAATGAAGTCCTTTCGACCCAAGCAATTTATAAAAAATGTTTTTTTGCCCACTTTCAAACGCAGTCTATAAAATGTACTTGCTCTGGATGAAGACCTATATTTAAGCTAAAGAGCAGCTCAAGCAAGGGCTAAAAGACCTTACCCCTGCTGCAACACATACCAGAAGCCTTTTCTTTCCTCAAGGACAGAGCAATACAATATATACATTTATGAGTCAAAGTTCCCAGAGCAACAGTTTTATCAGATTCATAATCCACGTCAGAATTGTAGAACATTCCAGACAAAGCTTTAACCTTCCATGGAAGCCATCACCTTTCTGATTGTTATATCTATTAACAGCTGCTCTCTGAATTTCAGAGTTATTTAGCTGATGTTCTATGAACCTCGGGGTTATTTTCTTTGTATTTAGGTGCTGCAGCTCTATGAACTTCGGGATTATTTTCTTGGTATTTAGCTGCAGCGGCTTTATGAATCACAGTGAACTACCCTATTTCTTTTTGTGTACTTAGTACTGATAGCATCAGTAAATCTAGCTCAGTTTTTTAGCAGTTTTCCCATAATTATAAATACTTTCAAGTTGTGGAATGGAGAGTGTGTCTGACACCGCTTCATAAGGCAGGCAAACATGAAAATGTCCGATAGAGAGATCTTGCGATGAAGTAAAACGCAGTCTATTTACGGGATTCCCTTCAACTCTGACCTTTTCATATAACTCTCCATTGTGATAGACTTCAAACACTGACCTAAATATTTGCCCGGCTGCAAATTTGCACAAACCACCATAAATGTGCGGTCCGACATATCAGGAGAATACTCAGCAGAACTGTTAGAATTATTCCCATCACTATTAATATAGAGAGATAAAATGTGAAATCATCCCAGTGATTCACCGTGGCCTCCACTATCTCCTCACGTACCTCTCTGGGCATGACTTGAGTATCGTACAAAGTATAGAATATTGCGCTAAACAGGCAGCACCATCACCTATAATAGGTATGACAGATGAGGCACCATTGCGCTATTTATGTTTAACACTTCAACAACCATTGTTGATGAAATATATGAAAGCTGTCTAAAATATCAGTCTTTGTTGCCCGTAGCAACCAATCATGGTACAGCTTTCACTATACCTCAGCAGTATAAGAAATGAAAGCACCGCTGTGAGTGGTTGCTATACTGCTGAGGTAAAGTAAAAAGCTGTGCTGTGATTGGTTGCTATACTGCTGTGGTTTAGTGAAAGCTGCTTTGTAATTGGTTGCTATGGGCAACAAAGACAGATTTTCTTGTGTGGTGCCTACTTTTCCACGGCCTCCCTGTATTATCAGTGACACATATGTATGGAAATATGATTGTTTGTTACCGCACTGCAGTCATCTTCTCCTCATTCTGAAATGGCTGATAACAGAGAGCAGTAGATAACATTTAACAGGAGATATTGGAACACATGATGAATTACTGTGGTTTTGCCATTGTATCTCTTGATAGAATAGTGTTTGTGCAAATTAGTAGCAGCTGGGCAAATATTTAGGACAGCATTTTCGGCAATCAGTAAAATACGTGCTTAATAGAGATGAGTGAGCACCAAAATGCTCGGGTGCTCGTTGTTCGAGTCGAACTTCCCGCGATGCTCGAGAGTTCGTTTCGAGTAACGAACCCCATTGAAGTCAATGGGCGACTCGAGCATTTTTCTATATCGCCGATGCTCTCTAAGGTTTTCATTTGTGCAAATCTTCAAAACCTACGAAAGTGATGGAAACGACACAGAAACCGATAGGGCAGGCAAGGGGGTACATGTTGGGCTGCATCTCAGGTTCCCAGGTCCCACTATTAAGCCACAATAGCGGCAAGAGTGAGCCCCTCCCCCCCCCCCCCCCCCCCCCAACAATTTTTACTTCGGACAAACCCTCATTAGCAAGGCACACCTTAGCTAAGCACCACACCAACCAAGCACAAGCACTGCCTGCGGGACACACCGCTGCCTCTTCTCCTGGGTTACATGCTGCCCAACCTCCCTGCATCCGCAGTGCACACAAAAGTGTCCCTGCGCACCCTTCAGCTGCCCTCATGCCACACGCTGGCCTCATAGCCACACCACCCTCATGTCTATTTATAAATGCGTCTGCCATGAGGAGGAACCGGAGGCACACACTGCAGAGGGTTGGCAGGGCCAGGTAGCGACCCTTTTTAAAAGGGGCGGGGCGATAGCCCACAATGCTGTAGAGAATCGATGAGAAATTGACGTTCGATCTTCATTCCAATCCTGTGCCACTTCCGTCAGGAGCTGCAAACGTGGGCATGGGTTATATAGCTATGGGGAATCCATGTGCCCACACAGTCTTCATTCTGTCTAGGTGTCGCATAGCTCAATCGACACTGCAAGGGGAAAGCCATCTGCACTCTGTCCCCTACCCAAGTCAGTCAGTGTCTTTGTGCCAGACAGGTCAAACACCGAGATGGGAACTAAGTGTGCACCAACAGCATAGGTGGTGTCGTGGAACCCTCCTTTGCGGAACCACGGCTTACTCAATTTGGAATGTTTACACCCTTCCATATTAATTCTGAATTGATAATGCGCATAAGAAGTTTTCACACTGACACAAGGTTCAGCATGCATAGCTTCCTCAATTCTAACTTTAATGATCGGCGTGTAGCCTATTTTAAGAGTTTAACAAATCCGCCCATCTGGGCAGGTCAAAGATTACATAGATACAACGTATTGTTTAATTATTGGATAAGCATCTTGCAATTCTTCCATCCTCCGGTCATCTGTGATTGGCCATCAGGTGGTGGATGAAATGAGTGGGTTGTCTTGGAGCCACGTGTGGTTCCTTCGATATGATTGGATGTTACATCATGAACTATAAATTGCACAAACCTCCCATGTTGTTTGCATACGTTTCCAGTAAAATTGCTTGGGTAATTTCTGCGGTAACTGTTTCAGACTGCGGTTGTCCATGTCTGAGTTAACTGTCCTCCAAAATTGCAAAACAGATGGAAAATGTAACGTGTTTATACTATATATTATCTTGTCAGCGTTTTGAGAACAGAAGTTTCATGTTGGCTTCCCCATGTCAGCAGAGTTATAAAACAGATATTTTCATATGAGCGGAAGTACCTATTGCATAACTGTAAGAACATTATATTTGTAGCAAGACAGAAAGCGAATATGTATACAGAATGTTAAATTGACAACTGTCTACTGCCAAGGCCCACCGATCCATATAGATATATACTGGGCTTCCACCACAGTGGGTCCTAGGCAACCCAAGACATGAACAATAAGTAAATCAGAGCAGCCAAACATGGCAGACTTGCACCGCGCTGACGACATAGGCCTCAGCCCACAGCTTCAGCAATCGTAGGCAGGAAGCGGACTTTCACTGCACCCAGGACATAGGCCTCTGCACAAACCCTCAGCAATCGTGGGCCTAGAGCAGACTCCAATGCTAGCGTAGCTGTGAACGTCTCATTAGCGCTGTATTGCTCCTCTAGTTTGTCCTAATGCAGTGCCCCGGATAGTAGAGCTAACGTCAGATGAAATACAGGTGGGCTTCGTCCCACACTCCATGCCCTAGTCAATCTGGCCTTTTTTCATAGTCACAGGCAGGTACAACTCCGCTCAGGGAAGTCTGTGTGGACCCACAGCATGGGTGGGTCCCAGAAAGCCACCGACGGTACATTAATAAATCCCATTGCAGACCCCCGGATAGCTGAGGTATTGTCAGATAAAGTACAGGTGGGCTTTGGCCCACACTGCAGGCACCTGTCAGACTGGGGGTTTTTATAAATAGACACAGGCAGGTACAACTCTCCTATGGGAATTCCGTGTGCACCCACAGCATGGATGGCTCCCTGGAACTCACCGGCGGTACATAATAAATCCCATTGCAGTGCCCTGCACAGCTGAGCTAACGTCAGATCAAATACAGGTGGGCTTTGGCCCACACTGCATGCCCCATTCAGGCTGGGTTTTTTTAATAGTCACAGGCAGGTACAACTCCCCTATGGGAATTCCGTGTGCACCCACAGCATGGGTGGGTCCCAGGAAGCCACCGACCATTCATAAATAAATCCCATTACAGTGCCCCGGACAGCAGAGCTAACGTGAGATAGAATACAGGTGGGCTTCGGCCCACACTGCATGCCCGAGTCAGACTGGGTTTTTTAAATTAATAGTCACAGGCAGGTACAACTCCGCTCAGGGAACTCTGTGTGGACCCACAGCATGGGTGGGTCCCAGGAAGCCACCGACGATACATAAATAAATCCCATTGCAGTCCCCCAGATAGCTGAGGTAACGTCAGATAAAGTACAGGTGGGCTACGGCCCACACTGCATGCCTCAGTCAGACTGGGTTTTTTAAATTAATAGTCATGGGCAGGTACAACTCCCCTATGGTAAGTCTGTGTGGAGTGGACCCACAGCATGGGTGGGTCCCAGGAAGCCACCGACGGTACATAAATAAATCCCATTGCAGTGCCCTGCACAGCTGAGCTAGCGTCAAATGAAATACAGGTGGGCTTCGGCCCACACTGCATGCCCCAGTAAGACTGGGGTTTTTTTTTTGTATATATTCTTTATTTTTCAATTTTAATAGGGTGGGGAGGAGGGGTTACAACAGAAATAGAAATAAATCAGTGGTAAATCACATTACAAAACAATCAATCCTGTAACATACAAAGAACAATGACAGCTCTGCTGAAAATACACTCCAATATCAGAGAAAAAACTATTAGAAATATAGAATAGAACATTTATGTATTACATACATATAGTAGAGTACATAAGTAATCCAATGGTTGGGGGGTATCAATTATTTATGGTGGTGGGCCAGGAACATTGCGAAGAAACGTAAACCAGGGATCCCAGAGATTCATGAATTTCTCCAGACCCCCTTCACGTCTGGCTTTGACCTTCTCGAAAGAGCATATAATATTCACCTCATTATACCATTCTGGCATGGAGGGAATTGTGCTCTCTCTCCAATGCCTGGGGATTAAAATTTTAGCTGCATTTGTGAGAAATGGAACAATAGATTTGTATTCCACTAGGAGACCTGGGACATTCATGTTCAAGAGGACAATCTCAGGTGTAAGGGTGAAATTCGTTTTACAAATAAGGCCAAGTGATCTTTGGATCTCCTCCCAGAATGGTTGTAGGAGCGGGCATGAGAACCAAATATGGGTGAAGGTGCCAACACTATCTGAGCATCTCCAGCATAGGGGGGAATAATCCGAATCTATTTTGTTAAGTAGGGCCGGGGTTTTATACCATCTGGAGATAATTTTATAGTTTAATTCTTGAAACCTAGTGGAGGAGGGCGGCGAATGTGAATTGCGGAGGATATCTTTTACTTCATCAGTAGTAAAATTGGTGTTTAGTTTGGTCTCCCATCGGGGTATAAAGGAGGGTTGCAGCCCATACTGTATCAGGGTCTTGTAGATTTTGGAGATTGCGTTTTTAACGGGTTGGGGGTTCCAGAATAATTTGTGGAATAGCAGATTCTGATCTGTGTCGACAATATCTGGAGAATGGAACCTGATTGTATCCCTAATGATACATAACTCTTTGTCATTAAATATAGTATCTCCTTGTTGGTTTAAAAATTGGAAATCATGTGCTACGGAATCATCTATTATGAGACAACGGGATTGCAATGAGGCTAGGTAGGTATCTTTTCTGATTTTCTGCTTAAGTACTCTGAATTTGTTGGGAATTAGCAGGAGAAGTGGGGTGAAACCGCTAATCTGAGGTACCAGTTTGTGTTTTTTGTTGGATTTATGCCATATATTCAAAGTTAGCCGGGTGAAAGGGTTTTGGATCTCTTTCAATGTTTTGTTAAGTGGGGTGGACCACATTGAGAGTTTCTGGTCGTTGTTTAGGGAGGAAAGTTCCAACTCCACCCACAGTTTAGAACTTGCTTGGCGGGATAAGTCCACCATGCGATTCAGATGTGACACAATCCAGTATATTTCAAAGTCTGGGAGTCCTATGCCTCCCTCTCTTTTTTGTTTTGATAAGAGTTGCATGTTTAACCCTATGTCCTTTACCTTGCCAAATGAATTTTGCTATGAGATTTTTCAATTTGGCAAAAAAGCTCTGAGGGATCTCTATTGGCAACGTTTGTAGTACGTATAATATTTTTGGTAAGCAGACCATTTTGATTAAATTCTTCCTGCCAAACCAGGAAATAGGCAAAGTGTTCCAGGAGATAAGATCCTTTTCGATTTTCTCGAGTAGGGGGACAAAATTTAATTTATAGAGATCTGCAAGGTTCCGGGATATTCTCGCCCCCAGATATGTAATTTGTTCACTGGTCTGGCTCTATATTTATATTCAACAATTCTGATTTTGTGAGATTTAGTTTAAAATTGGATATTCGGCCAAAGTTCTTAAATTCTTGCAGAATGTAAGGAATTGAGTTTTGGGGTTCTGTGAGGAAAAAACATGTCATCTGCGTAAGAGGCTGATTTGTGTTCCCTACAACCCCATTTCATGCCTGCAATTTTATCATTTTGTCTAATTTTTTCCAGAAAGGTCTCCATAGTAAGAACAAATAATAGAGCGGATAGGGGGCACCCTTGCCTGGTGCCGTTGCTAATATGGACTGTAGGGGAGAATTCCGAGTTTATTTTAATCTTAGCGGAGGGAAGGGAGTACAGCGCCATAATCTTATCTATGAATAGTTCTGGGAAACCAAATTTTTGAAGTGACATTCTAAGAAATAACCAATCAACCCTATCAAAGGGGCCTTCTCGGCATCGGTGGTGAGCAGGGCTAATGGGGATTTGCTGTGGTGGGCTTGGTGTATCAGATTTAGTAGTTTTGTGGTATTATCCTTTGCCTCCCTATTTGGTATAAAGCCCACTTGTTCGGGACTGATTAAACAAGGCAGTATTAATTTTATTCTGTTGGCTAGGATTTTAGCATATAGCTTGACATCGTTATTAATTAAAGATATGGGTCTATAGCTGCTGCATAAAGTAGGATCTTTTCCTTCTTTGGGGATTAAGGTTATGTGTGCTGTCAATGCTTCTTTTTGGAACGGATTTTCAGTGCTAATGGAGTTGAAATAATGTACCAAATGTGGTGTGAGAATTTCTTTGAAGGTTTTAAAGTAAAGGGACCCGAAACCATCGGGACCTGGGCTTTTCCCATTTGGGGCGGACTGGATACTTTCCTCCACTTCTTGGGGAGAGATCGGTTCAAGGAGAGATTGTAGTTGACTTGTGGGTACGTTAGTAAGGTTAACCGAGTCCAGAAAATCACGGATCTTTTGATGTTTAACGGTTATTGACTCCTTGGGATTTCGGATATTATATAGATCAGTGTAGAATGCGTGAAAAATATTGGAAATATCTGCAGTTTTGTAATGCATTTTACCATATTTATCTTTTATTTTAGGGATGAATGCCTTAGCATTCTGAGTTTTAATTTGGGCTGCGAGCTTTTTACCACATTTGTCAGCGAAGGCATAGTGTTTATATTTCACAAAGAAGAGGTATTTTTCAAATTTTTGGTTAAGGAGCTCTTTTAGTTTAATACGCAAGTTAAACGGGTGTTTTTCATGTTGGGGTGAGAACGTTTTCTTGTTACATGATTCTATGTTTTTAATCTGCTCAATGAGAGAGGAAGTCTCTCTCTCTTTTTCTTTCTTCTTTCTAGCACCCAGTTCAATAAATAAACCTCTTATTACAGCCTTGTGGGCCTCCCAAAGAATCGCAGGGTTATATGGCTCCAGAGCATTCTCCCTGAAATAATGTTGTAGGCCTTTTTGTATATATTCGACATCCTCTTTGTTATTCAACAGGTTGTCATTTAATAGCCAATTGGTTGCAGATCTCCTCCTGGGGGACAAAGCCATGTTCATGAAAATAGGGGCATGATCTGAGTAGAGGATAGGGTCATAGAATGTTTTGATGATTGAATTTAGTAAAGAATGCGTGACAAAAAAGTCTATTCTTGAGTATTTTTTGTGGACTGGGGAATAAAAAGAGAAATCTTTTATATCTGGGTTAAGAACCCTCCATGGGTCCACCAGGTGGAGATCCGCTAACAGATTCTTAATTTTTTTTAAGTTTGAGAAAGGAGACCGCCGAGGAGCCATTAGAAGTGTCTAAGGTAGGATTAAGCGGAACATTAAAGTCACCGCCAAGGATAAAATCACCCTCTGAGAATTCTTGTAATATATTAGCGACTTTAGTGAAGAAGGCATCTTGATAGGAATTGGGGGCATACACATTAGCTAAGGTAATCGTTCTGTCACCAATTGTACCCTTGATCATGATGTACCTGCCCTCGGGATCAGTTAAGGTATTTAACAATTGAAATTGAACCTTTTTATGTAGAACTATAGCTACACCTCTATGCTTTTTCAAAGGTGTTGAGGCGTTAAACCATTTAGTGAAAACTTTGTTTTTGGTAAACGGGTGTAGTTTTTTAAAAAATGCGTTTCTTGAAAGAAAGCAATGTCCACACCATGTTTCTCTAAATAATGCAAAATTTGGGACCTTTTTTGTGGGAAATTAATAACCTTTACATTGAATGAGGCTAGGTGTAAATCAGCGATTACTGTAGCTATGGGATGTACCTTTTGAGTTGACGATATCAGCCGAACTGTGAGAAAAATACAAAACATAAAAGAAGGAAAACACAAAACTTATATAACTGGCCTGTGATTGGCCAACATTGAACAAAAACATTATGACCTTTTGCTGCTGGACCAGATTATAGGGACGAAGTCCTATCTGGAACCAGATTATCAAGCAGGAATTAGGAAGTTGCGGGGACATGGTGAGGCTCAGGAGATCCATGACTCCCAGCGTAGTCTGTTATCTGTAGGGAAATGTTAGATAAAAGCAGAAACAGATATACTATGCAGTGGAAGAACAAAACACTGAAATAGAGAACAAGTGGCATTGCCAAATAGTGCCACTTAGGTAAAAGGTATAGCATTCAAGCATTATAATATATGAATTAATGTTCAAACGTTATCATTCATTAGGGTGCCCTCTTCCAGGTGATTTGTAAGGGTCCGAGTCGTGAGTTCGGGGCTTCTTAACTTTACATGGTGTTACCGACGACCAGGTCTCACATCTGGGAAGAGGTGGTATATTCAGAATGTCTTCAGCTGTGGTCCAATCGGGAATTTGGATATGACCGAGATCTAATTTTGGCAGGACCAGAGGAAGATCTTGAGGTGTTCTAATAGTCCAGGTTCTGCTGTGCCCGGATATAGCTAAGCCAAAAGGAAACAACCATTTGTAGGGTATGGCTTTTTCCCTCAGAGCTTTAGTCAGCGGCTGGAGTTGCCTTCTTAAATCCAGGGTTAGTTTGGATAGGTCTTGGAAGATTAAGATCTCTCTATCGGCATATTCTATCTTTTTAGCCAGTCTGGCTTTGTACAGAATCTCCTCCTTGACTTTGAAGCTTTGCAGGCAGCACAATATATCTCTCGGTTTGTCTGCGTTTATGGATCTGGGTCTAAAGACTCGATGTTCCCTTTCAAGGCCCAGATCATGGTCGTCTGATTTACCCAAGAGTTCATTAAAAATGGCAGCTAGAGTCGCTGGTATTTCTTTATCTAGGACAGATTCAGGGATTCCTCTGATTCGGATGTTGTTTCTCCTTGAACGGTTTTCAAGGTCATCAATTTGCAGCTTTTGAAAATAGGCTTCTTTATGTTTATCAAGGAGGATCTCTGTTACTCTCTGAGTGGCTGACCACCTGAGTATAAGTGTCCTCCAAAGATTGCACTCTTGTGTATATTTGCTTTACATCCTTCCTCATCTCCGATATCTCCTCTTTGATTGTCTGGGTAAATTCTTTAAATAAGTCTCTGATGCAGTCCTTACTTGATAAGGCTTTGATGTAATCTCTTAATTCTGAGACCTCCTGAGCTTGCGCACCCTCTTCAAGGTCGCTATCTGAGTCCGAGATTAAGGGTTGAGCAAGTAGGGATGAGGATTTGACTTCCTCCACAGTGTTCTTTGTTCTCATCAGTCTTGAAATCTCTGGCGAGGTTTTTTTGAGGATTTTTTCACTTTCCAGGTATTTGTTGGGAGTTTTAGTATTTTTGCTTGTCTCCGGGTTGGCAATTTTGGTGTTCTTCCCCATTGTGTCTGCTTTGAATGTCACTACGCTGGGAGAAATGTAGGGCTTGTTCACATTAGTATATTATTATCTTGCAGCAATTTTCCATGGTGCAGAAGGATCATAAGAGAGCAGCTTGGCATGAGGGATAAGTTGTAAGTTGGTCGCTCTAGCGCTGCTGATTTCGGTCTTAGGCTGTTTGTAGGCGTGACAAAAGTACTTATTTGTGATAAGTTAAAGTGAATCTGCAGAAATACTCTGTGAGAAGTCGATATGTAATCAAAAATAGCGATTTTCCCTTTGGGCCACCAGGTGGCGCTAGAGTGAATTAGTTAGACGTCTCAATGTGAAAGTTGCATGTAGCAGAGTTGAAAATGTTGCTGCTTCTGTATAAGCTGGGAGAAGTTTAGAGTAGTACTGGATAATGATCCCAAGCTCTTTCAGGGTTCAGCAGGTTATTTATTTTTCTTTTATTAGCTGTGGGGTGCAAACTCTCTTAATAATGTGCAGTTGCAGGGGTATATTGTGTGGTCACTGTAAGGAAGCCCTGGGCTGCAGGCTGTGAGGACTCCTGACTGTGCAGGCAAGTAGGATCTCCCTCAAAGGACCCAGGGGGTGCACTCCAAGCCCCTGCCAGAAAGGGTTAATTTGTGAAGCCTGCAGTCCACCTAGCACAGGCTGGACCTTATGGGCAGGCTGAAACTTGCAAGTAGGGAGCTCTGCTGCCTCTCCCCACCGTAAAGGAAGGCAAGTATGGTGGCTGCTGCAGTGCCAGGATCCCCTGTTGGAGCTCAGAGATCCCCTCAGCGGCTCCCAGGCAGGATACTCCGACTCTGAGTGGCAAGTGGAGGTGCCGACAGTCCTCTCCTCAGACTGCCAGCGGCAGAGGGGAACGCCGTCTGACCTCCCTCCCCCGCTGCATACAACAGCTCTTCACTTCCAGCAGCTGAAGGGAGCGTCTGCAGACCTCCCTCCCCAGCGGCAGATGACAGCACCAGCGGTTCCCCTCTTCACAGCGCCGACGGTCTTCTCCTCACAGCAGCAGATGGGAAGCGCTGGCAGTTTTCTTTCCCTGACCGGGAGCCCGCGGACCGGAAGTGGAGTCCTGCCGGGACCAGGATCCGAGGAGTGCCCGCAGCCACAGGTGGTGAGTAGGCCGCAATGCTCCGGCGCCGCGTTGGGACCCCGGCAAACATCCTGCACGTACCTCTCCTCACAGGGAGCACAGGGCAGGCGTTGGAGGCAGTCAGAGAGCTCTCTAGAGCGCTGGAGAGGGGAGTATTTGTGGGTCTCCTCAGGAGCCGATCAGCCACGCGTCTTTCTCCTGCAGATGCCAGGCCACGCCCCCAAGACTGGTTTTTTTTTTTATAAAGGGTCACCGGCAGGTACAACTCCCCTGTGGGAATTCCGTGCGCACCCACAGCATGGGTGGGTCCCAGGAAGCCTCCGACCGTTCATAAATAAATCCCATTGCAGTGCCCTGGATAGCAGAGCTAGCGTCAGATAACATACAGGTGGGCTTCGGCCCACAGTGCATGCCCCAGTCAGACTGTTTGTTTTTTTTTCATTAATAGTAACAGGCAGGTACAACTCAGCTATGGGAATTCTGTGTGCACCCACAGCACGGGTAGCTCCTTGGAACCCACGGTACATTACTGTATCCCAATATATGATGTGCATTGCTGACCCCCTGTCCCCAAGCGGGAGAAGGAGGTGGCATTACAAGGCCAAGACAGCATGACCAGGACCCGCTATAGTCTTGGTGGAAACCACGTTAGTGGGCCCAGGTTCAGGTGGGTTCCGGGCCTCCACCGTGGATTTTGCCTCCATGGGCAAAATCAAACCTTCAGATCCGCCTAAGAGCCACTGGACAAAAGTAAAGCCACAGAATAAAAGCGGAAGCAACAACAGCTATGTGGAAAAGCTAGTATTTTCTGAGACAAGAGGGGCATTCGATAGCAATGAAAAGGATATTCTAGGAACTAAAAGTCGGCACTCCTCCTCATCTCAATCAGAAATATGGAAAGGCTTCATTCATATGTTTTCTGTTGACCATTGCAAAGTGTTAGCAATGCAAGTTTCTGGCTATACCACTCATCTTTGTCAGGAATTACCAAAGATGATCACAAGTAAAGGCCTCTTCAATCAGTCCAAAATCAGACTGGGAGTATGTGGCTCTCAGCTGGCCTGCTTCCACCAAGGATATGTGCCTGCTACTACTCTGTCACCACCATGGGAAAACGTAGTGCACCGATACTATGCACTGACTCCTGTAATATTACTGTTGCAAAGGTATAAGCTGACCCCACTAACAGTTATGTTGCAGAAGAAGTCTAGGGAGACCCCAGTAACATTTCAGTAGTAACAGTATACAGACCCCTGTAACATTTCCGTTGCAGCAGTATAGGCATAGCCCAGTATTCGTAACCTTTCATTTGCAGCAGTATACACAGACCCCAGTAACCTTTCATTTGCAGCAGTATACACAGACCCCAATAACCTTTCATTTGCAGGTGTATACACAGACCCAGTAACATTTCAGTAGCAGCAGTGTAGGCAGAGCCCAGTAACATTTTGGTAGTAACAGTATAGACAGACCCCGGTAACATTTCATTTGCAGCAGTATAGACAGACCCCGGTAACATTTCATTTGCAGCAGTATAGACAGACCCCGGTAGCATTTCATTTGCAGCAGTATAGACAGACTCCAGTAACATTTCATTTGCAGCAGTATAGACAGACTCCAGTAACATTTCATTTGCAGCAGTATAGCCAGAACCCAGTAACATTTGAGTAGTAACAGTATAGACAGACCCCAGTAACATTTTATTTGCAGCAGTATAGACCGACCCCAGTAACATTTTATTTGCAGCAGTATAGACCGACCCCAATAACATTTCATTTGCAGCAGTATAGACAGACTCCAGTAACATTTCATTTGCAGCAGTATAGCCATAACCCAGTAACATTTGAGTAGTAACAGTATAGACAGACCCCAGTAACGTTTCATTTGTAGCAGTATAAACAGACCCCAGTAACATTTCATTTGCAGCAGTATAGACAGAACCTAGTAACATTTCATTTGCAGCAGTATACACAGACCCCAGTAACCTTTCATTTGCAGCAGTATACACAGACCCCAGTAACCTTTCATTTGCAGCAGTATACACAGACCCCAGTAACCTTTCATTTGCAGCAGTATACACAGACCCCAGTAACCTTTTATTTGCAGCAGTATACACAGACCCCAGTAACCTTTTATTTGCAGCAGTATACACAGACCCCAGTAACCTTTTATTTGCAGCAGTATACACAGACCCCAGTAACCTTTCATTTGCAGCAGTATACACAGACCCCAGTAACCTTTTATTTGCAGCAGTATACACAGACCCCAGTAACCTTTCATTTGCAGCAGTATACACAGACCCCAGTAACATTTCAGTAGCAGCAGTATACACAGACCCCAGTAACATTTCAGTAGCAGCAGCGTAGGCAGAGCTCAGTAACATTTCAGTAGTAACAGTATAGACAGACGCCAGTAACATTTCATTTGCAGCAGTATAGACAGACGCCAGTAACATTTCATTTGCAGCAGTATAGACAGACGCCAGTAACATTTCATTTGCAGCAGTATAGACATAGACAGACGCCAGTAACATTTCATTTGCAGCAGTATAGACAGACGCCAGTAACATTTCATTTGCAGCAGTATAGACAGACGCCAGTAACATTTCATTTGCAGCAGTATAGACAGACGCCAGTAACATTTCATTTGCAGCAGTATAGACAGACGCCAGTAACATTTCATTTGCAGCAGTATAGACAGACGCCAGTAACATTTCATTTGCAGCAGTATAGACAGACGCCAGTAACATTTCATTTGCAGCAGTATAGACAGACGCCAGTAACATTTCATTTGCAGCAGTATAGACAGACGCCAGTAACATTTCATTTGCAGCAGTATAGACAGACGCCAGTAACATTTCATTTGCAGCAGTATAGACAGACGCCAGTAACATTTCATTTGCAGCAGTATAGACAGACGCCAGTAACATTTCATTTGCAGCAGTATAGACAGACGCCAGTAACATTTCATTTGCAGCAGTATAGACAGACGCCAGTAACATTTCATTTGCAGCAGTATAGACAGACGCCAGTAACATTTCATTTGCAGCAGTATAGACAGACGCCAGTAACATTTCATTTGCAGCAGTATAGACAGACGCCAGTAACATTTCATTTGCAGCAGTATAGACAGACGCCAGTAACATTTCATTTGCAGCAGTATAGACAGACGCCAGTAACCTTTCATTTGCAGCAGTATACACAGACCCCAGTAACATTTCAGTAGCAGCAGCGTAGGCAGAGCTCAGTAACATTTCAGTAGTAACAGTATAGACAGACGCCAGTAACATTTCATTTGCAGCAGTGTAGGCAGAGCCCAGTAACATTTCGGTAGTAACAGTATAGACAGACCCCTGTAACATTTCATTTGCAGCAGTATAGACAGAACCCAGTAACATTTCATTTGCAGCGTGCGTGGCGGCGTATTTGCGCTTTCGCTCCAACGCTTGTGCTAGCGACAGCTGGACGCAGAGCTGAGAGACATTGCTGGATGGGGCCAAGGACAGCGGAGGTGAGGGTGTGGGTCCAGACCGGGAGATGCTTGTGCCTGTGTCCTGAGAGGCGGGTTGGATCTCAGTGGCAGGTTGGGGCACAGGGGGAGAGGCAGTGGTGCGACCCGGAGGCGGGGAATGGCCTTCGTTCCACCTTGTGGGGTGCTTGGCCATCATATGCCTGCGCATGCTGGTGGTGGTGAGGCTGGTAGTGGTGGCTCCCCGGCTGATCTTGGCGCGACAAAGGTTGCACACCACTGTTCGTCGGTTGTCCGTGCTCTTAGTGAAAACCTGCCACACCTTTGAGCACCTTGGCCTCTGGGGATTATTCGCTCTGGCCCTGCCTCTACCCCTGGCCACCCCACTGCCTCTTCCAACCTGTCCTGCGGCTGCACTTGCCTCCCCCTCTGAAGACCTGTCCTCAGTTGGCTTATCAAACCAGGTGGGGTCAGTCACCTCATCGTCCAGCGGCTCCAGTTGCAGGGAGACAGCGCTTATGTAACAAACTGCAGCCAGGAAAAAAATATTTCGGAAGCCTGCAAGCAGGCCTAGCTTTGCAATATGCAATACTGATACACCTCACCTCACAGCAGCCATGCAGTGAAATGCAGAGAGTCACAGCTAGCCGTAAGAAGTATTTTAAATGTTTTTTTATTTTTGGGCAATGCAGGCTATATTGCGTCTATCTGAGTTTCCCTCTATCGGGGTCTGTCGCCGTGCGTGCAGTTGACGGCAGACACACAGCGGTGTAAAAATTTTTTGAATTATTGGCGTGCAGTTCGAGTGAGACAGCACTTATGTAACGCAAGCTGCAGCCAGGAAAAAAATAATACTGAAGCCTGCAAGCAGGCCTAGCTGTGCAATAGTGAGGTACTACAACTGCCAGCAGCCACAGAGTTAAATGCACACGGTCACAGATAGCTCTAAACAGGTGCTTTTTTGGGGTACTTGTTGACAGGATTCTAAAGTAGCACTGTCCCTGCCTCACCAATACTGCCTCTATACTCTGTATAATTGGCTGCAGATTGAGAACGCAATAGTCTGCAGAGCCCAAGATGAAAAAAAAATTGGTGCAAAACTGCTCCTAGCAGCCACAACAGTAATTCACACGGTAAGATGTGGCCCTAAGAAGCACCGTTGGGGTTCTTGTACACTACCCACTGTCCTTGCCTGACCAATACTGCCCCTATACTACGTAGTACAGACTGCAGCCTGAGAACGCTATAGCCTACACGTCCGATATAAAAAAATTAAAATAAATAAAATATGTGCAAAACTGTACCCAGCAGCCACAACACTAATGCACATGGTGAGATGGGGCCCTGAGAAGGACCGTTGGGGCTCTTGAAGACGCCAACACTCTAACTATAGCAGCAGCACCCTCCCTAATCTCTGCCAGCGTGTGTCTGAGGCGAGCAGCGGGCGGGAAAGATTTAAATACTCGGCGGTCACCTGATCTCGCCAGCCACTCACTGCAGGGGGGTGGGATAGGGCTGGAACCTCATTGAAGGAAGTTGTAATGCCTTCGCTGCATGTCTATTGGCCAGAAAATGGCGCTAACATTTCAGGGAAGTAAATGTAATTGACTCGAGTAACGCGTGGTGCTCGTCTCGAATAACGAGTATCTCGAACACTCTAATACTCGAACGAGCATCAAGCTCGGACAAGTATGCTCGCTCATCTCTAGTGCTTAATTATTTGTCCAATAGATCATTTTTGCAAAGTTCCAAGCTCACAGGTGCAGTAGATTTTGTTTTCCATACAAACTTTGACCTCTCTTATTTCATCCCCTTACGGGTTCAATTTCAAAAAGATCATTTCTTAGTGGAGCTCTATTTTACAAAGAAGCTGTTGTCCAAATTTCATGCTTTTTAACTTCAGTAGTTTCGGTTCTGTGGTGATGAGTTTGTCAATCAGTACACTTCATTTTAAATATACAGATATAGTGCTATCTATCTTTGTATTCATCCATCCGTACTGGTGTATCTTGTCTCCACCGGAAGAATGGGTGGAGACATGGATTGGGAGTCCAGAGTTGGAGGGTAGGGCTAGATTATGGCCAGAGCTGTGGATTGGCTGGCGCACACACTTCCCCACATGCACCGCCCGTTCCCCTTGCCCAGGTCGGACATTTCATTGCCAGACTCCATGCTCTGAGCGACCATGTCACACCCCCCCCCCCCCCCCTGCCGACAGTGCACCAGCAGGTGGCCTTGCTGTAGCTGTGATCGCTGGGGTCCCTGCTGCTGTATGGCGGAGACAGTGACGGGGAGGACACAGTATTCAGCTGCTGCCGAGAGCATGAGAAAGACACACACACAGGGGAGCGGATTCCCTCTGAGGGGCTGCATCCCCCAGTGACATGGCCCTGGCAGCATGTACCCTCTCTCTATTCCAGCCACTGGGGACAAACCGCGGATCCGGCGGGGAGAAGCTGCGTTGAGCACTGCTACAGTGTGGAGGAGTGTTGCTGCTGGGGTGAACACCATCTTTATACCAGCTGGCAGGGAGAAGATGCATTGAGCACCGCTACAGCATGGAGGAAAGTGTTGGTGGGGTGTGCACCATCTCTATACCAGCTGCCAGATACAAGTTGCGGAACCGGCGGGGAGAAGTTGCAGTGAGCGCCGCTACAAGGTTCACCGGAGCGGGGAGGACAGTCACAGCGTGGTCGGCTGCAGGCACAACGGGAACCCAGAGAAAGTTGGAAGCTGAAAGAGGAGCATTAACAGGGTGGAACAAGGGCCTTACCTGTCACTCTGCAGGTTTCCACCCATATTTCTGGTGGAGACAAGATGCACAAGGGTACATTTATATCTAGTCTCCACCACAAGTATGAGTGGAGACAAGGGTTAGCTGGCTTGACAGCCTGGTGACGCCCACAGTTGGTGATTGAGGCTGACATGTTACCTGATGGGCTGCCATACGCACTCCTGACACCAGAGCTGTGAGTGCCTGGCCGACCATCTCTCCGCTGCTGTGGCTGGATTGCTTCTCTTCTGACACTGCATTAGGAAGGGAAGTGCTGCATGTGTTTCCCCTACCGGCCGTCTTGGGCCCCTGCAGACAGCATGTAAGTGTCAAGCCATTTTTCAGCAGAGGTGCTGCTCCTGAGGGCCCTCTGCGATCAGTTACCCTCCTGTCACTTAGGTTGGCACTTTTCGTGATCCAGTCGGCGCTCCTGCCTTTTCATTGTCTCCGCCGCTGTGCTCCGATTCTGCGCAGCACCATTCTCCCTTCTATGGTGCCCTGTCTTGTCATCTCCCTGATACAGGTGGAGCAACTCCAGAATCAGTCTGTCTCCATCCCGCTGCACCCGGTCATGCTGCTCCTCAGCCAGTTCCTGAAACCTGCTCCATACCTAGCCAATCAGGAGACTGGGGGCGTAAACAGGGCGGATACTGTCCTTCACTAGGTCTCCACCCATACTTGTGGAGACAAGATAGAACAGTACAATGCATGCATCTATTTATTTAATATCTATCCATCTATCTCATATCTAACAAAATACTCAGCACACCCCTTGATAAGTTCCTTGAGGGGTTAGTTTCCAAAATGGGGCTACTTTTATTGCTTTCTCATCGGCACATTTTTGTTGATTGATGATATGTGCATTTCACTATCTAATCACCCCTTGCACCTAATCAGGCTAGTAGCCTACTTAAGCACTACTTCTCCAGGTTGGGTAAATGTGATTTTTATTTTTTTTTTTATTTTTATTTTTTTTACAATTGTATCTATTCATATAACTGAGGTTCTACAGGACCTTTTAATTATTTTAGGTGGAACAGGGCTAAACAATATTGTCAAGTCTCCCTTTTTTTTCTTGAGAACCTATGGCCTTTTTTCACAGACCAAGAATCTCATAATTCTTGTTTACCTGACGGAACGAGCTGATGACGTCATCACCAGCTTGTCCGCACTCCGGCAGCCAGTTCAGGCTGCATGATCCTTGATTGTCAATCATCTGCTGTGTTTAAACTGAACGATTTTCTTTCAGTCTCATTCATTTGAATGATTTTCTGAACGATAACACAGATCTACGACTAAAAAGCTGTTTGATTATTTTCATCTAATTTCCATGTATTTTGGTGTGCTGAAAACGAAAAAAAAAATTTAAATCCTAGACGTCAGGATTTACCACAAAATGCAAAATTGTCTTCAAATTTAGCAAATTTTTCTCATTTTTTATTTTTTTTTAATCTTAGGGTTTTTAAGTAAATTTAAAGTCAACATTACTATTAATCACGGTAACTTGGGAAACCCCGATTTAAGAATGACGAGCTAACACGAA
This sequence comes from Eleutherodactylus coqui, assembly GCF_035609145.1. Lineage (NCBI taxonomy): Eukaryota > Metazoa > Chordata > Amphibia > Anura > Eleutherodactylidae > Eleutherodactylus > Eleutherodactylus coqui. Next base: position 12,806,709 of record NC_089845.1, read on the forward strand.
GAGATTGTGGGAGTTACTCCCTCTCTTTCCGTTTGTCAACAGCCACAGCAGCACAGAGCCGGCGTCACTGGCAGTGGCAGCAGACACTGAGTGGGGGAGAGAGCTGTCAGTGGCCACAGTAGCGGGGAGCTGTATGAATTCACCTGACAGTTTCTGTGTCATTTGTGGTGAATATACAGTGTTGAAGCAACAGCTGAATATTACAGACTTTGTGAAAAAAGTATACTTCGGACTAAAACTTGGAGATCAAGATAAAGTTTGGGCGCCTTATGAAGTGTGCAAAGAGTGTGTGGAGGACCTCTGAAATTGGTTCAAGGGTAAGAAAAAAACTTTCTGTCATGGGATTCCTATGGTATAGCGAGAGCTAAAGAACCATAGTGACGACTGTTAGTTTTGTTCATGCGATGTGAAAGGGTATAATTCCAAATGGAAGCATTCTATTTCATACCCCAATCTTCATTCAGCAATTCGTCCCATCCCCCATGGCACAGATATACCAGTACCCAAGCCCCCTACTACCTTGGAAGAGATACCTAGCTCCGATAAAGGTGGAGTCATACCTGAGCCAGATGATGAAGCAAGTTCTGACTTTGAAAATGATACAAGACCAACATTTTTTCCCAGGAGGAGATTAATGATTTGTTAAGAGACTTGAATCTTCCCAAAGATGCCGCTGAGTTACTCGGTTCAAGGCTCAAAAGCAGGAATTTATTATTGCCATGAGTGTCTTTTTCATGGTTCAGACATCGTGAAAAGGAGTTCGTTCCTTACTTTACCCAGGAAGACAAGTTGATTTATTGCATCGATGTTGAAGGTTTGATGGGTCAGTTCAAAATCTAAGAAGATTCAGCGCAATGGCGTCTTTTCATAGATTCTTCAAAAAGAAGTCTCAAAGCAGATTTGCTCCACAGCGACGGTTTTTACGCTTCCATCCCCGTAGGTCATTCCGTACACTTGAGGAAAGCCTACGAGGACTTGGAATTAGTTCTTCATAAACTTAAATATGAAGACCACGGTTGGCAAGTGTGTGGGGATTTAAAGGTCTTGTGCATGCTGCTCGAGCAACAAGCTGAATATACGAAATACCCTTGTTTTCTGTGTCTATGGGACAGTCAAGACTGACAAAATCACTGGACCAAGAAGAGTTGGCAGCCGAGAGCGCTCACAGTTGGTCAAAAAAATGTCCTCTGAGAAACCTTGGTACCTCCACATAAAGTTTTTCTACCACCTCTCCATATAATATTGGGATTGATAAAGCAATTCGTGAAATCACTTCCAAGAGATGAATGCTTCAAATAGTTGGTCACCAAGTTTCCAGGCCTCTCAGAGGCAAAACTGAAGGAAGATGTGTTTGTCGGACCAGACATTAGAAGGCTTATAGCTGATCAAGAGTTTGTCAATACCATGACGGATTCTCAAAAAGCAGGGTGGATTACACTTAAGGAGGTCGTAGAGAAATGTGTAGGCAATAAGAAAGATCCTGACTAATAAATAACGTCGGACAAATGCTGGAAGCATCTCAAGCTTTAGGTTGCCTGATGAGTTTGAAAGAGCATTTCCTCCAATCCCACCTTTACTACTTTCCTGAAAATGTGGGAGCTGTGAGTGAGGAACAAGGTGAACGATTCCACCAGGACAATAAAAAGATGGAAATAAGATACCAGGGAAAATGGAGCATTACAATGATGGCAGACTACTGTTGGATGCTTCGGAGAGACATTCCAGATGCTACTCACAAGCGTAAATGTACCACGAGGAGCCTCACAGGGAAGAAGGAACCGTTTACTGTGTTTTTAAAGCTCCTTGCAGTTCAAAAATGACTTTCATGTAAAATTTGTAATTAAAAATTAATTGTATGAGTCTATTCATTTATTTTGAGGTATTGCCTTATCTAACATAGATACCTGAATGGTCAGGAAACATGATGTCCAATGACAAAACGGAGGTCATTTTCGGATTCAGCGTACCGAAAAATATAAAGATTACGTGTAATAACCAAAACAGCTCTTAAATTATTTTTTTTTGCAGACCTGTGTAATTGTTCCATCTGATCGGGGCACTAGCCACAAATTACAGGCAAGACAGGTTTTTTTTAAGGACTAAACTGTCTATTAACCACATTTACTGTGAAATTTAAAGTTATACTGATTGAAGTAACAATAACCGGCACAAACAGCAGAGCTAAAAAAAATCACCATTGAATTGATTTTTTTAGTTTTTTAGTAAAACCCTATAGACACTGGTTATTTTCTGGAATTTTTATGAACTTGCCGTTATTTGGAAACTCCGGAACTAAGCTTGACATCTATATACCCCCTTCTCTGCTAGTCCACCCCCCCCCCCCCCCCCCCACGCACTTTCCTTTCATATTGGGGAAGATTTAGGCTGGGTTCTCACAGGGCGGATTCTCGGCAGAAATCTCGTGGTTTGGCCGCAGTGAAAAAACGCAAGATTTCCACCGGGAGAACCGCCGCTGCAAAACCCGCCGCTGCTTTGAAGCGGCCCGGCCTCTCGCTCTTCCACTGCTGCCGGCGCTCCCATAGAGGAGAGCGCGGCCGCAGCAGGAAAAAAAAAAAGAACATGCTGTGGCCGGCAAATCCGCGCCGCAGTAGCGGCTTCTGCCAGCTTAGCCGCAGCGGATTTGCCGTCCCGTGTGGACATTTCTGAGAAATCTCGTCCACATGGCTGGCTAATCCTGGGATTAGCAGCGGCGAAATTCCGCACAGAATTTCCATGGCAAATCCGCCCCGTGTGAACCCAGCCTAAGTGTTAAAAATGCTCCAGCCAACTCTTCAATGCTTCGTACTACATTCACTCTAACATTCACTGTTTTGCTCATGTTGTTTATTAACTCATTATCATGAAGGAAATGTTTCATATCATGTTTATACCATTCTATTAAAGGAAACCTGTCACGTCCCCACATTAAGTCATGGGGGTGTTAGGGGAGGTGACAGGGAGCCAGGTGATGGATTTTTTATATTCAGCCGCTCCTGAGATCCTTTTTATGTCCTGACGGCGCTTTGAAATCTGACTCTTTTCGTAGTCCCGTGCGCACGCTCTTCCATTGCCTTCTATAGGAGAGTGCATGCACAAGATTCTGAAAAGAGTCTGATCTTTGTGCCATATGCCAAATTCAGAGGGGACATCGCTGAATCATGGGTGAGAATAAAAAATACATCCCTCGCCTCCATCTCACCTCCCCTAACATTATTGCCATGAACTTAGTTTATGTGGGGACCTGACAGGCTCCCTTTAAATGTAAATGTGATCACTGCCAGTATTAATGATGTCATTTGTCATGTGATTTTATAAATGATGCCATCCAATAATATTTTGAGCTCTGAGTAACCAATTTGTGAGATACCAGCTAATATATGTGGTGTGTAACTAGTGTAATGATTGTAATGACTGACAAATGACTCATTGATTTGTGGTAGCAGGATTCCCCAGGCTTGAAAGTGAATGAGGAAAGCGGATATTCACCCACCCTTCAGTCTGAGCCAGACAACGCTCTGTATACTCTCTCCCAGAGCCAAGCGACCAGAATCAATTCCCAAATCCAGGTATTCTGGCTGTCCATCCACTTGTTATTGTTATAGTACAATATGTTTCATGTACAAAGTTATTTAATCAAATACCTGTTTTATCATATACAACCAAAATGTTATTTTCTCACCATATTCCAAATACTAAGCACCTTTATTTTCTACTATTTTAGTTAATTAATGACATTTTTACATTCTACATGTCTTTGTACATAAAGTGACACTGCCATCGTACATAAACAATGGGACAGTCAGTTATATGTTACCTTGTTAGCATTGCAATACGGTAGTAATATGTTATACTGCATACATGAATGTCCACCTTTAAACACCATTTTGTATTTAGGTCCTCAATTCTGTGCTGACTGATTTCATTATATATCATTATAATCTATATATATATATATATATATATATATATATATATATATATATATATATATATATATATATATATATATATATATAGCTGAAAGCCCTCACTCACTCACTGACTCACTGACTCACTCACTGACTCACTCACTGTCTCACTCACTGTCTCACTCACTGTCTCACTCACTGTCTCACTCACTGACTCGCCAAAAGTTCTCCAACTTCCCGATGTCGTAGAAACATGAAATTTGGCGCAAGCATAGATTATCTCCAAAATAGGAAAAGTAATTGGGTCCCAACTCGATTATTCAATTCTAGCGCAAAAGAATTGGCGTCGAAATTTTACGTACATAATCTAAATCTGTCACTTCCCAATGCCTTAGAAACGTGAAATTTGGCACGAGTATTGATTATGACTTAAATAGGAAAAGCTAATGGGTCCCAACTCGATTATTCATTCAATTCTATGCGCAAAAGAATTAGCGTCCAAATTTTACGTACGGAATGTAATTTTCTCACTTTCCGGTGTCATAGAAACAGGAAATTTGGCACGAGCATTGATTATGACATAAATAGGAAAAGCTAATGGGTCCCAACTCGATTATTCATTCAATTCTATGCGCAAAAGAATTAGCGTCCAAATTTTACGTACGGAATGTAATTTTCTCACTTTCCGGTGTCATAGAAACAGGGAATTTGGCACGAGCATTGATTATGTCATAAATAGGTAAAGTTCATAGGTCCCAACTCGATTATTCAATTCTATGCGCAAAAGAATTGGCGTCAAAATTTTACGTGCGGAATGTAATTTTTTCACTTTCCGGTGTCATAGAAACGGGAAATTTGGCACGAGCATTGATTATGTCATAAATAGGAAAAGCTAATGGGTCCCAACTCCATTATTCAATTTTATGCGCAAAAGAATTAGCGTCCAAATTTTACGTACGGAATGTAATTTTTTCACTTTCCGGTGTCATAGAAACGTGAAATTTGGCACAAGCATTGATTATGTCATAAATAGGAAACGCTAATGGGTCCCAACTCGATTATTCAATTCTAGCGCAAAAGAATTGGCGTCCAAATTTTACGTGCGGAATGTAATTTTTTCACTTTCCAGTGTCATAGAAACGGGAAATTTGGCAGGAGCATTGATTATGTCATAAATAGGAAAAGCTAATGGGTCCCAACTCGATTATTCAATTCTAAGTGCAAAAGAATTAGTGTCCAAATTTTACGTATGTAATCTAATTCTCTCACTTCCTGATGTCATTTTATATAAAGGAAACGTCCCATGGTTGCCTCCCCGTGGTATTTCCTGGGTAACACAGAGAACTATATGCAAAATAGTGAACATATTTATTGTCCCCAGTACCTCTAAAGTAACCACGACTTCATAAGCTTTTCCGTGTGAACACCAGATAAACACCAGTACCAAATTAACTTGAGCGAAGACGGGTATATCAGCTAGTCTATATATATATATATTATACGAAAGCCCTCACTGACTCACTCACTGACTGACTCGCCAAAAGTTCTCCATCTTCCCGATGTCGAAGAAACATGAAATTTGGCACACGCATAGATTATCTCCAAAATAGGAAAAGTAATTGGGTCCCAACTCTGTTATTCAATTCTAGCGCAAAAGAATTTTACGTGCGGAATGTAATTTTTTCACTTTCCGGTGTCATAGAAAAGGGAAATTTGGCACGAGCATTGATTATGTCATAAATAGGAAAAGCTAATGGGTTCCAACTCCATTATTCAATTTTATGCGCAAAAGAATTAGCGCCCAAATTTTACGTACAGAATGTAATTTTCTCACTTTCCAATGTCATAGAAACTTAACATTTGGCCCGAGCATTGATTATGTCATAAATGGGAAAAGCTAATGGGTCCCAACACGATTATTCAATTCTATGCGCAAAAGAATTGGCGTCCAAATTTTACGTACGGAATGTAATTCTCTCACTTCCTGGTGTCATAGAAACGTGAAATTTGGCACGAGCATTGATTATGTCATAAATAGGAAAAGCTAATGGGTCCCAACTCAATTCAATTCTAAGTGCAAAAGAATTGGCGTCGAAATTTTACGTACGGAATCTAATTTTCTCACTTTCCGGTGTCGTAGAAACGTGAAATTTGGCAGCAGCATTGATTGTCATAAAGAGGAAAAGCTAATGGGTCCCAACTCGATTATTCAATTCTAGCGCAAAAGAATTGGCGTCGAAATTTTACGAGCGGAATGTCATTTTTTCACTTTCCGGTGTCATAGAAACGGGAAATTTGGCACGAGCATTGATTATTTCATAAATAGGAAACGCTATTGGGTCCCAACTCGATTATTCAATTCTATGCGCAAATGAATTGGCGTCCAAATTTTACGTACGGAATCTAATTTTCTCACTTCCCGATGTCATAGAAACAGAAAATTTGTCACGAGCATTGATTATGTCATAAATAGGAAAAGCTAATGGGTCCCAACTCAATTATTCAATTCTGTGTGCAAAAGAATTAGCGTCCAAATTTTACGTGCGGAATGTACTTTCTTCACTTTCCGGTGTCATAGAAACAGGAAATTTGGCACGAGCATTGATTATGTCATAAAGAGGAAAAGCTAATGGGTCCCAACTCGATTATTCAATTCTAGCGCAAAAGAATTAGCGTCCAAAATTTTACGTACGGAATGTAATTTTCTCACTTTCCGGTGTCATAGAAACGTGAAATTTGGCACGAGCATTGATTATGTCATAAATAGGAAACGTTCATAGGTCCTAACTCGATTATTCAATTCTAGCGCAAAAGAATTAGCATCCAAATTTTACGTGCGGAATGTAATTTTTTCACTTTCCGGTGTCATAAAAACGGGAAATTTGGCACGAGCATTGATTATGTCATAAATAGGAAAAGTTAATGGGTCTCAACTTGATTATTCAATTCTATGCGCAAAAGAATTAGTGTCCAAATTTTATGTACGTAATCTAATTCTGTCACTTCCTGATGTCATTTTATATAAAGTAAACGTCACATGGTTACCTCCACGTGGTGTTTCCTGGGTAACGCAGAGAATTATGCAAAATGGTGAATATATGTTTTTCCGGTATCTCTAAAGTAAGCACGACTTCATAAGATTTTCCGTGTGAACACCAGATAAACACCAGTACCAAATTAACTCGGGCGAAGTCGGGTATATCAGCTAGTAAAGTATATAATTGCATTGGAAACACATTTAACCTCATTTAAAGGGGTTGTACGACTTATTCAATTTTGCTCTCACCAGGCTCCCCCCAAAAATAACAAATTAATTTCTTTTCACCAGTCCCAGTGTCACACTGTGTCCAGCACCACTCTCCGGGTCTTCAGCATGATATTATGCTAACAGGCTGCAGCAGCCAGTGTACAGGAGGCTGCGGTAGCCTGTAAACGATACGTCAGAGCAGAGACCCCGGAATGTGCATGGAGCCAGAAGAGGTGAGTATGCCATTTGGTGAATAAGTCAGATAATCCCCTTAAAGTCAAACCTGTATGCTCTTTATTTAAAGGGGTTTTCCTGACCAGGATATCGATGACTTGTCCTCAGGATAGGTTATCAGTATTAGATTGGTGGGGTCTGCTGCCTGGAACCTTCACCGATCAGCTGCCTATTTCATAGTGGCTGTGTCTAGTATAGCTGCTCAGTCGCAATGAGATTAAGTTGCTTTTGGGCCTTGTGACTTATGAATGTGATGTCAGTCAGCTGATCGGCGAGGGTCCTGAGTGGCAGACCCTCACCATTCTGATACTGATGGCCTATGCTAAGGATAGGTCATCATTATCTTAGTCCTGGAATACCCCTATAAGTAAATGTTCAAATTAAAATTCAATGTTTGTAAAGCAGATTTTATTTGAAATTGGAGCACAGTGAGGCAGCCAGGATGATACGTTGGGGCAGATTAATAATACTGTCTAATATTAGTAAATCTGCCCCAATGCATCATCGTGGCTGCATTACTGTAGTCTAATACTCGTGGTGCAAAGGATGGTGGGCAGTTTTTTTGTGCAATTAGCGCCAGAAAATTAGATTTCTCAGTAGGCGATCTGGGTGCTGGTGGGTTATCTGTCACCACTTTTTTTAATATACCCATTTGACGCTGTCTGGCAGGCTCTTGCCGCATTTATACCACCTGAATAATATGCTTAATATCTATGTTTTGGAGAAATAAAACGTTTAACAAATAAATAGCATTTTTGAATAAATAGTATTTTTTACGCATATGAACTGCTGAAACATTTGTGAAATTGTGTTAAAAAGTGCTGACCGATAACCCACAAGTACCGAGATCTGTCCCAATGTGCCGAATGATCAGAGATGTAATGAGAACGGAATTGTAGTGCCGGAGGTCTACATAAGGCAGATTGAAGTCTGTAGAACCGAAGACTCTGTATATAATAAATTAAATTTAGACCTGCGAGACACTTGAATATAATCGCATCCACCTTTTAGCTGAAGGAGGCGCTCGGGCGGTACAGTTTGTTACAAGAATATTCTCACTCACTGACAGAAAACATGCACCGATACAACGGACAGGTGAAGGGAGTTACATTGTCTTCTTACAGATGCGCCTGTCAGGGGTAGGATAGGTAAGGCTTGAAGTAGATGAGTTGGATGCAAGAAAAAATAGGCAAGTATAAGGATCTGAGTGACTGTGACAAGGACCGAAGTGTAATGGCTAGATGACTGAGTCAGAGCAGCTCCAAAAAGGCAGGCCTCGTGGGGTGTTCGAGATATGCTGTGGTTTGTACCTAAAAAATAAAGTGATCCAAGGAAGAGCAACTGGTGAACCAGTGAAAGGATCATGACTACCCAAGGTTCACTGATCTGCATGATCAGCAACAGCCAGCCAGTCTGGGCCAATCCCACAAATGTAGCACACATCTCTCAAAAAGTTAAAGCTATCATTCCGTCACCATCAGGATAGAATGGTGACCGAATACACCGCGCACCACACATCAGTGCGTATATCTTACATCAGTGTATATGGGCCTAAGTAGTCACAGACTGACCTTTGTTCACTTTCGAAAGCAATTAAAATGGGTAGTGGAGCATCGGAACTGGACCGGTAATAGAAGGTAGTCTGGTGTGTTGAATCACATTTTTTCACATCATGTTTCGGTTACCTGGGTAAGAGCTAGTATCAGGATGCACTGCAGGAAGAAGGCGATCCAGCGGAGGCAGTCTGGTACTCTTAGGGCCTGACATTCATGTGGATGTTACGTCAGATGGGTGCATACACAAATACGCTCGCAGCTGCCAGTCAAAATCCTTTATTTATTTTTTTTACCGCTATTGCGCATGGCTTAAAAAAAAAAAAAAAAAAGGCAGGGCGATAGGTCAGGACTTTTTTTTTTTTTGCATGTATAAAAGCTACTTGCGAGAAAGATAGGGCAAGAATCCTGCCAGTCAAAACAAAACCATGGAGATTAATGGCTTGGTTTCATTACATTTTGCGACACTGATTTTCACGGCTGCAAAACATGAGGAAACCATTCCTGTTAATGTAAGTCCTGACACAAACTACCTGCATAAACACTGCTGCAGCGAGCAAGTACACAGCTTCAGTCCAATGCTATTCCACTAGTACTACCCCAAAAGAGGCACTGGGTCTTATTTTCGGGAAATGTCTTCTTTTACTTACCTAGGAGGCTTGGTCCACGACTGTCATGCTGCTCTCTGGAGGCTTGCGCTGTTCTTCAGTCCTAGCCGCTCATACATAATCACTTCCTGGTTAAGGGAGTGCTGCATTGATTGGCTGATCCGCGGCGCTCGGGGATTAGTGGGATTTATGAATCCTGTAACCAGGAAGTGATAATGTACGTGTGGCTAAGACTGTGGGGACAGTGCAGACTTCCAGAGAAGTAGGTAATGTGTTCCTTTTTTTTCTTTCAATGTAGTGTAGCTAGGGCTTATTTTTGGGTAGGGCTTATATTTCAAACCTCCTGACTTTATGACCGCATTCAGTCTTTTTGGACTTTCAGGTCTGGGCACTGGCTGGGCCATTCCAAAACTTTGATCTTCCTCTGGCATAGCCATTCTTTTGTTCATTTGTCGTGCTAAAAGGTGAAATTACTCTTCATCTTCTCCGCAGAAGCTTAAAGGTTTTGTACCAAAATGGACTGATATTTGCAATTGTTCATGATTTCCTCCGCCTTGACTAAAGCCTCAGTTCTACCAACCGATTAATAGCTCCACAGTGTAGTGCTGCCTCCACCATCTTCACTGCGGCACGGGGTTTTCATTACACAAGTAGCTGTTCTTTAATGTTGCTGTGGACCCCTTGGGCAGCATCCTGGGCAGATTTTCTCCTGGCCTTTGCATCAATTTTTGAGGGACCTAATGTCACTGTTGTGCGAAATTAAATCCACTTATTGCTGACCATCTTCACGGTCTTGGAAACGTTTGACCCCTCCTCCTGACTGACACCTTCTAACAATAAGCTCTTCATGGACCAACTAAGAAAATGTCAAGAACATGTTGCTAGAACAGTTGATCTTTATATGGGGTGAATCAGAATCACTAATAATGGCAGCGGACTGCTGACCACTATTTATCAGGAGTGATTGGCTAATCCTGAGTAACGCCACATCCCCAAATCTACGAGTCGGCTCTCATGCAACCACATTATTTTAGCCTTGTTGTTTTTATTTTTCCACCCTAAAAGACTTCAGTTTCTTTCCCGATGGAATTGTAGCGATAACGGGTCCCATGGAGGGGAAATAAAAGCGAAATGATTCATCTCTACAAAATTATAATTGACAAAGGCAAAAAATGCCCACGGGTACTATCCCGTAAAATATCATCTAAATACTTTATTATTCAAAAAGACTGAGACATCGAATAATATTTAATATAAAGGGGCAAATGAGATGTGAGCAGCAGTCAGTCATCAGTTAGCATCATGTGTGTGATTGTCCGTATACATTAAAGCATAGGCCACTCAATAGTCAAGTCCTTTGGCACGCTCAGTTGATGCTGCCAGCATTCAATTATTCTTCTAAGTGCCTGCACACGCTCTATTGAGACAGCCGCACCTGTTCTGCACTGGGCATGCTCTGGCAACACACTATGATTTGGTTAAACTAAAGCACCAAGATTTTCTCACATTATTTGCTGCTGTCTTGTCTCTGGTCTAGATCGGTTACTTGAAGGAATGCTTCGCCTCTCTTCTATTTAAGAGTCACCAGCACAGCGCTCAGTTCACTATAGCCCTGGTGTTCCCCCTGAGGATGCCACGAGGTGAAACATGTCAGGGGGGAAGCCGAGGGAAGGGGGAGTGGCTATAGATTGGATTTTAATAGGGTTTTGGTGGTGCTGATTTACTAATCCCTACATAGGCTTTCGGAAGTTGGCCATCCAGGCCTTTGTCTTAGAGTGTATAGGCACAATTACACACATGGTACTAACTGATGACTGTTGGTCACATCTCATTTGCCCCTTTATTTTAGATGTTATTCATTGTTGTCTCCATCTTTTTGAATAATAATCTGCTTAGATTCTATTTTAGGGGATATTACCTTTGGGTATTCTTGGTTTTTAGCAATTAAAATGTTGTTTGTATGCCCCGGAGTATTCCTAGGGAAACTGCATAATATATAAATCATTCATCTTTGTTGCACTTTTTAACACAACAAAACCTGGCATTTTAACAGGGGCGTGCAGACTTTTTTTTTATATCACCTGTATGATTTTAGGGGTATTTGTTACAGCTTCCTCATGGGCCATTCACACACTGAACAGGGGATGGCCCATTAACTTCTATGGGAGAGTGTTATAGGCATGCTCTGCGGAGGCCATTGGCAGGGGAGGAGGAGTACATAAGCATTCATCTATTGTGTTCTCTATACTCTCAGTGCAATCCTCCCTGTGATGACTGATGAACAGAGAAGTGTCAGACCATTCTTAAGCTTTGTGGCCAGTGTGAAAACTGCAGGATTGTATTTTTTTTTTTAAATCTATTACCAAAGATTAAAAGGAAAAAACACCAAAATTGCATTCTTATGAACCTCACTCACCTTTGTTGCACAGTGCCAATCCCCGTCCCATCTGCTGCATGTACACATAGCTTTTGGGTTGTTTTGCCCTGATGCCCAGTGAGATTTGGTCTATGTAGTTCTGGCTGACTGGGGAATGTGTGTGGAGTGTAATTATTATATAATATCACAGATTCTTCAGATCTAGACTTTGGCTTGGCCATTGTAGCATATCAGACTTTTACCGCCTAACCTCTCCTGCGTTATTTTGGCCTTGTGCTGCTTAAAGGTAAACGTTCTTCAAGTTTTAGTTTTTTAGCAGACTGAAGGTTTGCAGTTTCTATTTCTGTTTCGTATTACGTCTCAATAAGGTAATAGCGATAATGGTTATAACTATTTATGTATTCATGTCAATGTATTGAGGTTACCATGAGACACAATGAAAGGTAAGTCATTAGGAATTTGTGTATAGTGGATTTTATTAATCACACAACTTGTCTCATTCTACATTCTCATCAAGCTGTAGCATTACGTCATACTGCAGGAGCGATCAAAGCATCACATATTGTAGTCCCCCAGGGGGACTTAAAAGTAAGGTAAAAAAAGAACAATGTTTTTTAATTGTAAAAAAAAAAAAGTAATAAAAGTTTAAATCGCCCCCCTTTTGCAATATCTATAATTAAAAAATCGAAATGATACAATAAAAAAACATGTTTAGTATTGCTGCGTCCGTAAAAGTCTGATCTATCAAAGTAGCACATTATTTACCCTGCACGGGGAATGTTGTCTGAAAAAAAATAAAGAACGCCACAAATAGACTTTTTCAGTCACCCTGTCTCCCAGAAAAAACGCAATAAAAAGCAATCAAAAAGTCGTATGTATTCCGAATTAGTACTAACGGAAAATAGAGGACATCCTTTAAAAAATGAGCCCTCGCTGAACTACTGCGACGGAAAAATAAAGTTATTGCGCGGAGAAGATGACCGCAGAAAATAATTGCAAGAAGTTAAATGGTCTTTGGGGAAAAAAAAGTAGTATAGTAAAAAAAAAAAATACATACAAGTTTGGTATCGTAGCAATCGCAGTGACCCATAGAATAAAGTTATGTCGTTTTGGTTTTAGTTTGTGCGCCGTAGAAACAAGAAGCACTGAAAGTTGGCGGAATGTCAGGTTTTTTCATTTTACTCCACTTAGAATTTTTTCATTACATTATAAGGTACATTAAATAGCACCATTACAAAATACAACTCGTGATTGTTCCCAGCAAGAGAAACCACGTAATCTTGTACATATGATACCTTTTAATGGCTAACAAAAATGCATGATGTAATAATAGCGAGCTTGCGAACCAACGCAGGGTTCTTCTTCAGCCTGAAGAAGAACCCTGCGTTGGTTCGCAAGCTCGCTATTATTACATCATGCATTTTTGTTAGCCATTAAAAGGTATTATATCTACAAGATTACGTGGTTTCTCTTGCTGGGAACAATCACATTTTGCTCTACTGGCTAACACGGTACCAGATCTTTTTTTTCAATCTACAACTCGGCCCGCAAAAAACAAGCCCTCAGACAGCAACATCGATGGATAAATAAAGGAGTTATGATTTTTTTTTTAAAGGAGGGAGGAAAAAACGAAAATGGAAAAAATAAAAGGCCCTCGTCATTAAGGGGTTAATATAAATAGAATCTTTGTCAATAATTTCTAATCATATTTATTTAACCCCTTAAAGCCAGTTATTTTAGGCTTCAGGTGAATGGTGATTCTTTTTTGTTTCTGCATCTCTGCTTTTTGAGCCACTTCCATTTCCATTGACGGGTATTGGGGCTTATTTTCCTGTTGGACGGGTTGCGTTTTATTGGCACCATTTCTGGGTACATTTAATTTATTGAAATATTTTTTTAAACATTTTTTGGAATATGGAAAAACAGCAATTCTGCAGTTGATTTTTAGGTTCTACTTTTACAGTGTTCATCCTAAATGACATTAACATCATTACTTAGATGTTACTTTAAATTTATATATTTTTGTTTATTATTTTTTGACTTTTTAAAAACAACCATTTATTTATGCGTTACCATATTCAGAGCGCCAGAGGAGGCGCAGATCCACTACAACTAAGTGCTATATCCATCAAAGTGAGTGCGTGAGCTGAGAACTGTGCTGTGAGGTTTTCTAAATGTACTGTGTCATAAGTGTGTGACTTGGGGTCAGTGACTTTAGAGTCAGGGATTTTGGAAGAGTAACTTATTCAATTACTGCTTATTCGAAATTTTTGCATATCCTTTTTTTCCCATCTAATCTATCTGTATGATCCCCATTTAGAATGTGCTCCATGATTGACAATGCCATCCAGTGTATATCTTGTGCCATGTATGCGGTCCTTGAATAGCCATTTGTGGGGGCATATGCTGTGCGAGATGTGAGCATGTTGCACTTTTGGAAGCCCAGATCCTGGGTTTAAAAAAGCAGCTTGCAACACTGAGATCTATTGGCAACATGGAATGGAGTTTGCTGCTCATTGAACACTCGCTGTGGTAGATGTGAGGGTAGATGGTAGTTTGGGAAAGCAGGATGAGCAGGCAGCTAGCAGGGTAACAGGAGGAGGAGTAGAGGGAAGAGATCCAGGGAGGCTAGTCCTGAACTGGGACACCAAGAAGTTTGCAAAGTTGGCTGATGAGGGGGATTGAATTACAAGATTAGCACTGCTGAAGCGCGACATGGCCTCTGACCATGTAGACAGATATCTGCTCCAGTAAAAAGGAGAATTCCTAGATGGGTCCAGCTTTTGAGAGATTCAATTATTAGGAGGACAGACAGGGCAATCTCCCCAAAAAAAAAAAAAAAAAGGATCAACAACTGTGTTCTCTTCCTGGCGCTCGCGAATCGGGTTGACAGATTACTAGGAGAACCTGGTGAGGAAAGTAATTAAGACAAACGGATCTCAATAACCTAGAAATTTGAGCAGAAAAGTGGCAAATGAGGTTTATGGGGGGCTTCACACGAGGGTGTTTTTGCGCGTACATAGGTGCGCACCCATGTACGTGCAAAAACCCATGTGAATGCAGGTCCGTGCAGTGTTTTCAATGGAGCCGCAGCTGCCGGCGGCTCCATTGAAAACAATGCTCTGCCGGCACCGCTGCATTCTTTTTCAGGGAAGGGCTTTTACATATAAGCCCTTCCCTAAAAAAGAAACATTTTAGTGTAAAAAAAAAAAAGAAAAAGTACTTTCCTGTCCGCTGCTGCTGTGTCCCCCACGGGTTGAAGAACTCATCTGCCGCAAGCAGCAGATGTTTCCTTCACCCCTGCTAGTTAAAAGAATTCCCTGCTGCTACATCTGCCACATCTGTACAGATGTAGCAGAGGAATTCTTCAATTCTCTACCGCAGCTGTCACACCTGTCAGCTGCGGTAGAGGATTTTGCTGCCGGCACCCCATCATCAGATTTCAGGGATGGGCTTTGAATATAAGCCCTTCCCTGAAAATCAAGTAAAAGTACTGTAAAAAGAAAAAAAAAACATTTAAAATCCCCACCTGCTGAAAGAGCTGTTTGTGATTGGCTGACGTGCTCAGCCAATCACAGGCAGCTCTCGACGAATTTTTGTTTTCAACTTATATTTAACCCCTTAAGGACATGGCCTATTTTGGCGTTGAGGACCAAGCGATTTTTGGTATTTTTCCATCTCCATTTTTCAAAAGCCATAACTTTTTTTTATTTTTCCGTCGACGCGGCCTTATAAGGGCTTGTTTTTTGCGTGGCGAACTGTAGTTTTTATCGGTGCCACTTTTGGGTACATAGACAATATCGTAAAACTTTAATTTTTTTTATGATAACCGGGAGAGAAAACGCATCAATTCTGACATAGATTTTTAATTTTTTTTTTTTTTACAGCGTTAATCATGCAGCATAAATGACGCACTAAATTTTTTCTGTGGGTCGGTACGGTTATAACAATACCAAAATTCTTATATTTTTTTTAGGTTTTTACACTTTTTTGCAATAAAAAACCTTTTTTTTTTGGAAATTTTTTTTCTCTATAGCTGCATTCAAAGTCCTGTAACTTTTTAATTTTTCTATGTACGGAGCTCTATAAGGGCTTATTTTTTGCGAGACGATCTGTCATTTTATTGTTACTATTTTGGCGAATGTACGGCTTTTTTGATCACTTTTATTGCATTTTTTGGGAGGCAAAATGCTAAAAATTTGCATTTTGCCTCTGTTTTTTAGCGTTTTTTTTAACGCTTTTTGTCGTACAAAATAAAAAGCGTGTTCAACTTTTTGTACACGTCGTTACGGATGCGTCAATACCCAATATGTGGGGTTTTAAATTTTTTTAACTTTTGTTTATGCTAATATTAGAAAAAGCATAAAGGGGTTTTTTAACATTTTTTTTTTACATTTTTATTTTTTTTACATTTTTATTTTCTTTTTTTTTTTACACTATTTGAGTCCTCTGAGGGACTTGCGGCACTATGCCTATGATCGCTGTCATAAGGCATGGCAGAGCTACTGCTCTGCCATGCCTTATCGCTTATACAGCGATCATAGGCAATACAGGACACCAGTGTCTGGCGTCCTGTTGCCATGGTGACAGGCCAGGCTCTCGCGATAACATTGCGAGAGCCGGCCGGAGACACAGAGGGAGTCCGCTCCCTCTGTGAACTCTTTCCCTGCCGCGATCTACTTAGATTGCGGCAGGGAAGGGGTTAACAGCGGGGGGTACATCTCCGATGGAGCGGGAAGGGGTTAAAGCCCTTCCCTGAAATCAATTGCCAGCAGCAGAATCCTCTACCGCAGCTGTCGTGTGACAGCTGCAGTAGAGAATTGACAAATTCCTCTGCTGCATCTGCCACAGATGTGGCAGATGTCGGAGCAGGGAATTCTTTTAACTAGCGGGGGTGAAGGAAACATCTGCCGCATGCGGCAGATATGTTCTTTATGCCCGCGGGGATCACGGCAGGGGTGGAGAGGTGTGTGTGTGTGTGTGTGTGTGTTTATTTATATATATATATATATATATATATATATATATATATATATATAATTTTTTTTTTTTTTTTTTTACACTAAAATGTCTTTTTCAGGGAAGAGCTTATATGTAAAGCCCTTCCCTGAAAAATAATGCAGGGCTGCCGGCAGAGCATTGTTTTCAATGGAGCCGCCGACAGCAGCTACGGCTCCATTAAAAACAATGCGTGCATTCCCAATGGTGCACGCATGTCCTATCTTTGCAGGCAATTGAAGAATTGAAGAATTCCTCTGCTACATCTGCACAGACGTGGCAAATGTAGCACAAAAACATGCTTGTGTGAAGCCACCCTAAGGGCGCCCACCCACTGGCGTTTGCGATTTTCGTGCGTGAAAAACGTTTTTCGCGGCGTTTTTTGCCGCGTTTTCGCGGCTTTTCCATCAATTTCCATTGACTTTTTTTCATGGGTGCATTAGGAGAAAAATAAGGACACATATGCAACTGACAGTTCCTATGTTAAAAATCGCAACGCAACGCAAAAAAAAAAACGCCAGTGGACAGGAGTACATTCAATTCTAATTGCTCTTGAGAAAAAACGCAAAGAAAAAAAAATCGCCAGTGGGTGGGCGCCCTAACACTGATAAATGTAAGGTTCTGCACATGAGCAGAGGAAATCTGTCACCGTTACACATTATGCCTGAGGAAGAACCCTGAGGGGTTCGGAAGCTCTCTATGACATCATGTATTTTTGTTGGCCATTAAAAGGTCTCATATCTACAGGATTACTTGGTTTCTCTTAATAGGAACAATCACATTTTGCTTAACTAGCTAAAATGGTACTAAACTTTTTTGTTTTACCATTACACACTAAATGGGAAACCACTGGAGAACACCGACATGGGGGGGCCTGATGAGAACATCCCCTCTTTACAAATCACTGGTCAGACCACAGATGGCATATTGTTGTTAGTGTAATACAGCACTTCAGGTATATTCTGGCGTTTCAAATTAAAAGAGAATCAGGTAAAGTAACAAAGAAGTCGACACATCACATTTAGTCAGTGTAATCAAGTTAGTTTCCCTTTATTATAACAGGAGTTTATATAGATAATGGATGGCTTTATGCCAGACAGGAAATGCGTCACACATACATATTAATGCAGAGGTTTGTCATATATTTAATTTTTTCAATCAGTTTTTTGTAACTTTCTTTGCTGACAATAAAAAAAGCAGCTTAGTTTCTCTTTTTTTCCTGTTGTTGACTGAAACAGATGTCTACCCTGTCTGTTACTTCGTAACCGCAAAACAAATTGGGAGTTTTATTTGAAAAAGCTTAGCCAAGATCCTTTGCCCTATTCATAGTTCTATATGAAGGATTTAAGGA
Source organism: Eleutherodactylus coqui (assembly GCF_035609145.1). NCBI lineage: Eukaryota > Metazoa > Chordata > Amphibia > Anura > Eleutherodactylidae > Eleutherodactylus > Eleutherodactylus coqui. The sequence continues at coordinate 12,824,985 of NC_089845.1, forward strand.
GGCAGTGTGCAGTAAAGTTTATTTTCAGTATATATTTATATGTTATGGTTCTTGTCGAGAGAACTGGTCATCAGTCTCCATGCAGAGTCGTCTTCTGAGTTGTGTACTAGGTTTGTGGTGAGTGTTTTCTTATTAAATGGGATATAATAAATCAAAGTTGCATATATTACAACCATGAACACATGCCCTGCTGCATAACAGATGAACAAGAAAACAGGTCAGCACGCAAGAGACTCAGTAAAGAGAACCTTTACATTTTACTAAATAGAATGTTAAAACATCACTACAGAAGAGACTCGTTCCAAAAAAAGAAATCATCAGAAAAAAAGGAAAGCATTCAGCATGTCCTATTCATAAAGACATGTATATGCAAATCCTATCCAATGCTATCACAATCATGTTTACAGTAATGACTGTAATAAAAGAAGCATATTAAATACTACATATTCACATGTACGGAACAATAAGAACATGAACATATCAATAATGCCAACCTTATCACCTGCGCCCCAATAAGGTTGGCATCAATGACCATGTCCTTATTATTGTTCTGTATATGTGAATATGTAGTATTTAATATGCTTGTTTTATTATAGTCATTACTGTAAACATTATTGTTAGCATGATTGCATCCCGAGAGCCTCGGGTTTTAAGGGAATTAAGTAATGTGATAATTATAAGACACAAGGTTTTGTCTAAGGACTCAATATAGACGGGGTCCAGCTCCACTGGATTGGCACACAGCCAATGTGGTGCCGATATTCAAAAGGGGGTCAAAAAATGAACCTGGAAATTACAGACCGATAAGTGTTACTGCCAATGTGGGTAAAATGTTTGAATGTTTTCTAATAAGGAAGATGGAACAATACCTCTCCAGCGCCACTTATTGGAAGGCAGCATTCCTGCCAGTCATGGAGTAAAATATCTATATGATGGGCTCCTTGCTATAAACGGATTGCACCTTCCAGGATAGAACGCCTTGCTACATTTATCAGCAGAGCTTTAAACTAGAACAATATGGGGAGGGAAGTGAAAGGCCATGTGAACATATACAGCAAATGAATAAAATTGAGAACCTTGTAGAAAAGAAGAACAAAGCCAAAAAATTTGGAAGGAAAGTAGAGGAGCAAGAGACACCGATCAGAAACGAACATGTTTTTACACAAATGCCCAGAGCATGGGAAACAGACAAGGAAAATTGGCTCTCCAAACACAGGAAGAGAAATATGATGTCATCGGCATCACGGAAACTTGGTGGAATGATGCACATGATTTGGAATACAAGGCTTGAAGGATACGACTTATTTATAAGGAACAGACCTAATAAAAGGGGAGGAGGTGTTGTGTTGTATGTTAGGAAAGCATAATCTCCACCGAGATTCAAGCTTCAGAGCATGAGAGTTCTGTAGAAACTGTTTGGGTAAGAATACAAGGAGAGAACAATAGAAAGATAATCATTGCAGGCATTTACTATAGGCTGCTTGGAGAATCGGAAGATATGGAGGAACTCTTTCTACATCAGATAGCCAAGTTCAGAAAAAGTATGACATTTTAGCTTTACAGACATTTGTTGGGAATCTCCCTCAGGTAAAAGTAATGGATCCAATAAATTCTTATCCGCTCTTGCTGACAACTTTATCTACCAAAAGGTAGAAGAGAAAACAAGGGATCTGCTATCTTGGACCTAATCTTACCAACTGGGAGGAAATGTTTGAGGGAGTAAGGATGGTTGGGACCTTGGGGGGCAGTGATAACCTTGAATTTTGGTAAACCTGAAAAGGTTGAATTTCAGAAGGGCAGATTTTACTGAACTCCGAAAGAGGGTAGGAAGGATCCAATGGCTGGATGTTCTTAAGGACAGAAATGCTTAAGAAGGTTTGGAAATATTGCGAAATTAGATACTCAAAGCACAATAATTAACAATACCTAAAAGAAGGAAGTATAGGAAGCATTTTAAGAGACTCAGGGCTTTAACCCAGGAGCTTCTGTCTTCCAGGCGGCAGCCCTATCTGCTGAGCTCCCATGCTAAACCTCGTTCTTGTTCCTAGTTCCTGCTCCTATTTCCCTGATTGGCTCCACTTTGTCCTTATATTACATAACCTTTATAGACCTGGCCTAGCACCTCCCATCCTTGCAAGGTTATTCTGTAATGGGCTGGAGAGTCTCGTATTGTAACTCAAGTGGACAGATAGCGTGGTCAAGGAAAGGTAATGGGTAAATACCTGTTGCATTACAAGACGTCGTAACAGGTAGCAGCAATAGTGTAGGGAGGAGCTATGGGTAGTAGAGCTAGACTAAAGGCAAAGAGGCAAAATGAGTGGAACAGGTTTACACAGGAGGTGGTGAGTTCTCCTTTAATGGAAGTCTTCAAATAGAGACTCGACAAAAACATCTATTGGGGATATAAGAAATTCAATTAGACCATGTTTTAAAATATTTCTTCACCTTTCCTTCTTGGATCCTTGGAAAAGTCTGTTTTTTTTCAAAGCTGCTTATAGTACAGATCTCGTTGAGCCATTTCTGGACACCAAGACGGTCAGTTTCCTACCTGTGTCTTGGGATTAGTATTGTGGCTGCGTCTATAAGGAATGGGAGCAAGAAGTTTTGTTTTCCCGAAATGGTCGGGGAGGGGGAGACTTATGTTTAGCAGGAAATGCCTTGGTGAGATTACTACTTCATGTTCAAGAATAAGGCTTGATATGTTTTGCACTTCACTCAGGAAAGGCTGGAAAGATTAGCATGAAAACAAAATGTGAGCGTTTTCCTTCCACATTAAGGCCTCTCTAACAAATCGGAGGATATTTTGGATCGATTTTATGGAGAAGGTATGAAGTTTTGTACCATCTGGAAGTTATTTTGTAATTTAGTTCTTGGTATCTTATTGATGTTGAGTTTGAGTGTGAGTTTAAGATGGTCTTAATTCATTCAAGTCATCTTGTAAGAATACAGTGTCGAGGTCTCTCTCCCAACGGGTGATATATATGAATCCCTCATATATTATATATAATATGGGAGTGTGTGATATAATTTGGAGATAATTTCCCAGAAGGGATAACCTTGATCGAAAAGCTTGTGAACAAGCCAGTCGTGGTTAGCATCCAGAATATCTGGTTGGAAAAGAGATATCGAGTCTACGATTGCCTCATAGTCCCTTTTGTTCAGTTAGGGTAAGCATCGTGTGTTTTGGAGGCCTTCTAGTGGGATAAACATGTTATTGAAGAGCTTCAAAACTGGCGTGTTGGGATATTTGGAAAGTTGTAAGAGGTAGTTTGAGTCTTTTCAATTTGTTTGGCATTAAATTTAAGAAGGGAGTGTATCCACCTATAGAGGGTATAAACGTCCTTGAGCGGGTTGATGATTTCTTTTAGTAAGGGTTTATTGTGTGGGGTTAACCAGGGTAATGAATGGCGTTTGGTCCTTAAGGGATAGGGTTCTAATTCAACCCATAGTTTGTTGTTGGAGAGGTGTGTTAGCTCAATTATTTTAACTAAGTGTACTGCATTGTAGTAGGATTTGAAGTCTGTTAGAACAATACCCCCAGCATTTCTGTGCCTAATAAGAGTTACATAATTAACTCTGACCTTTATTTAGCCAAATCAATTTATAGATTAGACATTTCAGTTTAATAAAGAAGGATTGAGGCATTTCTATAGGGAGTACTTGTAACAGGTAGAGGACTTTCGGTAATACTGTCATTTTTATTAAGTTCTTCCTTCCCAACCATGAAGTCTGGAAGGTAATTCATGTAGTTAAATCTTTTTCAATTTTGTCTAGTTTGTATAGGTCCAATAGCTCTAAGGAAATTTTGGTTCCTAGATGTTATGTGGGAGCAAGTATTTTTAGAGGGGGATATTTTGGATAATCGGGCCCACATTGTTTTATCTATATTTATGTTGAGTATTTGTTATTTAGAGAAATTAAGTTTAAAATTTGAGATTTCACCAAAAATTCTCTCAGGAAAGGTTTCAGAGAAAAGAGGGGTTGAATATAAATAACTGGACATCATCTGCAAAGTAAATTCCACTTGTTCCATATTGATGAGGTTTGGAAGGAGAAGCTTGATTCTTTTAGCGAGGCTTTTTGCATTCAGTTTGATGTAATTATTGATTAGAGACATTGGTCTGTAGCTGCTACAGGGGGTGTGGTCATTCTCTTTCTTGGGAATAAGGGAGATGTGGCATTACCGTATATACCGGCGTATAAGACGACTTTTGAACCCCGAAAAATCTGCTCTGCAGTCGGGGGTCGTCTTATGCGCCGGTAATACAAAAAAAAAAAAAAGTGTAAAAAAAAAAAAATTTTTATTACTCACCTCCCACGGCGTTCTGTCGCGCTCCGGCAGGCTGTCGCTCGCTCCTCGTCCCCGGCGCAGCATAGCTTTCTGAATGCGGGGCTTGAAATCCCCGCTTCCAGAAAGCTAATACACACGCCGGCAGCCATGACAGCATTGAATGGCTGTGATTGGCTAAAGCACACGTGGCTTCAGCCAATCACACTATTCAATGACATCATTGAATGGCTGTGATTGGCTGAAGGCGCACGTGTTAGCAATCACACCCATTCAATGATGTCATTGAATAGTGTGATTGGCTGAAGCCACGTGTGCTTTAGCCAATCACAGCCATTCAATGATGTCATGGCTGCCGGCGTGTGTATTAGCTTTCTGGAAGCGGGGATTTCAAGCCCCGCATTCAGAAAGCTATGCTGCGCCGGGGACGAGGAGCGAGCGACAGCCTGCCAGAGCGCGACAGAACGCCGGGGGAGGTGAGTAATGAATTTATTTTTTTTTTCTCCACTGTATACCGGCGTATAAGGTGACAGTTGGGGGGTCGTCTTATACGCCCCGTCGCCTTATACGCCGGTATATACGGTAATATGATTGAAGCATTTGTGAATTGGGTTATGGTGTCTTTAAATGGTTTATAATAGACTAGCTTACCCGTCGCGCGTTGCTGCGAAGACAGACATACATGCATTCGTTTTTATATATCTAGATAACCAATCACAGCACAGCTTTCATGTTACCTCAGTGGTATAATATATAACACCCAATCACAGCACAGCTTTCATGTTACCTCAGCAGTAAGAGAAATAACAACCAATCACAGCGCAACTTTCATTTTACCTCAGCATTTTCAATATCCAGCAATTGTCTTGCGAAACGTTCGGCGGATGCATCATTTTGTAGTTGAACACGCTTACTCGTAATGCCTTTTGCTTTCGTGCTTGACATGGAAATCAAATGATCTTTGTCTGGGGGCATAACTGTCGATGATGCTCGTTCGCGCGCCACCTATCGTAGGATAGATGTACTATGCCAGTAATCTTGCCAGGAGTGTACTCAACAACTTCCCATAGATTCATGGCGATTGGATGAATGGTGTAGTAATGCATAAAGGACAGACAGACAGACATACATTCATTTATATATATCAGGAAGTGAGAATTAGATTCCTTACGTAAAATTTGGACACTAATTCTTTTGCGCATAGAATTGATTCGAGTTGTGACCCATTACCTTTTCCTATTTATGACATAATCAATGCTCGTGCTAAACTTCAAGTTTTTATCACATTGGGAAGTGAGAGAATTAGATTCCGTACGTAAAATTTGAACGCTAATTCTTTTGCGCTTAGAATTCAATAATCGAGTTGGAACCCTTTAACTTTTCCTATTTATGACATAATCAATGCTCGTGCCAAATTTCAAGTTTCTATGTCATAGGGAAGTGATAGAATTAGATTCCGTACGTACAATTTGGACGCTAATTCTTTTGCGCTTAGAATTAATCGAGTTGGGACTTATTAGCTTTTCCTATTTATGACATAATCAATGCTCGTGCCAAATTTCATGTTTCTACGACATCGGGAAGTGAGAGAATTAGTGGCAATGATGGAAATCAAATGATCTACATGACGGCGTAACTGTCGACGCTGCTCGCACGCGCGCCATTTATCATAGGATAGATGTACTAGTAATCTTTCCAGGAGTGTACTCAACAACTTCCCAAAGTTTCATGGTGATCGGATGAATGGTGTAGTAGCGCATAAAGGACAAACAGACAGACACACAGACACGCATACATTCAATTTTATATATATATAGACTAGCTTACCCGTCGCGCGTTGCTGCGAAGACAGACAGACAGACATACATTCGTTTTTATATATCTAGATAACAACCAATTACAGCGCAGCTTTTTTAGGTTACCTCAGTGGTATAATATATAACAACCAATCACAGCGCAGCTTTCATGTTACCTCAGCGTTATAATATATAACACCCAATCACAGCGCAGCTTATATGTTACCTCAGCAGTATAATATAGAACACCCAATCACAGCGCAGCTTTCATGTTACCTCAGCAGAAAGAGAAATAACAACCAATCACAGCGCAACTTTTATTCTGCCTCAGCAATATAAAAAATAGCAACCAATCACAGCACAGATTTCATGTAACCTGAGTAGTATAAGTAGTATCAACCAATCACAGCACAGCTTTCATGTTAGCTCAGTATAATATATAGCAACCAATCACAGCACAGCTTTCATGTTACCTCAGCAGTATAAGAAATGGCAACCAATCACAGCACAGCTTTCATTTTACCTCAGCATTCTCAATATTGAGCAATTGTCTTGTGAAACGTTCGGCGGATGCATCATTTTGTAGTTGAACACGCATCCCGTTGCTCGTAATGCCTTTTGCTTTCGTGCTTGAAATGGAAATTAAACGATCTTTGTCTGGGGGGCATAACTGTCGACGATGCTCACACGCGCGCCACCTATCTTAGGATAGATGTACTATGCCAGTAATCTTCCCAGGAGTGTACTCAACTTCACAAATTTTCATGGCGATTGGAAGAATGGTGTAGTAATGCATAAAGGACAGACAGACAGACATATATTCATTTTTATATATATAGATGACATCAGGAAGTGAGAGAATTAGATTCTGTACGTAAAATTTGGACGCTAATTCTTTTGCACTTAGAATAGAATAATTGAGTTGGGACCCATTAGCTTTTCCTATTTATGACATAATCAATGCTCATGTCAAATTTCAAGTTTCTATGACATTGGGAAGTGAGAAAATAATTAGATTCCGTACATAAAATTTGGACGCTAATTCTTTGGCGCTTAGAATTGATCGGGTTGGGACTCATTTAACTTTTCCTATTTATGATATCAATGCTCGTGCCAAATTACATTGGGAAGTGAGAAAATTAGATTCCGTACGTAAAATTTGGACGCTAGTTCTTTGGCGCTTGGAATTAAATAATCGAATTGGGACCCATTAGCTTTTCCTATGTATGACCTAATCAATGCTCGTGCCAAACTTCATGTTTCTACGACATCGGCAAGTGAGAGAATTAGTGGCAATGATGGAAATCGAACGATCTACGTGGGGGGGCGTAACTGTCGACGGTTGCACGCGCGCCATTTATCACAGGATAGATGTACTATGCCAGTAATCTTCCCAGGAGTGTACTCAACAACTTCCCAAAGTTTCATGCCGATCGGATGGATGGTGTAGTAGCGCATAAAGGACAAACAAACAGACACACAGAGAGACGGACACGCATACAGACACACGCATACATTCAATTTTATATATATAAATGGAGCTAAAGCCATCTGGGCCAGACTTTTGCCGTTAGGGAGGTTGTTAAGGACATCCTTGATTTCTTTTAGGGAGATTGGGCTGTTCAGCACTGGTTTCTGGGGGGTGGAGATTTGTGGAAGAGATCGATTTTAAGATGTTTTGTATTTGATTAATTTTATGTGAGCTTGAGCTCTCTTTGTCAGTATTATAAAAGTCAGAGTAATAGAAGAATATTTTGGGTAGATCGTCTATTGTGTAGTGCAGTTGGTCTTTTTATTTTGGTTTTAGTGATAAAGGTTTTAACGTTTTGTTTTTTGATCAAGGAAGCTAGTCTTTTTCCGCATTTGTCAGATAGAGCATAATATTTGAATTTATCGTAGAAAAGGTATTTTTTGTCTTTCTGTTAAGCAATTCCTTTGTTTTAGTGTGTAAGTCAAAAAGGGCTTTTTCTATAAGACGTGTAGTCATTCTTTTGTGTTGTAGTTCTAGTTTTTTAATTTGATCAATAAGGTCCTTTTTTTCTTTATCTCTTTCTTCTCCTTCTAGTATCAAAAGGCCTCGTATTACCGCCTTATGAGCCTCCCACACAATTATGGGTTTTGTGAGGCAACTTGCGTGGTCCTTGAAATACTTCTGGATGTTTTTGTTGATAATAGCGATGTCCTCTTTGTTTTGGAGAAGGCTATCATTTAATATCCAGTTTGTTGAACACCTTTTTTTGTTGGAAGGGCCATTTCAAGGGAAAAAGGAGCATAGTCTATTAGAAGTATTAAGTCATATGAGGATTTCATCACAGAGCTGAGTAAATGGTGCAGTACACAGATGTTATCTATTCTAGAGTGTTTGTTTTTTATGCACCGGTGAGTAGAAGGAAAAGTCTTTTGTGGAGGGATTACTTATCCTCCAGGGGTCGACCAGATTTAGTTTGGAAAATATTTTTTTGATTTTCTTTAACCCCTTCCAGCCCCTGATGTAAGGGTACGCCATGGCAGGCTGATACTTCCTGCAAAATGATGTACCCTTGCGTCATCGGGATAGCGCAAGATCATGACTGATCTCACGCTATCCCGCGGCGGGAGTCGGCTGTCAGTGATAGCCGGCCTCCCGCTGCAACAGCGGGGGGGCATCGGAGAATATAAATATAAATAAAAATAAATATAAAGAACAGCAACCACCTTATAAATGGTATGGCAACGAATGCAAGAAGTCTGATCGGTAAAGTGGGTGAGCCTGAAGTGAGAATGTCTGATGCAAGTTACGATATAGCGGAAATAACAAAAACATGGGTTGATGATAAGTGTGATTTGGTCTGTGAATTTACAGGGTTACAATCTCCTCAGAAGAGACTGTAGGGAATAGAAAGGGGGAGGGGTATGTCTGTATGTTAAATCGTACTTATTACCGAGGCTACGGGAAGATATAGGTGCAGGAGATGAACACGTGGAATCTCTGTGGGTAGAAATACAGGGAGAAAAAAAATAACAAAATCCTGATAGGGGGTTTCTATAGGCCACCAAAAGCAACAGAAGAAACTGAAATTAAGGCAAATAAAAGAAGTGTCAAACCGCAATGCAGTAATTATTAAGGGGGACTTTAATTATCCGGATATAATACGGGATGACGAAGCCTGCCAATCTCATAGGGGTGATACGTTCTTGAGAACAATTAAAGATAACTACCTTACCCAATTTGTGCGGGAGCCAACTAGAGGGAGGGCCACTCTGGACTTATTATTAACTAACAAACCGGACCAAACAACTGGGTGCAGGTTGAGGGACCATAATATAATTAAGAAGCCTTATCAGGGAGCGACTAATAAACTAAACTTTAGTAAAGCAAAATTTGATCAGCTTAGAACTACTATTGGTAACATTAATTGGGACAACGTCCTCCAAAAATATCAGTACAGACAGCAAATGGGAGGAGTTTAAAAATATCCTAATGACCTCATGTGAGCAGTTCATTCCCTTTAAAAACAAAAGAACTAGAAGTAGAAGAAAACTCGACAAGAATGTAAGGAGGGCAATAAATGAAAAAAAAAAGCGTTTAAACTACTAGAACAAGAAGGCAGCGAAGAAGCACTAACATTGTACAAGGGAACAAACAAAATATGCAAAGATAAGATCAAAATTGCTAAGGTGTGTAGGCAAAAAGACTTTTCACTGAGAGCACTGGCCCTTTAACAAATATTGCAGGAGAAATCATAGAAGACGATGGGAGGAAGGCAAATCTATTAAATAGTTTCTTTTGAAGTGTATTCATGAATGAAAAAGAAATGCCACACGAGATGCAGGGGATAAAAGGAACTCACCGCTACATATTGCATGCCTATCACAGGAGGAAGTGCAGAGCCAGTTAAAGAGGATTAAAATCGATAAATCGCCAAGCCCAAATAGAATACACCCAAGGGTTCTAAGTGACGTGATAACTAGACTGGTATTTCTTATTTATGGACACTGTCGAGACCAGGCTTGTACCATTGGATTGGCGCATTGCCAATGTGGTTCCAATATACAGAAAGGGTTCTAAAAGAGAGCCTGGTAACTACGGGCCGGTAAGTCTCACTTCAGTAATTTTGAAAAATGTTTGAGGGGTTTCTGAGAGATGCCATCCTAGAATACCTCAAGGAAAACAACAGTATAACTCCTTATCAGCCCGGGTTCATGAGTGGTCGATCATCTGAGACCAATCTGATTAGCTTCTATGATGTTCTACGTTCGACCTGGGAAATTCTATTGATCTCGTATATCTGGATTTCTTTAATTAGAAACAGGAAATCACTACTTATCTCCATGAAGGAGAGCGGATTGCTGAGGATGCAATTAATGTCCCATCAAGTCAGGAGACATCTCTTCTAGGGGATCTGGTGTGGTCCAGTTTCATTCCTCTCATCTTCCTTGGTTTGTTCGTGGTTACGTGAGTCCAAGAATCTGTTTTGGGGAGAGGAGGCAGGTCAAGTGATTCCTCCGCTGATGTCCATTCAGGGATCTGGAAGTGGGATAAGTCTAATTTGTTTAAGACTAGGGGGAGGTCCTTGGGTGTTTTGATGATCCAAATTCTGTTCAGGCTTGAAATGGCCAGGCCAAATAGGAATAGCCATTTATAGGGTGTTTTCTTTTTCTCTTAGCACTCTTGTAAGGAGTTGAAGTTGTCTTATAGATTCCAATGTAAAATTGGAAAGGGGAGGGCAAGAGAAGGGGAGAGAGGGAGATATATCTCTCTCTCGCCGGGAGGGGGCATGTCTCCCGGCCGCTATCTGCGTGGTGGTCGGTTGTGTTGCTTGCCGTGCCACCGGGTATACTTTTATCTCCTAGGTGGCTGCGAAAGAGTGCAGTAGTGTGTTCTCTGGGGCCAGTGGCGGCACAAAGAACGTGCAGGCGTACAGGTTAGTGCGGAAGATGGGGTATGGAAACTGTCGGTCCCACACCAGGCAAAGCCGAGTGCTGTACTACAGGTCGGGGATACAAAGGCCTCAGTAGGTGAAATGTGAGGTAAATTTTACCACTCTGTAAAATGGGTAACAGATGGACAGGGCCTGTAGCTCACTTATTCTCCTTGCAGAGGTAATGGCCACTAAGAATATGGTTTTTAGGGTTAAATTACTAATGGAGATTGAACGTATGCATTCAAACGGAGATCAGGATAGACCCATAAGGACCTAATTTAAGTTCCATTGGGGTACTATGTTACTGATCCTAGGCTTCAGCCTCTCCGCTGCCTTAAGAAATCTTGCTATCCAGGGGTTTTCTGAAAGGTCTACTGTTAAAGAAGGCATTGGGTGCTGCTATCTGGACCCTCAAGGTGTTTGGAGAGAAATTCTTGTCCAGACTCCGCTGAAGGAACTCCAGGATCTTGGGGATGTTGGGATGGGAAAAACTGATTTCCATTTCCCTCCACCAAGTTGCAAACTTCTTCCAGGTTTGTTGGTAAATTTTGTTTGTCGACTCCTTCCTACTGAGTAGCAACATGCTCACTACCTCTGAGGAGAAACCTCATTTTAGTAACATGGATTTCTCAAAATGCAAGCTTCTAGGTGAAGGCTTGTCAGGTCGGAGTGCTTTAGAGGACCCTGAGTTAGGAGGTCTGGATGTACTGGCAGTGTGACTGGAACCTGCCATCTTAGACTCTTTATAAGCCCAAACCAGTGCCTTCTTGGCCAAAAGGGAGCTATTAATATCCGTTTGCACTTCTGAGAGCGAAACTTCTGCAGAACCCTCGGAATCGCTGGAATTGAAGGGAAAGCATAGACCAGTCCTTGACCCCAGTCCTGTGTCATGGCATCTATTGCCACTGGGTGGTCTCTTGGACTAAGTAAGAAGAATCTTTTTACTTTGCAATTTCTTGTCGCGAAGAGGTCTGTGTGCAGCAGTCCTCACCTGGTTGTTGAAGATCTCCTGTGAAAGGGACCATTCCCCGGGATGAACTTTTTGTCTGCTTAGGAAGTCTGCCTCCTAATTTAGGACTCCCTTTAGATAGGCTGCTGAGATTAACAAGACATTTTTCTCCCCTCAGGAAGATCTTTTCTGCTATGCTCCGTAGATCCCCACATCTTGTCCCTCCCTGACTTCTGATGTAGGCTACTGCCGTCATGTTGCCTGAAAGGATCTTCAGATGCCTGTGCTGGACCACCCCATTGATCTTCTTAATAGACTTCAGGATCACTAAAAATGTATCAGAATGGGCTGGCACTTTGTATCCACTATGTGTGGGAGTATACGCCAAGCAGCCACCCCTCTCTATATCAAGAGGCAGTGTGAGTGGCTGTCTCATCGGTGTCCTGCACAGGTGTAATTAGCTCCCTCATCTGGTAGTCTGCTACCTGCATGGTGAGAGGATGCATCTATATGCACTCCTTACTCAGTAAGTAATGGCCATTTTCTGTGATTGTAGATTTTCCATATGGTTTCTGTACTAAAAATAGACGGGAGTAGTGGTTTCCTGGTCCTTGTTCTTGAGAGACCGGTATCAGATGTTCCTGTGCTATCAGGAGGCGGCGATTTCAGGTGTCGTGGAGATCATAGGAAAAAAATAAAATTTCATATTTTTTGCAAATGTCATTTTAAAGACAGTTTTTTTTTTTTCTATAGTACACATGAAAATGAGGATTTGCACCCCAGCATGGATATCCCTGTTTGTTCTGTATTCAGAAACATATCCATTGTGGCCCTAATCCTTATATCTGTAATCCTAGGTCAAAACGAAAAGCAGCCAGTGACTTTCAAAACAGACATTTTTGCTTGAAGTTGTCTCAGGCCCCATTGCCCACTTGTCGAGCCCTTGAGCTGTCAAAACCATAGAAAACCCCCACACATGACACCATTTTGAAAACTACACCCGTTAACAAATTCATCTAGGGGAGTATTTTGTATTTTGACCACACAGTTTTTTAATGACTCTAAGCAAAGTGTAGAGAAAATAAAGTTACGATTTTTTTTTTTTTTTTTTTTTTTTTGGGGAATCATTTTGAGTACAGTTTTTTTTAATTTACAGCACACATATGAATGAAGACTTGCACCTTAAAATGGATAAATGGATACCCCTGTTTCACATGTGTTCAGAAACTTACCCATTAGAGCCCTAATACTTTTACTGGACACATGGCTATGCCTGTAACGGAGGGAACATCCTTTGGCTTTCAAAGCACAACCGAATAAATTCCAGGTCCCATTACTTCACTTGTAGAGACATCGAAGTGACAAAACAATAGAACACACCTCATATGTAACCCCATTTTGAAATCTAGACCACTTAGCCCATTTATCTGGGTGTGTACTGAGCATTCTGACCCTACAATTTATGGAATAATGATTATAAGTCATGTGAAAAATAAATGAAATTATTATTTTCATTTTCCCTTTTTATGGCAGCTTTCTTTTCAAGCAGGATAAACCCACATTTGGTAGCACTAGTTCTTCTGTGTTCAGCAATACCCCCATTGTAGCCCCAATCTGCTTACTGGACACATGGCTAGTGGAGGGAACATCCATTGGATTTCAGGGCACAACTGAATAAATTCCACACCTCACTGCACACTTGTGCAGAAGAAAAATGGACTCCCTAAAATTTAGGAAAGTGAGCTAGCAATGACGCGGGCATCCACAGTCCGTACACAATGTAATTACCAATGGACTGCTGGTATATCCACGACCACACAGAAAAAATGGCCTCTGTCGCGTATATCCACAGTGAAATAGAGCATGCAGCTTTCTGTTTTCTGTGAGTGGATTACGTACCTTTTAGTATTTGGAAGCAAGGAGATTTTAAATATCCCAAGCCCTCCCCAGCTCCTGCGCATGTATCTGTCATTTTGCCTGTGGGTGCATGCACAGAAGCCAGGGAAGGTCCGTGGAGGATGATTACGTCGGGGATTCAAATGCGGAGGCCTCTGGTAAGAAATTTCATCTTCCCTCACTGATTGGATAACAGCGATCATGTGACCGGGGACTACTCCACAAGGCCTCTGGTCATTGCTCCAAGTTCTTGGCTACCTTAAGTTGCCAGAAGCAAGGAGACTTTAAATTTCCCGGGCCCTCTCCAGCTTCTGAGCTTGCCTCTGCCATTTTGCCGATGGGCACATGTGCAGAAGCTGCGAAAGAGGTCAATGGATAAAGATCCGTCGGTGGACAAATCCAGGGGTCTTAGGTGAGGGGAGGTGAAACTTACCGGCTTGTAATTTTCAAATTCACTTATTTGCCCCTTTTTAAAATTATCAGCATGTTTGCTATATGCCAATCCAGTGGAACAGACACCGTCACTATAGAGCCCTTAAATATAAGGAACTAGCTTTTTTCCCACAACCTCTTCCACGTGGAATTTCTATTTTTTTATCTAATCTGTGTTTTTCTATATTGAAACATAAAAATCTGAAATAGTGAAAGGAATGTAACTGCAATATGATGTCAGCTCAGTTCTGTACGCTACAACTTTGGTTTTGTCATCTTTTGCTAGGATATAAAGGTTTTGTGGGCTGTATGCAGGTGAGCCGCCACATCCAGCGGCCCAGGAGAAATACATGTATATCTGCTACCATAAGTGATTGCCTTGAGCCTTATTTGATCGCCGTTGCAAATCCTATGTTTAGAGGGAAAGCAGCTGTTAATGTGTCATTCGTTCAGGTTGTAAGGCAAAATCTATTACTTGTTAAACTCCTGAGAGTAATGAAAGCTGCGCTGTGATTGGTTGCTATTTGTTCTACTGCTGAGCGTAATGAAAGCTGCGCTGTGATTGGTTGTTAGGGACAACACAGATTTCCCCTCGTCATCCTGACAGCATACACCTGGAGCTTGTCCGTTGGACACCTGTTGGGACAGGAAGCGGAAAAACACAAAAGGTAACTCCCACCACCGGCTCACCAGTGTCTTCCTGTCCCTACAGGACAGTCCAAGCGGAGCCTCCAGGTGTATGCTGGAGGTGAAGATGGAAAAAAGAAGACTCCCATGCAGCCTGTCCGCCCCTGGGGGGACGACTCTCTGGCCGGGCTGACAGGGCTTGCGCGGGTGAGACCCTACGAGGGGACCCTCACCCGCAGGATCTACCCAGCACTGTTTCCCTTGTGGAAATCCTCCCCCAGTACGCTGCCCAGAGGGTAGTCGTACTGGCAGAAGCAGCCCCGGTACCTGGAGGGCTTGGAACGTCGGCGTCTCCAGCGGGGATCCAGCACATCAAGGCAGAGGTATGCCAGCGCTGATAGAGGGGCTTGGGTGCCGTTCCGGTCGGCGTGCGCGCGGCAGCGGCTCCATGTGTGTCTCCTAGTCGGCGGCGTCCCTGTGTATGCGGCGTATCCCCCGGGTCCGGCGTGACGTCAGCGCAGCTGTGTCACGGGGGGCGGGGCCTTGCTTAAAGGGGGCGTGTTGGCGCCAAATTTGAAAATTTAAAGGCTGGATTCCCCTGCATGTCTCCTGTCTGCAGCTTTACTGAAGATGTCAGCCAGAGAGGACGCTGAGAGCAGCCTGCTGGTGAGTAAACCTCCTTTGGGTCTTGTACCGGGGGGAGGAAGGAGAAACAAGTATCAAAGTGCTGGAAGTTCCTTTTGCTGTCTCCGTCTCTTTAGGACAGAGATGCGCAAAAGGTTAGAGAGGCCAAAAAGCGAGTGCGCAAATGTCCGGTCTGCTTGCGGCGGCTAGAAGAGGGCCACACCAAGCCACTATGTGCGGACTGTATGGAGAAAGTGGTCCGTGAAGAGGGCTCCTCTGGCATGTCGGACATCCGATCCACGATTCGCGAGGAGATTGAAGCCTCTCTCTCATCTCTTTCTCTTCCGCCCCCCACGAAAAGGGTGAGGCGGACACGAATGGAAGAGTCTGACTCTGAGGAAGGACTCCTAGAAGATTCTCCCTCAGAATCCATACCGCCTATGGAGGATGTAAGGAAGTACTTCTTTTCATCGGCGGACCTGGGTCAGCTGTTAACCGCGGTCCGACGCACCATGCAGGGGGAGGAAGAGGTGCCGCAGCAGTCATCTTTTCAGGATAGCCTGTTCCGGGGGCTCCTACCGCAGCCAAAACCGTCATTCCCGGTTAATGAGATCTTAAAACAGCTGATCCTAACAGAATGGAAGACGGCAGAACAAAAATTCTTCCTGTCCAAAGAATTTAAGGATCGGATGGTCTTCACACCAGAAAATATCGAGTTCCTGGAAACCGTCCCTAAGGTGGACCTGGCGGTTTCCAGGGTCTCAAAGAAAGCAGCCCCCCCCCCCCCTTTGAGGACATTTCCCAACTGCAGGATCCACTAGATACCAGAGTGGATTTTGCAATGAAAAAGGCCTGGGAGACTGCGGCCCTGACCGTTAAAGCCAACATCACGGCCACATCTGTGGCAAGATCTATGACGGTCTGGTTGGACCAACTTCAGATGCTGATTTCTCAGAGGGGCTCTAGGGAAGACATCTCTAAACTGCCTTCCCCTCCACCAACAGGCAACCGGCTTTCTGGCAGACGCCTCTATGGAGACTGTGAGGTTCGGGGCCCGCTCAGCAGCCCTCTCGAACACAGCCAGGAGGGCCGTCTGGGTTAAGGCCTGGACAGGGGATAACGCTTCGAAGAACAGGCTCTGTACCCTGCCCTTCCAAGGACACAGAATCTTTGGGCCTTCCTTGGATACACTCCTAGAGAAGGCATCGGATAAGAGTCAGGGACTACCATCGGAGAAGTCCTTCAAGCGGCCTTCCTCCTCCTACCCTCCTCCCTTTGTTCCCTCTAGAACATACAAGGGGAAAGGGAAAACCGGACGCTGGTCCTATCCCAAAGGTGGAAAGGGTGAGAATCCGCCCTCCAGGACCCTACAAGTAGGGGGTAGGCTGAGGGGGTTCGCCCTTAAATGGAATGAGGTGACCTCCAAACCCTGGGCCTTACGCCTAGTCTCGAAAGGCTATAAAATTGAATTTTCCTCCTCTCCTCCCCGGAGGTTTGTGGTCACCCCCTGCCAGTCACCCTCGTCTGCTCAGGCCCTCCAGTTGGGGGTGCAGGAGCTGTTGTCCCTGGGGGCCATCACTCGGGTTCCCACAGAAGAACGGTTCAAGGGGTGCTACTCCCCCTTGTTTCTCGTTAAAAAACCTAACGGGTCCTATAGAACCATAATTAATCTGAAATTCCTGAATAAATCTATCTCATATCAAAGATTTAAAATGGAATCGGTGCGGTCAGCAATCCTCTTAATCGCACCAGATAGCGTCATGGCCACCGTGGACTTAAAGGACGCATACTACCATGTCCCTATACACACAGATTTCCAGTAGTTTCTGCGATTTGCCCTGGTGATGGATGGGTCAGTCTCTCACTTCTAGTTTACGTGCCTGCCGTTCGAGATTTCCTCCGCACCCCGGGTGTTCTCCAAACTGGTGTTAGAGATGGTGGCGGCACTAAAGACTAACAAGGTGTTGATTGTCCCATACCTCGACGATTTCCTGATTATAGCAGGATCAGCTTTAGAACTCCGGTTCCAGGTCAACCTCACACTCCGTCTGTTCGAATCACTAGGCTGGATCATCAACTCCGTTAAATCTAGTCTTCTGCCCGAACAAAAAAAAAAAATCCTGGGAGTTATTCTGGACTCACACCGCCAGTGTTCATCCCTTCCCCTAGAAAGGCAAAAAGCGATCCTGGACGAGTGTCGGGCACTTTCTCTAGCCGCCAAAGTCTCCCTTAAGAGAGGCATGAGGGTCCTCGGCCTCATGACATCTTGCATCGGGGTAGTCCCTTGGGCCCAATTACATTGTAGAACCCTCCAAGACTTTATCCTGAGCAACTGGGATAAATCACCCGCTTCCCTGGATCAGATAGTCGTCCTTACCCACAAGATACAGTCCTCCTTGGAGTGGTGGATGTCTATTACCAACCTTGCCAGAGCCACGGTTTGGTACCCCGCATCCCCAGTATCCATCTTTACTGACGCGAGTGCAACTGGCTAGGGGGCCCACTTAGGCCGTCATTACGTCCAAGGGGTCTGGAACCAGAGGGAAGCTGCTCAGTCCTCCAACTACAAAGAACTTTGCGCTGTCTGGAAGGCCATTCGGGGCCTCGAGACAGAGATCACGGGTAGACACATTAAGATCTTTTCGGATAATATAACAACTGTGTCCCTCATTCACCACCAGGGATCCACGCGGAACCACCGACTGCAAGACCTGGCGGCGAAAGTTCTCGGGTGGATAGAGCAGCAGAAACCTTCCGTCACAGCGTTCCACGTAAGGGGCCCAGAGAACTCCATGGCAGACCATCTCAGCCGCAGGAAGATAGATCCGGGGGAGTGGACTCTACATCCACACGCATTCCAGCTAATTATAGAAAGATGGGGGACACCAAAGGTGGACTTATTCGCCTCTCGGGAGAACACCAAGTGTCCCCGGTTTTTCTCCAGGGAAGCAGACGGGGGCTCCCTGGGAATAGACGCATTGTCCCAGGCTTAGGATTGGGACCTTGAATATGCCTTCCCACCTATCCCCCTGATCCCTCTGGTCCTAAGGAAAATTCAGGGGTCCCCAGGCTCCGTTATCCTGGTGGCCCCATTCTGGCCCAAGAGACCCTGGTTCCCGCTCCTGGCCACTCTCTCGACACAGGATCCTCTACATCTGCCGCAGAGAGACGACCTCCTTCAGCAGGGTCCTCTGATATGCCCAAAGGTCCGAAAGTACAGACTCGCGGCCTGAAAGCTGAGCGGGTAAAATACCTGAGCCAGGGCCTATCAGGGAGGGTGACCACTACTTTATGTGAGAGCCTCAAAAAATCCACCAGAGATATATACACTAGGGTGTGGGATACCTTCTCTAGGTGGTTGGGGCATAGTATTCATGACCTCCAACAGCCTGACATTAACAAGATATTGGAGTTCCTACAGGATGGATTAGATATGGGGCTAAGACCTAGTACCCTCAAGGTCCAGGTGGCCGCCCTTGGAGCCTTCTTTGACTCCCCCTTAGGTGACCATAGGCTAATTAGGAAATATCTTAAAGGGGCAGTCAGACTCCACCCCTTTGTAAGGGAAACCATGCCCCCATGGGACCTGAACCTAGTTTTACAAGCCGTCTGCGCACACCCCTTTTGAGCCCTTGGAAGATCTATCAGTTAAGATCCTCTCCTATAAGGTAGCCTTTCTTGTTGCCATTACATCCGCTAGACGGATTGGAGAGATCCAATCCCTCTCTATTAGGACTCCGTATATGACCATCTTCCCGGATAAAATGGAGTTCAGGCCTGACCCCTTTTTCCAACCGAAGGTTCTCACAGACTTTCACAGAGAACAGCGAATAATACTTCCCTCCTTCTGTCAGGAACCCCGTAACACCACGGAACAGAAGTTCCATAATCTAGATGTTAGACGAGCAGTCCTGAAGTATTTGGAGGTCACACATTCCTTCAGGAAGTCTAACAACCTTTTTATTCAATTTCAGGGTCCACGCAGAGGAGGGGCCGCTACTAAGGACTCCTTAGCGCGTTGGGTCAGGAGGGCCATAGAAGAGGCGTACAGATCCGAGGGGATTCCACTCCCGGGCAACGTTAGAGCCCATTCCACTAGGGCGGTCGCCTGTTCCTGGGCGGAGAGAGCCCAGGCGACAACCGACCAGATCTGCAGGGCCACCACATGGTCGAGCACTGATACCTTCACTAAACACTATCGCCTGGACCTGGGGGCCAGCCGTTATATGGCCTTTGGGCGGAAGGTGCTACAGGCAGTGGTCCCTCCCTAAAGCCCTTGGTTGTTGGCACTTCTCCAGGTGTATGCTGTCAGGATGACGAGGGGAAGACAGGAATTAGGTCCTACCTGTTAATTCCTTTTCTTGAAGTCATCCTGACAGCATAGGGGCTTTTCCCTCCCCTTGAGTTATTTTTACGTGAAGTAACGTATTGTACTATGATTTCTGTATTAAAAATGATTGGTTAAGCAAAGCCGGGTCACTGTAGTTATTTGGTACACACTGGTGAGCCGGTGGTGGGAGTTACCTTTTGTGTTTTTCCGCTTCCTGTCCCAACAGGTGTCCAGCGGACAACCTCCAGGTGTATGCTGTCAGGATGACTTCAAGAAAAGGAATTAAAAGGTAGGACCTAATTCCTGTCTTTCTTTAAAATCTCAATCCATGCCAATTGTGTCTTTCATTCAAGTTTTAATCCCGGGCAACCTCTGGTATCCCTGCTAATTTAATAATAAACATGTTTGCGGCTGCGACATCTGCCATATTATTTATTAAAGGGCCAACACTTTCAGTATTAATCTTTATATAGTTAAAGAACAGTTTAGGGTTAGTTTTACTCTTTGGCAATAAGTCTCTCTGTCTCCATCTTTGCTGCTTTTATCTGATTTTTACATGTATTTTTTCTTATAGGTTTTTAGTTCTTCCTCGCTGCCTTATTTTACTAGTTGTAACGCTTTCCTTTTGCTGTTATTGCCCCCTTTTATATCCTTATTCAGCCACATGGGTTTTCTCCTATTATTAACCCTTTTATTCCTGTAAGGTATAAACCACTCACAGTAAGTAATCAGGATGTTTTTAAACGTTTCCCATTTATTGTTCGTCCTTTTATTTTTGAGGACTTTGTCCCAGTCAATGAGGTTAAGGTATCACTAAGCTGAATGAACGTTGCCTTCCTAAAGTTTAATATTTTCGTAGCTCCTCTATAAAACTCTCTTGAAAGTTGAAGTTGAAATGTATTCTGTTATGGTCACTATTGCCCAGGTGCCCCCCGACCTGCACCCCTTCTCAATAGTTTGACGATTTTAATACATGCTGACCCTGGCACCAGGAAGACAACAAACCAATCAGTTGAGGCGCTTTTGGCGACAAATTATTTTAGCCATCTTCCTGATTATAGAATTTCCCATAAACACCAGCTGGCCGTTTACATTACCATTCCCCTGATTACTAGCTGGGCTGTTCTCATGACTGTTAGAGGTAGTTTGTCAGCATCCGTTAGCCACACAAGCTGAACCTATGGGCGCTCATGCTGCATCCACTGATATCAGTCTTAACCATGTTCACATTTCTGTTGGATGGTTTTCTTGTGAATTCTCTGAGGATTAGTGACCCACACTGTACTATTTTTACCAGTAAAATAACAGAAACCTGATAGAACCTAATGGGCTGCATCTGGCGCCGCCGGGTTCCTTCAGTCTTATGAATCTGGCGGGCTATTTTATTTTTGGTCTGCCATAATGATACAGAAGAAGAGAAATCTGAACAGAACCATATACTTACCATCCTCACCATTATTCTGCTGAGTGGTGTCAAAGCTGCCGCCTAATGCATCTGGTGTCCTACTTAGCTCACACATTGAATCAGTGGACTAGTGTGTGACCATGTAGTCCATGTGATGGATTTTAACCACTTAGTGACCAAGCCTGTTTGCGCCTTAGTGACCAGGCCAAATTTTGGAAATCTAACATGTATCATTTTGACATAGAATAACTCTGTAAAGGTTTTGCATATCCCAGTGATTCTGACAGTGTTTTTTCTCTACTTATTTTACTTTATTTGGGCGGTAAAAATAGACCGATAGAATTTGTGTATATTTATTAAAAGCACCAAAATTGGGAAAATTTTGAAAAAAAATCATAATTTTTTCACATTTCCAACTACAAATATGTTCTCAAATATGTGCGAACATAATATATAACATAGTTTTTGATAAGATATAGATTTCCATCTGTTTGCTTTATTTTGGGTGCTCATTGGAAAAACCTTTGGTTTTTTTTTAACCATTTAACATTATCAACATTGTGAGGAACACTTAGTTTTCCTGCACCAAGCCACGATTGCAAAGGCTCATAGGTGTCAGAATGATAGATACCCCCACAAATGACCCCATTTTATAAACTACACCCCTAATATTCACTGAGGGGTCAGGAGCATTTTTACCCCCATGTTTCTTTTCAGGAATTAATGCAATTTAGAGGAGAAAAAAAAAATTCATATTTTTGCAAATATGTCATTTTAAGGACAGGATATTTTTCTATAATGCACATGAAAATGAGGATTTGCACCCCTAAATGGATCCCCCCGTTTGTCCTGTGTTCAGAAACATACCCATTGTGGCCCTAATCTTACGTCTGTATGCTCAATGGGACTCAAACCGAAAGGAGCAGACATTAGAATCTCATATCTATCTACTGTCTCATATATATTTGTCTGTCCATCTATGGCCAAATACACACGGGCGGAGATTCCGCAGCAGGATTTCCCGCAGAATTTCCGCCCATGCACGCTGCCTTAGGACTGCATTAGATTATGCAATCCTATGCAGACAGCCGTTATTTGACTGCGTGAAAACTCGTGCAGTAAACAAATTGCGCCACGTCCTATTTCTGTGCGGGCCTCACCCCTGATGCGTCGGTTCCGCTCTGCGCATGTGTCGGCTGAGCGGCAGCCAGCACATAGCAGAGCGGGGAGACGCCGGGAGGACGTGAGCCGCAGTAGTTACTGCAGCAGCACTGCTCGCATCCTGCTGTGAGAATTCTCGCAGTGGGATCTGACCCCGTCCGTCTGCAGGCGGCCTATGGCTGGTATAAGTTATACATCTCCCTGTATATACTGTTTATAATTTCACACTTTACACACAATCGAAAACACAGGCAGTCGTTTATGCAGTATAAAACATACGCGGTCTTTAAATACCACATGCAGGTTTTTTATGTGTCTTTCTTAAATTGAGGTCCTAAAGTACAACAAAAACATGACCCCCCCCCCCTCCCCCCCCCCCCTAAGGCCGCTCTCACGCGTGCACTCAGAAAACGCAGCTTGAAATTGTGGCATCTTTCACCGCAATTTCGAGCGGCGGTTTTGAACGCATGGTACAACGTTTGACAGAGTTTTTTAATGCACCCCATCATTGTGATCGGTGAGGAGGTGCGTTAAACCACAAAAACGCAAAAATAGACCAGACAGCTCTAGGAAATCGCTACGTTAGGAACACCGCATTCGAGAGCAGGTTTGAGTAACCCCATTAAAATCAATGGGAGCATTGTACAGCAGTACGGCGCTCGGGATGCCACGCTAATAGCGGTAAAGAGTGGTGTGCGTGAGAGTGTCCTGGGGGGCTACAAACATATTTTTATGTTGTGCAGGAAATGCGTCATGTTAGGAAAGATTACACCAAGGGGCTAGAACATATATCGAAGTTTGTTTTGAAGCTGTATGCAGCACGATCTAGGTATGGGTACGGGTTGTGGGGGGGATGGAGGCCGGGGGGAGCTGAACTTTTGCCCCCGGGCCCCTGAGCCTTTTGGTACGTCCCTGGTCCTCTGGGAATAAAGCCCAGTAGACCGAGATGCAAAAAGGCAATGGGCTGGTCACTAAGGGGTTAACTGTGGCTTTAAGAACATCCGGTGTGTCTGTGTCAATGAGCCCATAAATTTAGCCTATGGGGTTCATGAGAATACCCTTCATGAGAGCAGTGTTCACTTGGGCTGATATTCCTGAGAATGACAATCTTACTTCACTCAGGTTAATCATTTTGCTGGAACAGTTCCTGGTCTTCCTTTCTGGGAACCTTTCAGACTGCTCGAACTACATTAACACGGCCGCCTGGTTCCCTACCAACTCACTGCTTGCGTATCCGTGCCTTTCCAGATCTCTGTGAGCTTCCAGATGGGCAACGAACTCCCATCTGCCGCAGAGGTATTTATTGGGAAACCGCTGTCGTGTGAACATATGGAGCACTGCACTGAAACAAGCCCCCAACGAACAGTAAGGGATAAAAGGGGCCGACTCCCCGATGCAGAAGCATTTAGTTCATGGAATATACATACTGTGATAAACTGATGTGTTTTTTTCCTGAACCCTTTGCATTCCAGTAACTGGCGTCAGATACATTGACTTGTGATCTCTCTTTGTGGTTGTCCAGGATGGTTGGTCTCAGTACCAGTTTGTAGCATCATCATCAACAATTGAAAGAGACAGGCAACGGCCTTATTCTTCATCAAGAACTCCCTCCATCTCTCCAGTGCGCATGTCTCCCAACAACAGATCAGGTAAAAAACTGAAAATACAAGTTATTAAATGTGCTTTTCCAATCTCAAGAGCATTTATTTAGTATTATTTGTTTACATATCGACAAAAGAATCCTACTGTAAACTTAGTCTGCTTGCTTCCAATGAATAGAGGAATTTGGGTGACTTTTGCCTAAAAATATAGCCAATCTCTTTTGAAATGAGTGTTAAAGGACAAAGATATATCAGAAAATACTAGATGGTCTCCCCTGACTACGAAAAACTGTTATTACTGACAGAGAGCTAGATTTTAACCCCTTAGTGATAGCCAATATGCCTCTTTACTGACCTCACTAATGGGCTTTTAATCTGCATATCTTTTTAGGGCCTTGGCTTGGCTGACTCCTAACAGCCAGACTCCTGCTCTAATAGCCAGTAGCAGAGAAACCTTAGATCCTGGCAGATTAACCACTTACATGCCATAATCAATAACTGCAGCATGTAAGCAAATAGCAGGGGCAGGGGCCCTTTCTGTCAGATATCCTCACCCCACAGTATGATCACAAGGCAGCCAGAAGCCTAATATGTAACTCAACCTGTCAGACCCCACTCCGGGGAATCTAGCTTACTGACTGTGCAAGAGGGGATCTCACAAGTTTAATACTTTCTAGAAATTGAGAAACTTGAAACAGAGGAATAGGGAATTGCATGCCCCAAAGTTTTTTCAGAAATGGTTGATATTTATAGAGGAGTTTTTGTCTGCACAAGAAATTAAAGAACTCATGAACTCTTTTCAATATACCAACTGGTATCTATCACTGAAGAATGCAGATTTATTGGGGAAACTGAGGGTTACCTGAAGTGCAGATGGTCATTATAAAACCAAATAGAAATGCTATGTTCACTGTCGTGAGAACAGGCGGAGGGTTAGATATATGTGTAGTTAATGGATTTAATTTGTTTAAGCTGTTTATTGAGCTGAGTAATTAGTCTGTGTGCCATACCATTCTGAGCGGGACATCTACTACTTTAAAAATATACTTACAGTCTACAGTATTAGAAACCACATCCAAGACACCCAGAAGAGATTGAAACATGTTGTACTGCATAGTCTAGTCAAAATACTAAAGACCACTTGTCTGTGAGTGACTGTGTGACTTACATGTGATTATGTCACTATCATGTGATCAGTCACCAGGGCGCTGAGCTCCGCCCCTGATCACATGATGGTGATGTCCTCAAGTCCTAAAACATGCAGAGCCTGACAGCAGCCGTGTGTCTACAGGACATGTAATGATTTCAGTCATGTGATCAGAGGCGGAGCTCAGAGACCCGGTGACTGATCACATGACAGTAACATCACAGGTCTTATAAGCGCACAGCTGCTGTCCGGCTCTGCTGGTTTTGGGCCTATGACCAACTCCAATCCCTTTCACTATATTATATAAGTACGTGGTGCATTGCACACTGGTACTAGTCAAAATACTAAAGACCATCCGTCTGAGTGATGAGTAACTGTGAGTTACATGTGATGATGTCACCATCATGCAATCAGTCACCGGGGCCGAGTTGCACCCCTGATAACAAGATGGTAACGTCATCACAGGTCATAAAACATGCAGAACATGACAGCAGCTGAGTTCTTGTAGGACCAGTGATGATGTAACAGTCATGTATGTGTGACGTGCATGTAGCAGAGCTGTGTATGTGTAGCAGAGCCGTGTGTGTGTGTGTGTATGTGTGATGTGCGTGAAGCACAGCTTTGTATGTGTATGTAACGTGCGTGTAGCAGAGCTGTATCTGTGACGTGTGTAGCAGAGCTGTGTGTATGTGAGACGTGCGTGTAGCAGAGCTGTGTGTATGTGAGACGTGCGTGTAGCAGAGCTGTGTGTGTGAGACGTGCGTGTAGCAGAGCTGTGTGTGTGAGACGTGCGTGTAGCAGAGCTGTGTGTGTGTGTGACACGTGCGTGTAGCAGAGCTCTCTTCACTGGCCAACGCGTAGTTTGGTGCATAGCATTTGATAGCTGATATAAAGGTACATTTTGTGTACTGATTTCAAATATGCCATCCATTTTCCCCTATCAGCTCTAGTTTCTGTGATTATAGGCACCGACTGAATTTTTTTACCCTATTCTATATCACACATATGATCGATATAATTAAACAAATACCATAGAAATTAGTGTTATTTTCTACAATATTGTGATGCAAGGAACAAAACAAACTGGACGATGTAACAATTTATTATTCCAAATAATGAAAATTAAGCCATAAATGAAACGGACATTAGTTTAGGAAACTTCTTTCATGGGACATTCTCTTTGCGAATTCCAGCAGCAGTTAGCCATCATATGTTTATCCCATCGTCCCTGATGACGATCTTCCATGGTCCTAATGTCTTGGTGAAATCTTTTCCCTTGTTGTTTGCTGAAGTCACCCAAATTGTCTGGAAACGGTCCAAGTGGCTGTGAACGTCGTGAACCTTAATGCTCATATTATTTTTCACTGGGGCTGAAGAATCAACTGGGTAGCCACAAGATTTCTTCACTGTGAGGATTCTTAATCTCTAAAATATAACCTTTATTGAAAATAAAATCTAAAAAGACTTTTTAGAAGTCTGACATACACACACAAAAAAATCCCTCAACACTCACAGGTGCTAGAGAGTAGGGGTAATGGGACCTGTGACGTAGCCCTTACAGTGTCTGACCCTGTAAGATACTCTTGTAGCAGCTCAGCTCAATGCCACATGTATATTTGAGCAATACCGGGTAGCTATATAGCCCTGTAAGGTGCCCTCGTGGCAATTCAAACCAATGCCACATATAATCTTTGAGCACTTCCAGGTTTAGCTAGGTCCCATACCGCACTATTCCTATAATCTAGTGTACTGGTGATTATCCTCTAATCTATAAAACAATTATTCCACTTGTAGCTGTACATATACTGGATTTACAGTTCCAGTCTATAATATATAGGAGTTCCAGGTTCAATGCATTTCCGCCATGATATAGTAGTTTCATCAGGAACCTACCTGATCCAATAGTGGATCTTTAGTGATGGAAAAAAAAACCACCTTTCTTCTACATAGACCGGCTCGATAATGCCGTGTATACTGAGTTTAAACGCAGAACACCAGAGTGTATATAGATAAAATCCTGCGCCCATTTGTGATGGCGTTGCCTTCATATGTGCGTGACACTACCGATGTGTTGAGACATATCGATGGGATGCACTTTGAATCCCATACATACCTTGACGTAGAGGGGCTTTATAGCTCCATCCCCCACGACAGGTGGCTGAATGTGGTGGGTTTCTTCCTCAAACAAAGAGGAAATGGATATCTAAACCACAGTTTGTTATGAATCTACTATCGTTTGACCTGACAAAGAACTACTTTGTCTTCAATGGCCGCTTCTTCCACCAGCTCAGGGGCACTGCGATGGGGAGTCCCTGTGCTCCATCGTATGCAAATCTGTTCCTGGGCTGGTGGGAGGAGCAAATGGTCTTTATTGAGAGCAATGCCCAGTGGACTGTTAAAGGGGTTGTCCCGCGAAAGCAAGTGGGGTTAAGCACTTCTGTATGGCCATATAAATGCACTTTGTAATATACATCGTGCATTAAATATTGGCCATACAGAAGTTATATACTTACCCCCTCCGGTGTTGGCATCCCCGTCTCCATGGCGCCGACCGAAGCCTTCTGCCTGGATTAGATGCGCTTGCACAGTCTGCCCTCTTCTGTCCGGCTCCAGCGTGCTCGCGCCGCAGAGGTCTTCTGCGCAAGCGCAGAAGACCTGTGCGGTGCGAGCACGCTGGAGCGGCCCCTTCAGTGGGACAGAAAAAGCAGACAGCGCAAGCGCGTCTAATCCAGGCAGAAGAAGGCTTCGGTCGGCGCCATGGAGACGGGGACGCCAACACCGGAGGGGGTAAGTATATAACTTCTGTATGGTCAATATTTAATGCACGATGTATATTACAAAGTGCATTTATATGGCCATACAGAAGTGCTTAACCCCACTTGCTTTCGCGGGACAACCCCTTTAATATCCCACTGTGGCTACGGTACATTGACAACGTGCTTGTTCTTTGGTCAGGGACAAAAGAGGCATTTACTGATTTGGTGTCATCCCTGAACATCAATCCCATCAATTTAAAACTCACGATGGAGATACAGGAAGAATTGATAACCTTCCTTGATGTGAGGATAATCACAACAACAAAGGGGATTCTCTCATCAATCTTATATAGAAAACCCACCACTACAAACAGTCTCCTATCCTGGGAAAGCTCCCACCCGTACCCCCTGAGAAGGGGTATCCCTAAAGGTCAGCTCTTACGCCTAGGCGAAACTGTTCAGAAGTGGACGACTTTAAATCAAAGGGTGTGCAACTAGGACAGAGATTTGCCAAAAGGCGCTATCCAGAGAGAATCATCAATGAAGCTTATAAATATGCAGAAGAACAAAATAGATCCAGCCTCCTAGTTCCGAGAAAAAGGGACACAGATCATACCATACATATTACTACATTTGACAACGGGGTACCCTACATGAGAGATCTATTAACAAAATATTGGGGTATCCTGCAGGAAGATCCGGACTTAAAAGAAATTCTTCCTAAAAATCCCTTACTGACATTCAGACAAGGAAGAAATGTAAAAGACATGTTGGTTAAGTCACCTCAAACAACTGAGATCCTCCACTTGGTTGAATAAGCATTGGGGACTTTCCCCTGCTCTGACAGGCCACTGTCGTTTCACCCAGTGGTCTTGTTTGGCCCTAGAGTCCCAGAGGCACATAAACACGGATATTTTGTGTACCCACTTTGTTGGCCTAATAGGAAATTGACTATTTTTATATGAACACACATATCCCATTTATGTTCATGACAGTGTGTCTTCTCCAAGACCAAAGCTATGGTTTCGTATTCTTCTTTCATTTTGGTGGTGTGGGCAATTGGTATTCACTAGAGATGAGCGAGCGTACTCGGAAAAGCACTACTCGCTCGAGTAATTTGCTTTATCAGAGTATCGCTGTGCTCGTCCCTGAAGATTCGGGTGCCGGCACGGAGCGGGGAGCTGCAGGGGAGAGCGGGGAGGAACGGAGGTAAGATCTTTCTCTCCCTCTCTCCCGCCCGCTCTCCCCTGCTCCCCACTGCGACTCACCTGTCAGCCGCAGCGGCACCCGAATCTTCAGGGACGAGCACAGCGATACTCGGATAAAGCAAATTACTCGAGCGAGTGGTGCTTTTCCGAGTACGCTCGCTCATCTCTAGTATTCACCCATATATGTTTCTATTGTTCAAAAGAACACATTTCAAACTGCGCTTTGAACTGTCAATAAATAGACGCCAATTGTCAGGAACATATTGAGGAGGTCTCATGTTTATCATGAGTCTTTTAATATCTTTACAAAATACTAGATTGTTTTCTTTACAGAATAATGGTAGCAAATCTTTTTCCCTCTTACGGTAGAATGTTATTTTTGTTCCACGTTCAAGTACATTCTTGTCCTTCAATCAACAAGCAAGTAATTCAGCAGTTTCTTTTGAAAGGCTAAGGTCTCTGATTAAGTCACTCAACTCACTTTGATTAAAATGCTGGGGACATCCCGAAAGTTCAACATAGTCACTGTCACTGCCATGTTCTGAAAGATCTGGTAACTCATGAAAGGTAGGAATTGGTACATTATCTGAGTGTGGGAGAGGGCGTCTTGCAGAGGGTAAATCAGGATGTGTCCACTTGCTACGATTCCTTCGATTCAGTCCAGTAATTCTCACTTTACAAAAATACCAGTCATCAATGTGGTTTGCTTGTTCCCTCCACACCATTGGCACACCGAATTTTAAGCTTCCTCTTTTCCCATTACTTCACTGTATTAAGTGTTCAACACACAGTTTCCATACAACATGGAGCCCAACTTTTGTCTTGATCACCAAGCTTTATGCCAAAGTATGCATGGTAGAGTCTTTACTTGAAATGATAAGAAGTTGTCTCACCTTCTTAGCGGCTTGCGGTGCTTGTAGTCTGTGCATGCAGAGAAAATCATACTCACATCCGTTCTGCCATTCGGTCCTATGGCTTGTTCAAATGATAGTGGATACATGGGAATACGGACACATCAGATGATTTTTCTTTGCTTTATTCTTTCCTTAGGCTCGTACAATCAGGTACATGATACAAACAAGAACGCGTTTTGGCGCAATGCCTTGTTCACCTCCAAAAGGTGAACAAGGCATTGCGCCGAAACGCGTCCTTGTTTGTATCATGTACCTGATTGTACGAGCATAAGGAAAGAATAAAGCAAAGAAAAATCATCTGATGTGTCCGTATTCCCATGTATCCACTATCATATGCATGGTAGACCTGTTTCACGAAGTCTGATATAGGTTTTCTATTTTCTTGTAGGGTATATTCTCCATAGATGTAGCAAAATGCATTTGGGTGATTTAAACAACTTCTCTGACTGTTTATACACAGGATGGCCTCCTCCAGTCTAACACAACCACAGGCGTACTGCTATGGGATGCAGGGGTCGCAATTCCTACCCGACCCTTGCAGTCAGGGGGCCCACCGGTCCCCGCGATATATATAGATATTGCACGCTGAGTGCTTGGCTGGCTGGTCACGGGAGAGGAGGAAGGGATGCCAGCAGAAGATCACCCCAGTCGTCCTGGAGAGGAGAGGACAGCCGCTGCTATCACTCACCCCACAGCCGTCTCCCACACATCCCCACTGGCAGAGCCAACAGCAGCTTCCAGGACCTGTGATGTCACCAGTGTGGGAGGAGTCAGCGATCACATAGTACCCAAGTGTGTGTGTGTGTGTGTGTGTGTGTGTGTGTGTGTGTGTGTGTGTGTGTGGCCTAAGGGGCTACATAACAATGTTCATGTAGCACAGGAAATGCGTCAAATTTGGAAAGCTTACACCAAGGGGCTAGATCATGTATGGAAATTTGTTTTGCAGCTGTATGCAGCACGATTTAAGGAGAAGGGTAGTGGGGGCCCAAGCTGAACTTTTGCTCCTGGGCCCCTGAGCACCATTGTATAGCTACAACACCTCGGGTGACAAATGTACACAACCGTTCCTCACTACCGGTCGGGACAAACTAAATGTATGAATAAGATTGGTGATGCGACGCGGCATGGCTGGCCATGTGCTTGCGCCAAATCTATAGCTGATGGAGAGAAACTGTTTGCATATTCGTAAATAGGCCACATCTGCACTAAATCAGTTGTAACATTCCCGGCACCCAAAAATGTTTTCAATTTTGTTGGCCAGTGTTATGTATCAAACACCCTAGAGGCTCAATGATGATGACGTCATCACAGGTTCTAAACCAGCAGAGTTGGACAGCAGCCGTGTGCTTACAGGACCTGTGATGACACAGTCATGTGATCAATCTCCGGGGCTCTGAGCTCTGCCCCTGATCACATAATGGTGATGTCATCACAGGTCCTTCATCCTTGTGCACTGAATGAGGGATTACAGGTGGACTACATTCCCCAGTTTCTATGGATACAGCAGTACTCAGTCTGTCAGTTTGTAAGTGGTTGTGAGTCAGTTGCACATCTGTGTGGAGACTCCAATAAATGACACCTCACAAATGAGATATCCTAAACATGCTATCATGTCATCTCCAGTGCTAATGCCGCCAACACCAGTCCAGCCTTCATCTAATCATCAACTGTTGTCCAGTGTTGAAACTAACCATCTGTCATGCAAACATGTCACCACAGAGGGTTTAACGCCGCCGTGAAGCTAATGTAGCTTACATGACAGCGGCAAGCCATGATTTCACCTCAGCCACCAGCTGAAGTTTTTGCTTCTCGTGCAGCAGATATGTGAAAGCAACAAGCGAACATGTCTCCTCAGCGAGCTGCTGAAGTTGGTAAATCACAAGCAGCACATATGCGAAAGCAACAGAAATATTTGTGGCAACTCCAATTCCTTACAGTATATATTAGTAAGTGGCGAGTCGCGCCACCAAAAGAACTGGTAGTATCCCATCGGAAGCTTCACAGCTTTTAAATTGTGCAGTATGAGTATTGCTATTTTGTACATTTACTGACGTTTTGCAATGTTCAGCAAAATTGCAAATAATGAAAATAGCTTACTATTTGCACAGAAATATTTTGACCAACTCCAATCCATTTTCACTATATTATATTAGTAAGTGGCGCGTTGTGCCACCAAAAACACGGGTACTAGTTGTCTAAGACCTTTTGATACAACAATTTGAATCTGAAAACCTCCATCATAATTGATCCAGCAGCACCTTTTGATCTGGTTTCCATTACTTCGAATTGTTTCTTATACCGGTTTCTGAAGTGCATTAGACAACTCTTTCCTGAATTGACCATAGCTTGAAGCTAGTGCAAGCCAGTTTTTAGAGTTGTGCCCTGAGTTGCACAACCCCAACAAGTGAAAGGCAATTCTTCATTCCTCTTAGGTCTTCTTCACACAGGCGACAGTCAAGCGATTTTGTCGCATTGCTACAATTCGCATGTATGTGAAGCCAATGCTTTCCTATAGGTTATTTCACACATGCGATGCTTTGTAGCATACAAAAACCTCGCGGGTCCAGCGATATGCCTGCGACACGCAAGGTTTTATAGCCCATTTTTTTCCCTATGGAGCCTTCCTCTCTGTTGCATCGCATGAAAATGCGATTTTCGTGCAGTGTGATACAACATTGACAGTAGGAAATCCTACTGTCAAAGCCCTAATCTAAGTCCCGGCTTCAAGAAAAAAA
The DNA here is from genome assembly GCF_035609145.1 of Eleutherodactylus coqui. Taxonomy (NCBI): domain Eukaryota; kingdom Metazoa; phylum Chordata; class Amphibia; order Anura; family Eleutherodactylidae; genus Eleutherodactylus; species Eleutherodactylus coqui. Next base: position 12,857,758 of record NC_089845.1, read on the forward strand.
AAACACATACCTCAGCTCTCCGGCCGCATCTTCTCCCCGGGGCCCCAACACTATTCTCCTCCATCTCTTCTGGCCAGGGATAAATCCCTGCCTCCTGGAAGTGCTGGCTGTGAGTGGCTGAGGTTTAGCCAATCACAGCCAGTGCTCTATGAACCAATCACAGCCATTCGAGTGCTTGCTCTGATTAGCTAAGCTAGTGCTTCCCAGAGGCAGGGATTTTCAATCCCCGGCCAGAAGAGTTGAAGATGATACGTGTCGGAGACTGGGAAGAAGATGCAGTGGAGCCACGGACAGCGCATCTAGGTGATGTATGCTTTTTTTAAAATGTTTTTTTCTGCAGTTAGGGTATATTTTCGGGGTAGGGCTTACATTACACTGTGTTGTCTTAATATTGATATTGACTCTAATTGCTTCTGCATAGGGTTCCATTTTGAGAATAAAGAATTGTGTTCCGAGTTGAGGGCTATTGTTGGGTTTCTCTTTAACGTGTTCTCTAATTTTTCTAATGATATCATGTCTTTTAATAATTTCTTTCCTTTTTGTGTTGTGAACCTAGCTCATCATGGTCCTCCCTATCACTGTTTTGTGGGTGTTCCATAGGACGAATGGATTTATCTCTGGGGATGCATTGACATTGAAACTCTCTTTAATTGCTTTGCGTCTACTTTCTTGATATTTGGTTATTTTCATTAGATAGATAGGTATTATCATGTTTTGGGATAATTTATGGGTTAGATATATGGGGGCATGGTCCGACCATGTTGCTATTCCTATTGAGGCCTGATGAATTTTTGGGAGCAGAAAGAAGTCAACTAGGAGCATATCAATTCTGGAGAAGGAGCGATGTCTCACCGAGACAAAGGAGAATTCTCTGAAGCTAGCGATCATACATCTGTAGGTCTCCTCATCCAGAAAGTCAGGGTGTGCGTCAATTTCCTCTGTGGGTAATGAGTGTCCTTCTCTTTATCTGAGATTATGGTGAAGTCCCCACATAACACCAGGTTGCCTTCCTGGATCTTCTTTATTTTTCTTGCCATCTTGTTCAGGAAGTGAATTCGTGCTGAGTTTGGCGTGTAGATGTCGGCAATTGTCAGCGAAGAGTTGTTTATTTTGCATACTAGACTTTCTGCGTCTTCAAGCTTGAGCAGTTGGAAATTTATGGTATTTTTAATGGTGATGATTATGGGGAACTTGGGGTGAGAGAACTTTGGGCCTCCTTTGTTCAGGGAAAGTGACTCCTCTGTGCATAAGATATCAGTTTTTGACTCGACAGCTTTCTGCCAAATATCCGATCTCTTATATGGCGAATTTAATGCCCCTGCATTGATGGAAGTGATTTTTATACTCCTGTTGTTGATTGTTTTCCATGCTGGGAACAGGAATGAATTCCCCTTTTTTTGTTACAGCCTACTGGATTTGCTGGGGGGGGGGGGGGGGGGGGGGTCTTATAAGATTTTCCACTGGAATGCTGAGTATTAATCCTTTTTGCAGATTGATAACATTTAACTTGGGACATTTCTTTGTAAGTGGGTGGATGTGTATCCCACCTTGTGAAGGAATCATTTTGGCGTGAAAAAGTTTGGCCATGTTAGAATGAATACCTCTTATGTTGTCTCCACGATTGCACCAGTATTAGGTTGCTTGCTGGTGCCTATATAGTGGTGCAATGTGGCCATTTTGTATGCTTGAAAAAGAAAGGCTCATTTCAGCTGAAATGTCACGCTTTATATCTTTTGGGCAACAGAGAACACTTGGAGATGCCGACGTCTGCCTTCGTTTGGTTTGAACCTGGCTTTGTCATCGGTACTATAGTAGATGAGACCTATATTTAACAAATTGTTTCTAGTGGGAGAGTGGTATCACAGAGAAGTGTGCGATTTAAGAAAAGCATTCAGCTAAACTAGATCCTGGGGACGTAAATGTTGACAAAAGGGGTCAGAGAAGGATGTTAAGAATAGTTCTGATGAACAGTCAAGGTGCATCAACAGGTGATGCAGTCAAGCAAATGCAACCAAATACAATGCTGGTGCTCCAAGTAAATGTCCAAAAGCACAACTTGCAGTTGCTTGGCTCTTATTACCCGTAACAGCAGACGACCAGTTGGAGTGTCAGTGCTAAGAGAAACAGAAAAGCAAGACTTCAGTGGGCAAAAGAGCAACAATTGGATTACTGAGCAGAAGAACATTGCTTGGTTCCAGATTTCTGTTTCACTGTGTTGATGGGTCATAATTTGACAAACAGCATGAATTGAAGATGCGTTCCTGTCTGCTATTAAGGAGACTTTGGGTTGGGATGGAATAGGCTGCATGACGTATAGCGATCCAAAAGGGTCTTGCAAAAGACAAGTCCCCATATGGATATTTTGCTGAAAGAATAATAATATTCTGATGCTTGTAGCCGGGCCTTCATTGGTTCGGAGTAAATAACATTTGGAGAAACGGCCCCACATGCAGTAGTGGTTCAGGGTGCGGAGAGCTAATGGGGCATCAAGGGAGAAAATGCTAATGTGTCGATTTTTTTCTGTTAAAGCAAGTGCCCCTGCGTCCCCTCGGGAAGTCATCAGCCTAAAGGAGAAGAAAGTGGATTATGAATCAGCCGGATCTAATGCCATTTACAAAGGAGAACATACTTCTAGGAAAGACACCATTACAGGTATGGTAATACATCGCTCCATCTCACGGCTCACCATTATTCTGTGACCTGAAACTAAACTCACAAGACACTGCTGAAGTGATATAGGCTAGATTCAGGAAAACTGGTCAGGAGTGGCTGATTAATACACCACACGGCACGTAAGCTGCTTTTTGTGAATCTAGCCTTTCACACAAAACGGAATATTCTGCACCAGCGTTGTGTTGGAGCCCTTCTAGGGAATATCTAGTCCCAAAAGCCTCACTGCCAACATGTAGAATTTATTGTAGAAATGAAAATAGCAGAATCACTTTGCCACTTGGATTTTATTGTGGAGTTCAGAAAGGTCAGTCCCGCCATATTACTGAGGAATAGTCCATCGCATCCCAACAGGTGCTGTCACATGGGCAGAATAATCCCGCTAGAACGCCCCACGGGACGCGGCTTAAGCTACCGCTGCAGAGTTTGGCACTGCATGCCGCGGGTCTGACTGCGGATTTTGATGCAGAATTGTAGGTAGACTTTGGCTGTTTTAAACTCCATATCATAATCCATGGGTAGTCCCGTAGAATTTGCTGCATGTGGAAAATTTTCTCACCACAGAACTATGTGGATTTTGATCCAAAATTGAAAATGACAGAATTCTGCTGGCAATACCACCTTAAAATCTGCATTCAGGCATGCGAAATCTGATGTGGATTTTACCACACTCACATTCTGCATATTCCACCGGTGTGAAGCACTCTTGGATATGATTCCATCCGCAAGCTGCAGAAAAAATACAGCAGAACTTGATCCGTGTTGAAAATCTAAAATCTGCAGCCGTTCAATTTATGCTGCAGATTTTCATACGATTGCGTGAAATACATGGCAGATCTACACCAAATCCATGGTCACATAAACGATGAAAGTGACAACGTTGCTTCGTTTAACTCCGTCCCAAAACTGTCCATAAACGTACAGCTGGCCATAGTTCCCGTATCGCTCCGTACCTGGACGATGTTGTGTATCAGGGGGCTTGGAAGCTGCTCCCTCTTTAACCAGAGCGGTATCACAACTGTATCTTACAGCAGCAGCCCTACCATGCACGTTAACTAAAACCCCCAAGTCCTTCTCCATGTCAGTGTTACCCAGTGGTTTCCCATTTAGTGTGTAATGGTGACATGTATTTCCTCTTCCTGTGTGTGGAACCTTACATTTATCAGTGTTAAACCTCATTTGCCACTTTACTGCCCAAAACTTATCCAGATCCTGTATATAGTGATCTAGGCCATGCTGATATAACTTGGGTATCTCCTGTATATAATTATATACAATATGTACAGGCGGTATGAGTTATACATCCTGTGTATAAAGTGGTCACTTTATACACCGCATGGAGCATGATGGTATAATCTGGGTATCACCTGCACAGCTGGTATAAGTTATACATCCTACATAGTGATATAGACTATGCTGGTATAACCTGGGCATATAATTACATACAGTTGGTATAAGTTATACATCTTCTGTGTGTAGTGATATGGAGCATGTTTGTATAACCTGGTATCTCCTGTATATAATTATATATGTACAGCTGGTATAAGATATACATCTCCCCGTTTATATGACGCATGCTGGTATATCCTGGTTAATTCATATATTTGAAAGCCCTCACTGACTGACTCGCCACTAATTCTCTAATTTCCCAATGTGGTACAAACATGAAATTTGGCAGGAGCATGCTTCAGGTCCTGAATAGGAAAAGTAAAGGGGTCACAACTCAAATTCACTGCTAAGGGTGGCTTCACAAGAGCGTGTTTTTGTGCATGCATACGCACGCACAAAAACATGCTTCTATTTGCAACATTGCATTCCCTATGGTGTGTGCACATGTCCGTGCTTTACAGGCATGTGCCTGCAAAGATAGGACATGCGTGCACCATTGGAAATGCGCATATTGTTTTCAATGGGGCCGCGGCTTCTGCCGGTGGCTCCATTGAAAACAATGGTCTGCCTGCACCCCTGCATTCTTTTTCAGGCAAGAGCTTTACATATAAGCTCTTCCCTGAAAAAGAAAACATTTTAGTGGGAAAAAATATATATATATATATATATATATATATATATATATATATATATATATATATATATATATATATATATGACACACACACCTCTCCGCTGCCGTGACCCCCGCAGGGATGAACACCTGCCGCATGCAGCAGATGTTTCCTTCATCCCCACTAGTTAAAAGAATTTCCTGCTGCTACATCTGCCACATCTGTGACAGATGCAGCAGAGGAATTCCTCAATTCTCTACCGCAGCTGTCACACGTCAGCTGCGGTAGAGGATTCTGCTGCTGGCAATTGATTTCAGGGAAGGGCTTTAAATAGAAGCCCTTCCCTGAAAATCAAGCAAAAGTGCTGTAAAAAACAGAAAAAAAAATAGATACCTTGCTTCAGCTGCCGGGGCTCAACCGCATCTTCTCCTGCTGTCCCCTGCACTGTGGTGCTGCTGATCTATCAGCAGACGGGGATTTAAAATCCCCACCTGCTGAAAGAGCTGAATGTGATTGGCTGAGGTGCTCAGCCAATCACAGGCAGCTCTCCCTGAATAAATGACGGGCGGGAGCGGTCTGTGATTATCTATTTTTTTTGTTTTTTAAACCACTTTTACTTGATTTTCAGGGAAGGGCTTATATTTAAAGCCCTTCCTTGAAATCAATTACCGGCAGCAGAATCCTCTACCACAGCTGACATGTGTGACAGCTGCGGTAAAGAATTGAAGAATTCCTCTGCTGCATCTGTCACAGATGTGGCAGATGTAGCAGCAGGGACTTCTTTTAACTAGCAGGGGTGAAGGAAACATCTGCAGCATGCGGCAGATGTGTTCTTCATCCCCGCGGGGGTCACGGCCGCGCCGGAGAGGTAAGTATATTTTTTATGTTTCTTTTTCAGGGAAGGGCTTATATGTAAAGCTTTTCCCTGAAAAAGACAACAGCAGCCGCGGCTCCATTGAAAACAATGCACGGACCTGCATTCACGCGTGTTTTTTTGCACGTACATGGTTGCGCACCTATGTACGCGCAAAAACATGCTCGTGTGAAGCCATCCTAAGTGTAATCATATTAGCACCCCTGTCTAATGTAACAAATCTAATTCTCCTACTTCCCAGTGTTGTCCAAACATGAAATTTGGCACAACCATTCTTCAGGTCCTAAATAGGAAAAGTAAAGGGGGCACAACCTGTTTATTCAATGCTAAATTCAAAAGTAAGTGCACCCCTATGTAATGTAACTTCTCAGTGTTGTACAAGTGTGAAATTTGGCACCAGCAATCTTTAGGTCCTTAATGAGGAGAGTGGATGGGGTGGCACATTCTGCAGAGGGACATTCATACATTCAGCCTGAGGAGAATTTAACACTCCTTGAGGGTGAACACCCACTTGCGTTTTTTTAATGCTGCGATATCGCCATTTATTTTTTTTTATGCAATTGTCAATGGGACTATCTAATGTTAAAAAAAAAAAAAACACAAGCGGGTGTTCACCCTTATTTGTATACATATTTTATCCCTCTGTTATTCTAAAGTAACCTTGACTTCTGGAAATTTTCCGTGCAAACACAAACACCTGCAGCAAATTAACTCGGGCGCGGCCGGGTAGATCATAATATATATACACACAGCTGGTATAAGGTATATGTGTCCCTGTATATAGTGATATGGATCATGATGGTATAACCTGGGGATCTCCTGTATTGATGATTGCACACTTAACACACAACTAAATAATGGATCGATGACCTGCATTCCATTTTAAACCCCCAGATGTATTGCTTAAATCCACATCAGCTTTTTAATAGTGTTTGTTAGTTTTTTGATGTGTTTCTGATTATGGTTCAAAAATGCAACAAAAGACATGAATACAGTCTGTGGGGCCAGAAAGTAATTTTCACATACTCCTGTTTGGAAAGCTTATGTCAAGGGGCTAGATCATGTACATAAATGTGTTTTGTAGCTGTGCGCAGCACCGTGTGGGTATGGATATAGGTGGAGGGCCCAAGCTGTACTTTTGCAGTTGGTCTATGAGCCTTAGGGCTAATGGCCACGGATGGATTTCTGCCGCGTTTCAAGCAGCGGAAATCCGCAGCGTTATCCTGCAGCTATTAGGTTCTATTAAACCTAATAGCTTTCTGCCTTTCAATGTTCACACTGTGGAATTCCGCATAGTGAAAGAAATCGCGGCATGTTCTAATTGCCGCAGAAAACCGGGGAGCTGGCTTCCATTGAGCGCAGCGGAAGTATCGCATGATTACGTGTCATGCACTGTGCACGTGCGCCGAACGGGTCTTGCGCGGCAGATCCGGAGACAGATGAGTATGGGATTTTGGGGGGGGCGCCATGTCGGACTCCTTTGCGATATTCCACTGGCAGAGTCCGACACGGCCGTGGGCATGAGGCCTTAAGCTGTATACCTGCATCAAAGGAAATAATTTTGTTATTGCTGCAGAGTTTAGTTATTGAGCATTGACCCTGGAAGCCACCAGTGAAATGCCTTGGGCTGCAAGCCAGGGGAAAAATTTGGGTTCAGTAACAATGGCTGTAATGGAGAAAAACGGGCAATAAGATGATACATTTCCCAATAAAGATGCCATAAGTTGAGAGAACAGAGGACTATTTTATTTGGAACAGAAGCTGGATGATTGCCTGGTGAAGGAGATCACATTAGGAGCAATGGTGAAGGATCCAAAGAGCACCCATTTGGCTACCAGGGAGTTACAATTCAAAGATGTGATTTGGTCGGCAGCGTGAAAATATAGATTCAAATCTGGGAGATTTAAAGGGGTTATCCAGCCTTTAAAAATTGATAGCCTTTTCTCAGGATAGACCATCAATATCTGATCAGTAGGGGTCTGCCACTTGCAACCCCTGCCAATCATTTGATTGAAGGAGCCATGGAGCTGGTGCTGTTTGTACTCAGAGTATTATTTATTATTGCTTCGTTGATGTGAATGGGACAAGTCTATAGTACTCAGAATAGCCACTATTAATAATATGGCATGTGAGTGTGAACAGGTGTAATGTCTTACCAGTGCTGGAGAGGAGTAGTAGCCGTGCAGGGTACTAGAGAGTAGTCAGGTGGAAGCCAGGAGTCAGTAACGAGTAGTCACGGTTGCAGTACAATGGATGAGGTGAGTAACGTAGTCAGGAGGAAAAGCAAGGAGTCGGTATTGAGAAGTCTTGTAGCAATAGCAGGCAAATAGAAGCTGGATCAAACGTTTGGGAGCAGAATAATCTCGCACTGAGGGAGTGGTAGGGCCAAGCTTACATAGGAAGTGCAATCAAAGACTGAGGCAGGGTCTGGACCAGGAGGCGGGAACTAGAGTACTGGGATCAGGCAACAAGGCTGAGGTGTGCAGGAGCTACTGACTGGATTACAGGAGGCCGTGGGTTTTAAGCCCTGACAACAGGCTTGTACTCAGAGGTAAGCATTGAAGAGACTGAAGGGGCCATGGTGAGCACCGCAAGCAACTGGCAGGAACCCACTGATCAGATATTGACAGCCTATCCTGAAGCTGGATAACCTCTTTTAAACCTTCTATTTAGAGGACTAGAAGGGAGTAGATTTATTGACACACGTCTTGCCAAAAACGTAACACTGTTACTTGATCACTTATATTTTAAAGACTTTTTTCAAAATAGCAGGCACTGCTAAAAAAAAAAAATCTACCTTCATTCTGGAACTGAGTTTTACTTCAGGATTGCAGTGGACATAATTTTCTGGTTTGTGTTTCTGGAAAGATGTTGCTGCTCAATCCTTTTAGGAGATGGACCGTTTAATAACTGGTCACTTCATATCAGTATTCCAACCAGCATTTATTGCAGCCTCTATTCAAGTGAAATGGCGACTGTGCCACTCAACAAAAATATTGTACAGCCTTCTAGAGTAACTGAAAAGGAACAATAACCTCTCTGCTCAAAGGGAAAGTAATGCTTGAATAAAGAAATGTAGAAAAATGTACAGTCCATCCCCAGACAGCATTTAGTACCGGTTGCTACTGGATATGACCTCCAGTAGTTCTGCCATGCACATTGTCGACATTTCCAACTGCGCACCCGGAGCTTCCTCTCCTGCAGCCTGGGCAAGCATGCACGGTGGAGTCCTCATTCACTGCTATTATGTAGAGAATTTCCCCCTGTACTTTAGACTGCACATGCACATTTCTGCATTCTGAGTCTTGGGTGTGCAGCCCCAGAGACGTCAGTAAGACTTTACTGCTGGATCTGACAGTCAATCAGCGTCTGCAGGTATTATTGTATCTTGACGACACCGGAAGCTAGGGGCCGACCTGGGTTTGCCGGAGTTAACGCCCCCTGGCAAGCCCCTAGCTTCCGATTGGCAGCCAGGATTCAGCACCAGGGACACTGTTATCCCCATTGCCCCGGTCTGTGATGCAGTGTGTGAAGCGGCAGAACGAGTTTCATCCCCATTGTCCCGGTGAGTGTCGACATGGCAGCTGGCCGGCCAGTCAGCTTGCCGGCCTCAGAGTCTGTGTCTGTGGGCAGCCGCCAGTGACATGCAAAGAAAGATGCCGGGGGGTGAGCAAAGTGCCGCGACCCGGACGTCACACAGCACTCCGGCAACAGTGTGGCCAGGTGCCTGCAGGAAGGCACAGCAGCACCAGTACTGACGGAAGTCGTGGAGACGCAAGCGGCACGGACATCTGCAGCTCCTGACACTACAGTCCACCGGTCAGGGAGAACACCAGCGACCGTGCCAGCGGATACGCCTGGAGCCTGCAGGGAGGGAGAGGTAGCTGCCCGCCGGAAGATGAATGTTGGCGCCAGCAAGAGGACACGCTGCCAACCGGAGATGCGACATCAGCAGCGGCCAGAGTGCACTTCTGAGGTGATACACTGACATCGACATCGGTCACAGTGCTTGGCTGCCAGTCGGAAGCTAGGGGGTCAACAGGGGGCGTTAACTCCTGCAAACCCAGATCAGCCTCTAGCTTCCAGTGGCGTCAAGATACAATAATACCGCATCTTACTGGGGTGGGAGATGGAGCACTCTGTATGCTGAAATGAAACCACCAATGGGACATTTCTAAATAAACATAAGTATTCATGTGTGCATCAGCTTTGTGGTCAACTCGTTCATGTAAACAACTATTCCCCATGTTGCTTTCTCCTCTAATGCTTGATTTGAGTACACTGCTGCACAGCGCCGGGGTTATACATAACCCGCGAGTCACAATGAAGCTCTTGTAGTTTTGGGGGAGTGACAACGTCTGCAGCACACAGTGGGCTGCTGGGAAATATAGCTATCCAGCAGTCACACGGTACAGAAGGAAGGACCGCCCATTGTGCACCATTCAGGAGGCAGCACTAACAGGGAATTGGGCTGTCAAAAAATGGGAAGGGGTGATATGCCGTGTCATGAAAACACCTCATTTACATATGCATTAATTACATTCCACGTATGTTAATCTTAGAGGGATTTATTGAGTTTTAATTGCATTTGTTGTTTGTTCTATTTTAGTTCCGAGCACCGTATCCACAGCTATATATAGGAACTCATTTGGAACGCCCGATGATGATGTAAAACACAATCAAGTAAGTCTTTTAAATGGTGAACTTGAAATAATGTACTTTCATCAAACTTAGTTCATTGAGACAATGGGGCATATTTACTCAGGCGCAAGAATGAAGTGTCGGGTAAGTAAACTGTAGTGTGACGTGTATTTAGAAGCATAAGCCTCTTACCACATTTGTCACATCTGGTGGCACCAGACTGGCAGAAATTATAGCTCAAATCTATACTCATTTCTGATCGGCCACCTCCTGTTTTCCTGACCCGAATTGGGGAGTTTGACCGCAGCGCAGGTGTCCTAAGGCACGCTCAGGGGGCGCAGAAACCTCCTGCAGGCCAGCCGAAAAAGGAAACCGGCCACAAATAATGGCACACGCCAAATGGTAATTTTGGAAGTTTTTACTTTTTCAAGAAAAGATAAACTCTAATGAAGAAATGTAAAATTATTTGTGGGACGACCCCTTGGAATGACTGAAAGCAAAGCACAACTAGCAGACTAGTAATGAAGAGATCTCTAACAGGAGGGGTTAGGGTAATGTCTCCTACATGCAGCATTGTTGTAGGAACGTCTGATTCAAATATAGTTTTATTCAGGTTTGTTTCGGCAGCAAGCATGTAGAATAATGGGATAGTCACAGACAAATCTGCACGTTAATACACCATTAAGAGGGAGGTCCTGTTCAGACAATTTCCTTCCATAAGTCTTGTTCCGACATATAGACATCATAGAGGGAGATCTCCTGCTTGGGACCTTCTGTGTACCAGAATGGAAAGAGAGAAACTGAACCTACACAGATATGTTTTGTAGATTGAAAGGGTCTTTCTCAAAACTTATTAGAAATTTGCTAGACTTTTCATTAGACAATGAATGAGCTTTATATGCTATATCCCTTTAAAGAGGTTATCCCACCAAAATCATTTATGACCTATCCACAGGACCCCCCAGGGATCAGGAGGAATGGAGTACATCCAGAGTTTGCCCAGTGAATAGAACAGCTCCGTTAACTACTGTGGGGCTGACAGAGATAGCCAAGCACTGCACACAACTATCTCTGCAGATAGGCAATGAAGCGTTCATCATGGATGAGCACTGCCACCCCAATAACCCACTGGATTTGGGATGTGCCATTCTCCAGATCCTTGGAGGTCCCAGCGGTCAGACCTCAAGAGATCAATCATTTTTCACCTATCATGTTAGGTAAGAAATGATTTTTTGTGAGATAACCACTATAATTAAAAGCTGGAATAACTTTACATGACATAATACAAATTGAAAAGTCATACAATAAAACAAAAGGTACAAAAAGCATGTATATTATAAATATGTATACCACCAATGTAGACAATGCTGCTTGGTTAAATGCCCTTGAATTACCAGGCCTAAAGGCTAGGGCTTTGTTTAGTGTGTATACCCGGAAGCCCCTGACAATTGCTGAGTGTGTCTTTTGGACCTCTGTCTGTCTGGTATACAATATAATAACACAGAAAATGCTATCTATCCAATCCATAAACTCATATCCATTTACGGCAGTCTATAGTGCAGATCTCTATGTGGCACAACCACGGGGAGGGAAGGCTTGCCTTCAGTGAGGGCTAGTTGGGTCTCCAGTGTGGTCTGCGGGAAATGTAGTTCAGCTGACCAGTTACACTTGGTCTGGTATTAGCACTGCCGCTGTGTTTACATGAATAGTGTGGCAAGAGGTTGTGGGGGGTTCACTTGCCTCTGGATCGCCAAACTCTCGAACGGAAATGGGCACCACACATGCAGAAAACGCTCAGGAGTCGTGGATTCTCTTTTACATCTGGCACTTTTCAGTTTTATTTTGTATCACAGCAAACGTGCAGCATACACAACAGTTCATATCAATGTCCATTATCACCTTACCTGGGTGTGAGTCTAGGGTTATCGTTCCTGTAGGACTCAAGGCCTTCACTCTAGGTATGAGTTTAGGGTCGTCCTCACTGTCAAATTCGAGGCCTCTACTAGTCCATACTGGACTTCCAGCCTAGCCAGCCCTTACAGCTCCCCTGAGCTGTAACGTCTGCTTGAGTGTGCAGGAACTGGTCATTCTATCTTAGTTCCTGTCCCACCCAGGGTGTTAACCCTCTGGTTTCTGGTTTCTTGCAGCCAGAATGCCTCTTCTCTAGCCCTCTGCAGGCCATTCTGCACACTGCACTCCCACAGTAGGTGATGTAACCCGCTATATACAGTGGGATATATAGCAGCCTTCCATTGCAAGTACATGTCTGGAATCCTCCCAACATATACTTCTGATAGAGGGCTCAAATCATGATGTGAACAGAGCCTAAGCTTAATCAACTGCTATGTTCTCACAAAATATCTTGTGTTCTGTCTTTGCATAGCTTTTGCGCAAAAGAAATAGATTAAAGAGGTTGTTTTGCTTCTAGTTAAATCCAGCCCACAAGTCTAAACAGCTTTTGTATTAACGCTTATAAAATCAATATGTTTCTGCATAATGTCTGCTGTAATAGTGGTGGTCCCAAGGTGGAGGGGCCCCGGGGCTTTAAACAGCCGTTCCTGAAGCCTGAGTGAATGAGACAGCATTACTGAATAGGTGTGACCATCAGGGGACATTTACAGAGGTGGACCGGACACAGAAAATAGAAGGAGCGGTTCTGGGATATCTGAAGATCGAAATATTTTTTTCAATAAGTGATAATACAAAAATGTTTATTCTTATAGGCTGCATTTAACTATAAACAGTATTTTTCGTGTTACAACTTTAATGAAATATTGAGTTATCTTAGATAATTGTATTGAAAAAAATGACACTTTGTACGAGAGAGAAGACACAAAATGTCAGGAGAATGGACAGAGGGCTTTTGGGGTGGCAGAGTAGGTGCACATACTCTGAGGGGAGCCATTAAAAATGAATATATATAAGGGTTCATTCACACATGAATTTTCCATCATTTCTGCTGTATAGCCTTGTCTATAACTGGAGCAGTAATATGTCATAGCCATGTATTACTGGTGAGATCCATGCTAAAAAATCTGCATCAGATTCCATTGTGTGAACAGGCCCTAAGGCCAAATGCCCACGGACGGATTATCGCTGCAGAATTTCGCAGGCAGAATCCGATCCGGCCGTGGGCATGAGGCCTAAACCATAAGCTGAAGTTTATGTCTGTTCAGAAAATAGACAGGCAGCAGCTGACAATCTCCCAGACCTCAAAGAAGAGACATTTCGGACTCATACAGAGTCAGACTAGTGATCTCCATCCTGTTCCTGCTGCTACTGGAAACTTACAAATTCCTCTGACTCTGAATTGCCCAGATATCAATCTTGCCATTCAGTAATCATTAAACGGGTTGTCCGGTTGTAATGTATTGATGGCCTATACTTAGGATAAGTCATCACTGGTAGATTGGCATGGACCCGTTGCCCCTTGCTGATCAGCTGTTTCCCAGGCTGGTGTACTGGCTGGTGAATTCTGCAGTGACCATGCTTGGTACTGCTGACCAAGTTCTCATTGAAATGACTAGTAACTTTGTCTGCAATGCGGTCTGGTCACTACAGTAAAAACAGAACTGTCTGTTCCTGCAGAAATAAGCACAGTGCACAAGCACACCAACCTGGCAAACCACTGAATGCAAGGGGTACGCAGGATGACTTACCTAAGGGTAGGCCATCGATAGTTTACAACCAAACAACCACTTTTAGCACTTTTCCGTATTACAGCGGAAGCTCTTTGTAGGGAACAGGAGGAAAGTCTACAAAAGAGATGTGGCCAGATCTCTAAAACCAACTATGTAGATCATCAGAATGATTTTGGAAATTAGTTGGGTTTAACCTATATTGGGGAAAGTTAGTTCTTTTACCCTTAGATCCTCTGTCTCATGATTTGATCTCTGATCATACTCACTTGAAAAGCCGTAAGAGTTTAAATATTTAGGATTTGTGGTCTCACCTAGGCGACGGGAGTTTATTTCCAACATCCTTACCCCTTTGCTAGTTTATGCATAATATCAGTGCTCGATCGCCATGTAATTCTTCTCTAAAATGTAGGAAGTTTGTAAAGCTTTATTATGGAAGAAACAATATGCTAAGATGGAACAAGAGACCATGCAGTGGAATAAGGCCTTGGGAGAAGCCTAGCTCCCACAATTGTATTTCTCAGCCCCACAAGTTCAGCATGTTAAGGAATGGGATGAATTTTGATCAATTAAGATATACTTATGATCTACCAGTTTCTTCTTCCAGTTCTTGGACATTGAAACACAGTCCCAAGCAAGATTCAAGGAGGTCCAAGCATAAATTTTATTGGTTAAGCAGAAAATCCTTACTGCCGAGCTGCAACCCTTTCCATTGGGAATGGGGGACAAATGGTAGAGATTATAGATGAGCGAGTATACTCGCTAAAGGCAATTGCTTGAGCGAGCATTGCCTTTAGCAAGTATCTCCCCTGCTCGAGACTGCAGGTTCGGGTGCCGGCAGCGGGCACGGAGCTGCGGGGGAGAGTCGAGCGGAACGGAGGGGAGATCTCTCTCTCCCTCTCTCCCTCCCTGCTCCCTCCTGCTGACAGCCGCTACTCACCGCTCCCCTGCGCCGGCACCCAAACCTGCAGTCTCGAGCGGGGGAGATACTCGCTAAAGGCAATGCTCGCTCAAGCAATTGCCTTTAGCGAGTATACTCGCTCATCTCTAGTAGAGATTTGGGGCTGATTTGATGCTGAACAATGGAATGATAGACTCACCTCCTTGTCAGTTTGAGAAACCCAGCAGCTCTCACATTTGTTTCTTATTTGTAGAGTATACAAACTCCCTTTTTACTACATAGAATGGGAGTCACTGTGGATTTGAGATGTCGAAAAACTGGCATGGAGAAAGCACATCATCGTCACATGCTGAATGCAAGGACTTGGGTATATTTTGGAAAGTAATACTGGAAATTATTAGGAGGGCATATGTTTTAGATACCTCTGCAAATCCTAAACTCACAGCTTGGGCATTCTTGGTGAGTTGGAGGTGAATGCCAAGCCCAAGCATTGATAGCAGCTTGTTGGATTCAAACTAGCCCACCCTCAGCCCAAGAGTTCATAACTAGGAAGAATGGGATCATAGCACTGGAGAGGGAGTATATTTAAAATGGTAATGGTTATCTAAAATTTGAGGGCATATGGGTCCTTTTGGTTAATTCACCTAATTTACCTTGTTAAATTTTGGGCAACACCAGACCACATTTATTTGGCGCTTTACTGGGTATACTAGCTACTAATTCAAATGGGATCCTAGTATATGGTATGTTATCAGTTGTTGAAATAATATGGAGTCTTAATTTTCGATTTCAATATTACTGCTAATTGCATGGAAACTGTATTAAGAATTTAGTCACTGTGTGATTCCGCTCTGCCTACAGGTATCTTTTTTAGTATTTTTCTCTTATTTCGTATAAATTGAATGATAAGCTCTGAATCATTATTTCTGAATATTTGTCATGCAGGCTAGGAACTATGGGAGAAATTTACTATAACCGGCATTTCCAACACCGGCCTTAGTATAATTTCCTCCAGCACACAATGCACCTAATACATGAAGAAGTCCATCCCCTCATGCTTTTGTAATGCCAGGTCTAACCTGGTGTACATTTCTGGTATAGTTTGCACCAGTTTCTGGTGTAAGTAATACATAAATCTGTCTGTCAGTGTGGCCACGGCCCCTCCCGACAAGCCTTGCTCACTTTTCGGAAAAGTGGCAAGGCCAGCTGATAGGGCAGAAAAGTTGTACATTTTCACAAGTGTCACTAGCGCCAAGTTGCACAACTTTTCTCCAACAGCATTCTGGTGTAAAGCCATGGTAACTGTTCCTGATGTATGTGGGCTTTGTGTTTGCTTGTTTGTGTTAAAACGTATAAAATCTTAAATTTAAAAAAATCCGATTTAAAAAAAAAAAAGAGGCCTTGTCCCCTCTCAGGTCGTTTCTGCTGTGGTAAACACTTGTATTTCCTGTGAAATTACGATGCTGGGGCATTTTTTTCTTAGAATTCTGCATTATTCTTATGGCATCTTTTTTTCCGTCAGGGTTGTTTTTTCTTTTATAGAAATATTTACTTAATTTAGGGCTCATTCCCATCTGTGTGAGGGCTAGAGCAACCAAAACAAACAGAAAAGGGAAGGAAAACGGAATTAGAAGTTTCCGTTCTCTTCACCATTGATTTCAATAAGTGTTCAAAAAACAGAAACAGAACAAAAGGGAACAAAGCATTGTTTTCGTGAAAACTCATTGAAATCAAATGGGGGAAAAATGGAAACCTTTAATTCAATTTTAATACAATTTTAATACAATTTTCCTGCTTCAAAAATGAGCCAGAGAGAGGTCTGATGCAGATGTGAATGAGGCCATGAATTGTGCTGTTTCTTCCTTTTTAATGCTAAATTTACACAGGCAAGCGCGGTATCTTGGCCCAGTATTGCACTTGCCAACGTGCGTTTTTCATGCCGCATTGCTTCTGTGAAATTGCTATAATCGAGTGCGTGTTTAACTGCATCAAAGGCAAAGGTTTCCCATTGCTTTCAATGCGAAACATCACATTTTATGGCATGCGAGTGCCATGCACTGTGCTTTAAGGTCCCATTGAAAGCAGTGGGCGAGGCGTTGGGAGGGAACGCCCAAAGATAGAAAGTGCTGTGATTTTTTTTTTTCTGTTTCCTCACAGCATCGCTGCGAGCCAGAAATCACTCATGTGAATAAGTCAATTGAAAAGAACGGATTTCATATTCTAAATAGTTTTGTGCGTTTCACAACGCAGGTGAATAAGCTGTAACAGTAGTTCTATTTCCAAGTTGTGACAAAAAGCAACAAAAGCCTCTTATCTAAACCATGTTCATATTTTACTTTTCTCCCATCTCATGTTATTAACCCACATGTTAAACAACCCTATTCTGCATTGATTTAATCTTCTTAAATAGATTTCTACACAGCCAATTCCACAAGAAGCTGGTAGAAAAGACTATGAGACCTACCAACCATTTCAGAATTCAACAAGAAACTTTGATGACTCCTTCTTTGAGGATCAGGTGCACCACCGACCTCCGGCCACCGAGTATAATATGCATCTGGGATTAAAGTCCACTGGCAACTATGTCGACTTTTATTCTGCTGCTCGCCCTTATAGTGAACTGAACTATGAAACAAGCCACTACCCTGCCTCTCCAGACTCCTGGGTTTGAGACGCAGATTCAAAATCTGTGCATGTGCATGCATAACATAAGACATTTTTCCTTGCAGATTTAATTTGTTCAGCCTGTTCCTTAGCTAGGCAATGAGTATCATTGTGGAAATTGATTATGGTATTTTAGAAAGCTGGTGGAAAGGAGTCTAATTATTTCTAGAAAGTTGTAATTGTCCTAAATGACATTCTGAACAGGGGTACTAAAGCATAGGAGAAATCTACTGTAACAGACGTATTCTGCCCTAATCTCTTACTGGTGCTTTAGGGATGGATATCTGAGTATATAACCCTCCAGATAGAAGGACACGGTTCTGGTGGCAAGCAGACTAGTACATTAAGCACAAGAGTGAAGTTTACATAATCTACGGGGAACAGTTCTTCACATTTTGTTTACTTTCCTCATTGTGAAACTAGGCTTCAAGTTGCATTAGAAGTTTCTTCTGTATAGCAAGATGTTTCTTGCCTTTTGTTAATGCTTTGTTGTAAAGTATTTGATGTACATTACTGATAAAGAGTGGACTGTGTAAATTACACTAATGCCACAGTGTTCCTTCATGAGTGGTTCTATATATTGTTTCATTTCTTCAAGATTAAATCAAAAATGTCAATATATTTTGTTTTCTTTCGCCCCGGTAAGTTTTGAGATAAAAAATGAATGAAAAAGACTGAAGTACTTTTTAGCAGTATTGTATGGTCTAGTATGTGAATTTTTGTGACAACTAAACAACTTAGCAATGTCTGGCAAATAGCATCATCATCCTACTTTGTCAACACAGCACTTTTTTTCAATGCCTAAAATTTTACATGTAGATATTTGAAATAGACTTTTTTCATTTTTACTGGTTTTCCTTATAATGATACAGTGTTAAAAGAAATAAATTGCAATTGTCATCTATATTTGCCAAACGTGTATTTCCAAAACAAAGACTGATAGTGCATCATGGATATTTCTGCACACGTGTGAATCGTTTTTCTCCTATGTGATCACATTTACTCTTCTACGTCTCCTACATTTTCTTTACTTCTGTTCAGATGTTTCTCATGTTTCTAATAGTGCTTTGGGCGTTTAGCATTTCCAGAATGCTAAAACATGCTAAACTTTCTGTGTACATGCATGAATCAACCAACCAAGTAGAATCATTGATTTCCATTGATTTGTGCAATCTGTTGTATTTTACGACCAGGTGCCTTAGAGCTGTGAGCACGTGAAATATACATTATTGTGTGATAACTCATGTTAGGTATTATTTTGAAAACGCTGTGTATTAGGGAAGCTTTTTAAGTACCCTCCAGTCAACGCTGGCAAACAACCTTGTCCAGCTATACAAATCTGCCAATTTTCAGAATAGTTTTATACAATCAGGACCAAAACCACTAAATAAAACAGCTACACACAACGTTATGTAAATGAGATCATCTGGTTTCAGGATGGGGACGTAAATAATAATAATACTTCAAAAATACTGATTATTTGTAACCCAATCCTCTGTTGGGATCATCCACCATACAACAGGCCTTGGAAATTGGAAAATTCCTTCCAGAGTTCCTTAGGTGTGTAATTACTTAGCTGGACTTATCTAACATACATGGCGATGTTTCTCAGCAAATAATAATGTAGGAACCCACTGTCCCACTTTGAAGGTGGGTCTTCAGTGTTACGGTAGGTTCTAAGCCTGTCCATTCTTTTATTGTGTATAAAAAATCACGTCATTCTCAAAGGCAAAAAAGAGCTTCAAGTGAATATTTTTTAGTGTTTCACAGGCTGCAGGTGACAAACTTATCCTTGACATTGTCTTCATGGTCAATGTCAGTAAATATAACAGACTGAGTTCTGCCTTGTTGTTTATATACTCTCTGAATATTTTGATTCAGAATTTTCTTTATACAGAGGTCCTGGTCCTTCTAGATACAATGGCTTCAACATACAATGGTCCTACCCAGGCCATTGTAACTTAAAACCATATTCAACAAAGAATGCCTCAGACAGTTTGGATCTGTAGTGTGTGCAATTAGCTGGAAGATCCAGCCAATTGGCATGGAATTTTGCTTGTAAAGCACCTGTATTACTGAAATGCTTTCTCTGATTGGCTGTCTAGCAGTGCCTCTCTACCGTATAGTGGGGTACTACATATTCTGTACATGTGCCAGGATGAGCTGCTCCTTTGGACACCGGGTAAGAGCGACTCCATTTTATTCTTCTAGTGCACAATGTTTAGAAGCTCCTATCCTCAACAAGAAAGTCAGTTGCAACTTCCAACAACTCTTTCTCAATCTTGTAGAACTTGCTTAACTGTATTAGTTTATTTGTCTTTTATTTCTATTTTTGGTGTCTTCCAAACAAATTACTAGTTTACCATAGAGTTCTGGTTTCAAGGTACAATGTTTTCAACTTACAGTGGTTGTTTCGGAACAAATTAATATTGTAACTTGAGGGATCACTATATTTCCTTGCAGTGACTATGTGAACCAGATCCAAGACGATGGAAACATCAAGCATAATTAGATCATATTTTCAGTACATTTAATCACAGCTTGTGGATACTATAGCATTTCAGTTCAAGCACAATGTTTTGCTATTGAGAGTCCCATAACATTTTGAATAGAGATAAGCGAGCAACCTCGGATAAAGCAGTTACTCGAGCGAGCATCACTCTTCTCAAGTAACTGCCTACTGGTTTGAGCGTGCTCGTGGTGGTAGCGTGGGGGAGAGAGAGATCTCTCTCACTCTCCCGCCCGCCGCTCACCCCCCCCCCCCCCCCAAGCACGCTTGGACCAGTAAGCAGTTACTCGAAAAGAGCGATGCTCGTTCGAGTAACTGCTTCATCCGAGCGTGCTCGCTCATCTCTAGTTTTGAAGCATTAGGGTAGATTTGTTAATGTGACTACATCTAGAGCTTGTAATAAAATGTGCCAAAACTTAGGGCATTCCAAGTGGATAATGTTCTATCCAATTCTAGACCTATTTATGAAGCTGATGCTTCAAAAAGTGTAATCCACTGTGGACTGCTTGACATGTGGTTTAGTGGCAAAAGGGCACGACTTAGTGGGAAACTATCATGGTTTAGAGGTGTCAATGTGCATCACGTTTTTGTCTGACTTTAAACAACCTAGTGGTTGGCTCAGTTTGCACCAAAAGTGGCTAAAGCTGTGCCATGCTTGTCCACTGTGATACATTTTGTGTTTTTGTAATCTGTCTGAATTTAGAAAGTTAGTAAGTCTGCTCCCTTGTGTGTTTGGATACATCTCCTTCTGAATGCACCTCATTTTGTGGTTCACCATGGTTTTGGGCATCCTTATTATAGCTTCTATGTACAATAACCAGGCTGTAACACATACACAGATGATGCATAAGCAACCAAAATAGATGCAAAAACACAGAAAACAAAGCTCACATGATCATACATCAATACATGTCAGCGCAATAGTATTCTTCTATGGAAATAAGATGGTGACAATCGGCATCTGGCATTGCAGGAAATGATTGTCAGCATCAACAATAAATCTATACATCCAATATTATGGAAGGTTACTAATTGTGGAGTGAATGAACTCTACTAAAGTGATCACCTATCTACACTCTGAGCGTGAATGTGCCAGAACTGAGCAGATTAAAGGACACGGTGCATACCTTAAATTCCTCAGCATCTGTGGGGATATTCAAAGCAGATTTCACCCCTTTCAATGTGGAGTTGTGAAATGCACTGCAATTCCACTTGCTACATAGGCAAATATTGTGTCAGATTTATGGCGGGAAATTTTGCATTTGCACCTACCCTTCGGGCACAGCTTCAGCCACTTTTGGTGCAAACTGAGTCAATCACTAGTTTTATAAAGTTAGGCAAAAGCGTGGTGCCCCAGTGATGGGCCAGGAACAAAGCCTGTGCCCATGCCATCACTAGCGGGTTGGCTTTAATTGCAGCAAATACCCCTCTGCAACAACTTAGATTGGAAGGAACATCAGACTTGGTAATTTAACCCCATATATGACATGGAGTTGATCGTGTCATTCCATTAAATAGTATTGCAGTTTATTATCGTCAAGTCAAGGCAAGTGTCACTGAAAGAAAAAAAAGCTATGAAAAGTGATCTTATTGAGCAAATTAGGAAAACCTAAAAAAGTTAAGTGTGACTTATATTATAAAATGAACGTTATTTCCTGCAGTGAATAGCTTCAGACACTTTTGAAGGACAGTGGCCTCATTACACAGAGCGGGAAATAACCCTTTAATCCTTATTTGGGGCCTTTACTTTTTTCAACAAAATAAAATCATTCTTACTGAAAAAAGTGTTTATTTTAGGTTTCTTTTTCCTTTTGCTGTCAGTGAATGTTTGAGTGACTGTGAGGCTCCTCAGTTATAGCTCTTGAAAATGTTTGATTAAATTACCAATTAAGCGTTACAATTCTTCATGTAAATAGAGCTTAACACAAAGTCTGCAATGTCAGCACTGATTGCTTGTTACCGCTGTGTGTTCCTCCCCGCTGACACTGTCCAGCCTAGTAATATCCAGTTTCAGTTTATTTCCAGAATTAAGCCAGGTTCACATGAGCATATTACGAGCACATTTATGCACCTGTAATACAGACAAGTGTTCGGTATTAGTGTATCTTGACGCCACCAGAATTACAGGTGAAGCCAAGATACAAGGAGTTTGACAGGGGATTGACGCCCCCTATTAGTGATTGCTGTCCTTTTTTGTACCCTGTCTTCGCCCTCACAGGTCCTGTAGCCACCGGCGGAGTATATGATGCCGGGCCGGCTGTGCCCCTCCCTGGCTGCAGTTTCCCACCTCTTGCTGCGATTATCCCTGCCTGATTCATGCCGCAGCTGCTGTGCCTCTGGCCGGCGGCAGCATCCCAGCTCTGCGCACCCTGCAGTTGTGATTCCTGCCTGCCCTGCTTGGGCTCTCCCCACCACCAGTCTCCCAGTTTAGCAGCATGCCGCTGGTTCCACAGCTCCTGCCGCTGGCATCCTCACCTCGGCAGTGTTCGCAGTCCTGCTGCTGGCACATCGGCTGTCACAACGAGGGAGGTAGCAGCGCGGCATCCGACAACAGAGGAGCGGAGTGCCAGTGCAGCTATGTGGGCCAGCCTGGTGAGTCTATTAAGCAGAGGAGTGGAGAGATGGGCTCTTTCAGGCTGGCCCGCCGGTCACTGCTCCCTCGCAGAGCAGCGCTGCAGAGTGCAAACCAACCGGTGTCACCTTCCTCCACAGCCTTGTCCGCTGCCCAGCAGCGCTCATAAGTTGCGGTGGCTAGAGGACCTGTGAGGGCGAGGACGGGGAGAATGCAGGACAGCCAACCACTTACAGGGGGCATCAACTCCCTGTCAAACGCCTTGTATCTTGCTCCACCTGTAATGCATCCTTTTGAAAGGCTTTGTTGAAAAAATCTTTGAAAAAGAAATGTAACTTTAAAGGAGGAAGCAGTAGAATGCCTATTAGAAACCTAACAATCCTCCACTTGGCCCATCTAGTCTGCCCTTGTATCACCAAAATCTACAGGTCATATCTCTAGCTATGCAGCCGAGCACCCTACTGTTTAGCCATACGGTGGACTCAGAAATCAGAACTCCTAAATCCTTGCCTTCTTAAGTCATGGTTAATGCAGAACAGCCAAGATGATACTCTGAGTCTGATGATTTTTTCATCCCGGAGTGCATTATTTTACCTTTGCAAACATTACACTACAGCTTACACTGTTTTGATCTAGTGAGGATCTTCATGTTGAAGACACCATTAGGAGTATCAATCCTATTGTGCACTTTAGTGTCCTTAGCAAACAGCCAGACGTTACCTGTTACACCTCATATGTCACTTCTGAACATAGTAAAAAAAAAACAGACTTTTGTGGTTACCACTTGTAACTAGTCCTGTTCCGAATACACTCCATTAACAACACTCTAATAGCTGTCTTTTAACCAATTGTGGATCCACTGGACTATCAAAGGATAAGTCCAATGTTTTTTAACACCTTATCCATAAGATCTTTATGTGGAACTGACTGAAATCCAAGGGAACCATCTTCATCCACCAATTTTGTGACTTGGTCAAGGAAATCAATTAGATTAGTTTGATATGATCTGTCCTCAGTGAAGCCGTGCCGTTTAGGGTCCAACAGGTTCTTAAGTGGTCAAATATCCTCTTTCCCCAGAGAGTTTCCATTAGTTTAACTACTAGAGTGCGCAGTTCCTATTCCATGTGAATGCCTTTTACGTCTGTTGTACAAAATGCAATCTGTATTCTGTTCTTCGACAGGACAGAAAAAAGGTGCCTGCGTTATTTTTGGCCATGTTATTTGCTGTTTTAATGGTTTTGTCTCACAACAAAAACCAAGAACCTTTCAACAGGATAATGAACTCAGCTGAAGTCTAGATATGTTTGAGCCAAACCAATCATTCTGGGCTTGAAATGTTGCAAACAGCTCAAATGTTATCATAGCTTTTTAACTTCTTGCATCGTCTACTCAGATTTGCTGAGTACCTTAGGATCTAGAAGTACAAATCTGCCTTCACAGGCCAGTCCTTCTCCTGCTCTCTGCATATTGCATAACGGCCATGATGTGAGCGCTCCACATCCTTTTGTTTACATTTTCAGAAATAAATACTAGTATTACAAATGAGACTTCTATACTCTTGTGGGATGCTTGAAATAAAAACAAGGCGGCGCCATTTTTGTACTTTTTAGCAGATGTTGTGTTTATATAGATATCATTTACAGACTTCTTTTTTCCCAATCCTACATACAATGTACGCTTTTTAGTTTCCCTTTTCTTGTTTTTTTCTTTTTTTATATCTCTTTATCTAAAGCGGATCTCCATGTTCCCTTCTGATCCCCTATCTGAGGGCTGCATAGAATACAGAGATGCTGATCCTGTTTATGATTTAATTTTGTATCTGTTTAAATGCTGCAAGAAATAAGAAAAAAAATCTGCCGCCCCCCCCCCCCCCCCGCTTTTCCTGACAAAGTTTGTGTAATTTAAAACTTGTCATTCACTCCGTGTGGGCCGAGAAGAATTCAGTCCTAGCAGCATTTAAAAAATTGGTATGGAAATACAAATCAAACCCTGAACTCTCCTTGAGCTCAGCATCGCCCCCCCCCCCCCCCCAGCTTCTTTTAGATTGGGTAGGATAAGAGACAAGATAGAGCAGCTTTAAATAGAATATAATTGCATTGCCTTTGCCTAACTGCTAATTTTTACAAAGTGAAGGTAATTTCACGCACAGATATTTTTTATGGAGAAAATGCTACATTTTCGGTCCCAGTTTTTCACAATCGATTTTGGCAAGAATTTTTTTTTTTTCCTTTAACGAGGATTTTGGCTTTTACCTCCTGCATATATTTTGATTTTCCCTGGATCAGCATTTCATGATAATAGGCTGATCTGGACTGACACTCATCCATTTTTAATCTTCCAAACTATGTAGCATATGGAAAAAGAAATGCAGTTTGAATTGTAAAGAAGATGGGCATCCAAGTAAATAGAATAGTCATTCTATTCACCATCTTTTGGAAAGGTTGACCACACTCAGCCCCGGGTTTTATGGCATAGCGCAGTCAAGAACTTCATACCCAGGCAATTCATTATTTCTGTTTTGAGGAATAACAGGGAAGTATACTTCTGTGTTACTATGAGCTTAGAAGGCTACATAGGATAACTTATTTTCTACATTTTAGGGAAAATAATTCCTTCCTGACAGCAATCTGGGAATCGGAATAATCCCTGAATCACCGACCCTTCTGAAGTAATCAGTGATACAACATGTAATATTGTGTCGCTTAAGGGCGCCCACCCACTGGCGATTTTTTTTTTTCCTTTGCGTTTTGCGTTTTTCCTCAAGAGCAATTAGTATTGAATGTGTTCCTGTCCACTGGCGTTTTTTTTTTCGGTCCGTTGCAATTTTTAACATAGGAACTGTCAGTTGCATATGTGTCCTTATTTTTCTCTTAATGCACCCATGAATGTCAATGGAAATTAACGGAAATGCCGCGAAAAACGCGCGGAAAACGCTGCGTTTTTCACGCATGAAAATCGCAAACGCCAGTGGGTGGGCGCCCTCAGAAGGATATCCAGGACCCTCTTATCCTCTTATCGTATCACCATCACCGCATCCTACAGAGACGTCCATAATCTCACTGCTCTTACAGTAAGGAACCTCCTTCTATGTCAGTATAGAAACCTTCTTTCCTCTAGATGTAGAGAGCGCCTCCTTGTTACAGTCCTGGGTATACTAGATGATGGAGAGATCTCTGTACTGACCCCTAATATTATACATAGTTATTAGAGCGCCTCCTTGTTACAGTCCTGGGTGTAATAGATGATGGCAGAGATCTCTGTACTGACCCCTGATATATCTATACATAGTTATTAGAGCGCCCCCTTGTTACAGTCCTGGGTATAATAGATGATGGGAAAGATCTCTGCACTGACCCCTGATATATTATACAAAGTTATTAGAGCGCCCCCTTGTTACAGTCCTGTGGATAAATAGATGATTGGGGGTCCCTTGGGGATGAGGGCCCTAGGTCCTTCCTGGTTGCTGCTGACCAAGACCTGCGACTGCTGCAGCCAATCACTGACCATAGCAGTGATCCTCTATAGTCAGCAATTGGCTGAAGCAGTCACATGTCCTGGCCAGCGGCAACCAGGGACGGAGTGGTTGTGAAGCAATTTTAGATAGGGAGCCTCCCCAACTCCCCCCCATCCTTAATACAACCACTACCACAATCTTAAAGGGGTTGTCTCGCGAAAGCAAGTGGGGTTAAGCACTTCTGTATGGCCATATTAATGCACTTTGTAATATACATCGTGCATTAAATATGAGCCATACAGAAGTTATTCACTTACCTGCTCCGTTGCTGGCGTCCCGGTCTCCATGGTTCCGTCTAATTTCGGGGTCTTCTTGCTTCTTTAGACGCGCTTGCGCAGATCCGTCTTCTCCCTTCGGCTCCGCTCGGCAGCATCGGCGATTTGGCTCCGCCCCCTTGTACGCGTCATCGCGTAGCTCCGCCCCATGATGTGTGCCGGTTCCAGCCTCCTGATTGGCTGGAATCGGCACGTGACGGGGGCGGAGCTACGCGATGATGCCTACAAGAGGGCGGAGCCAAATCGCCGATGCTGCCGAGCGGAGCCGAAGGGAGAAGACGGATCTGCGCAAGCGCGTCTAAAGAAGCAAGAAGACCCCGAAATTAGACGGAACCATGGCGACGAGGACGCTAGCAACGGAGCAGGTAAGTGAATAACTTCTGTATGGCTCATATTTAATGCACGATGTATATTACAAAGTGCATTAATATGGCCATACAGAAGTGCATAACCCCACTTGCTGCCGCGAGACAACCCCTTTAATGCGCTTCTCTGATCCTACAACACTGATCAGTATCAGGTCAGTGGCAGTCAAACCTAAGCATCTCCACTGATTAATTGAAGGGGCCACAGTGCTCCAGTGAGCATCATATCCCCTTCATTCATTACCAGGCACAGTTCCATAGTACCTTAGTCTCATTTACTTCAATGGGAATGAGCGAAATGGAGAAAGAACAAATAAAAAAAATAAATGTTTGTGCTCTGCCATGGGGTTTTGCACTCTACTGCAGATAGTCTGATTAGGTGATCTTATACTTAGAATAGTGAACTAATCTCAGAGAACATTTATTATGTGCCTAATGTGTGACTATATGTGATTTACTTACCTCTGTGCTCACCCTTGCAGCTACATAGTAACATAGTATCCTAGGCTGAAAAAGACAATGCCCATTGAGTTCAGCTTGTTTCCTCCCCTCATGTTGATCCAAAGTAAGGCAAAAAAGAACCCCAATGAGGCAAAAGCCAATTTACCCCCCCCCCAAAATTCCTTCCCAACTCCATAATGGCAGTCAGAATAATCCCTGGATCAACATTTGAAAGTTCCTACTTGACTCCAAGCCCCAGATCAACAACCCGCTGGTTATTTAATGTCTATATCCTGTAATATCGTAGCGTTCTAGAAAGACATCTAGTCCCTCTTAAACTCCTCCTATGGGTTTTGCCATCACCACATCCTCAGGCAAAGAGTTCCACATTCTCACTGCTCTTACAGTAAAGAACCCCCTTCTGTGTTGGTGATGAAACCTGCTTTCTTCTAGATGTAGCGGATGCCCTCTCGTTATTGTCGCAGTCCTGGGTATAAACAGATCATGGGAGAGATCCTTGTATCGTCCCCTCATGTGTTTATACATACGGTAGTTATTTGGTCGCCCCTTAACCGTCTTTTTTCCAGAGTTGTTAATCCCAGTTTTGATGCCTCTCTGGGTATTCTAGTCCCTTCATTCCATGTATTAGTTTAGTTGCCCTTCTTTGAACCCCCTCAGGCACTGCAACATCTTTCCTGAGCACTGGTGTCCAGAACTGTACACAGTATTCCATGTGAGGCCTGACAAGTGCCTTATATAGTGGCAGAATAATGTTCTCGTCCCTCGCCCCTATACCTCTTTTAATGCACCCCAAGACTTTATTAGCTTTTACAGCAGCTGACTGGCATTGGGTGATCCAGGTAAGTCTACAGTCCACTAGTACCCCCAGGTCTTTTTCCATATCACCTTTCCCCAACAGTACCGCATTTAGTGTATATTGGTGACATCCATTTCTCCTGCCCATGTGCAGAACCTTACATTTATCAACATTGAACTTCATTTGCCATTTTTCAACCCAAGCCCCCAGCTTATCTAGGTCCATTTGCAGCTCTTTTTTATCTTCTACTTCCTTAGCTAACTGTCATGTCCAGCTATAAATCTTCTGTCATCTTGTGTGAAATGTTAGTCAATACCTATGTTCTCCCCTGTGTGATTTAGATAGGATTAGATCAGTAGAGAATTAATGTAGAAGTTGTCTGAAGCGCCTCCCTTATTGTGAGTTTACTGGTTGGTCAGCAGAGCATAAAAACATAGTTTATGCATCGAACTATCAGACTGGAACCTATGAAAGTAAGGATCACTGGAAAAAGAAGCAACAGGGTAAATCACATTATACCAATCCATTCCATTACACCACATAACCGTGTAGATATGATTGATACCTTTTTTAATGGCTATCAAAAAGAATGATGTTACAGCGAACCTTCCAATCTACTTAGGATTCTTCATCAGGCTTCGGACAAGGCTTTGACTTGAACATAAAACAGACGTGGGGTGATAAACTGCTTTTAAAACAATAATAGAACAGATTGAGGGGGAGAGAAGGCCTTAATGAGTTCACAAATAAGAATGTGCAGGTCTTATCTATATATATAAAGACGAAAACCCTCACTGACTGACTGACTCGCCACTAATTCTCCAACTTCCAGATGTCGTAGAAACTTGAAATTTGGCACAAGCATAGATTATCTCCAAAATAGGAAAAGTAAAGGGGTCCCAACTCGATTATTCAATTGTAGCACAAAAGAATTAGCGTCTAAATTTTACGTACGGAATCTAATTCTCCCACTTCCCGATGTCATAGAAACTTGAAATTTGGCACAAGCATTGATTATGTCATAAATAGGAAAAGTAAATGGGTCCCAACTTGATTATTCAATTTTAAGCACAAAAGAATTAGCGTCCAAATTTTACGTATGTAATCTAATTCTCTCACTTCCTGATGTCATTTTATATAAAGGAAACGTCACATGGTTACCTCCCCGTTGGTGTTTCCTGGGGAACGCAAAGAACCATGCAAAATGGTGAACATATTTTTTTCCTCGGTATCCCTAAAGTAACCACGACTTCGTAAGATTTTCCATGTGAACACCAGATAAACACCAGTACCAAATTAACTCAGGCGAAGCCGGGTATATCAGCTAGTGGCCTATAAATGGATGTTTGCTCAGAGCCTTGGTGCCTGCACTCTAGGTCCAGATCTTTCAGATTTTAGGTCATAGAACCCTGATAAATATTTAGATCTGTGTTCAGAGTATCAAAGATGGCCATTAATTTGTATTCCCAAATTAATCTTATCTTTCTGGATGTCTTGAATAGCCTTCTGTGACGCATAGTGTTAAGGCAGCAGAAATGCAGTAGTAAGCTCTCACTCACGACCTGAAGGTTGCTGGTTCGATCCCTGCTTGGTTCAGGTAGCTGGCTCAAGGTTGACTCAGCCTACCATCCTTACGAGGTCGGTAAAATGAGTACCTAGATTGCTGGGGGGTAAAGGATGACTGGGGAAGGCAATGGCAAACCACCCTGCAAAAACAGTCTGCCAAGAAAACGTCATGATGTGACCTCACCCCAGGAGTCTGTCATGACTCAGTGCTTGCACCAGGGGACTTTACCTCACCTTCTGGTTGTCTTTCACTCAGCCACAAGTAACTTGGTCTTTCTTTAATTGTGAAAATATGATTCTTTCGATCTGTCTTGTTAGAAGCCAGATAAAGAACCCTAAGTAGTTTTGAAAGCTCGCTGTAACATTTAAGCCCAGGCACTTTTTAGGGATTTTACCCATGTGATGGTCTTACTACCCTATTTTTTTCCTTCAGCTACAAAAACTATTTTTGCTGCTATTTGTTTTTCATGACATGAGCTATTTATTTTATATCGTTTTCATTTACTTTTTTTTCAGTTTTTTTAGTTTTATTGGGGGTAAAAAAGCTAAAAAAAAATATATATTTTTTAACATTTATAGTTTTTTAATTAGTATATTTACACTCAAAGTATGGGAATGGGTTCCTCATTTTGTTTTAGGCATTTTGATATATAATATCTATGGTTTTGGATTACAGGGTGCATACAGCGATGATTTTGGTTGGCGTCGGCTTTGGGTCATTTTCTTTTTTATGTATTTTAATTTTATCTTTTTTAATTTTTTCTTACTTATTTATGTAACTATTGGTTTTACCGTCTATGCCCTTAATAACATTATAGAAGACCTCCTGGGGGTCATTCACATGGGTTTTTCTTTTTTTATTTGACACTTTTCCACTGTAGCTGGGGCATCCATAGGAGCCCCAGTTACAGGAAAAAATATCCCCATATAGTGACAATAGTCTCTGGCAGAGATGATCAGGGTCTGATAGGACCCTGCAGCTCTGCTGTGCATAGTGGAAGAAACACTTCCACTTTTTAGTACATAGCACTTATTGAGCACTGTGTACCTGGGAAAGCAGAAGGCAGAAGTGGTTAAAAACCACTTCTCCTCCGTGTTCTCAGCTATGACAACCAGACCTGCTTCTGCTTGATTGCAGGAGCAGAGGCTTTAGTCCTGTGTCGTATTTCAGTGATCAGACAGGATTAAAGTGCACCACCAAGCGCCGGAATTTATGGTGCTTGGTCCTTAAGGGGTTAAATAGGCACATTACATTTATGCTTGTTTATGCTTTCTGCCCTCTCGACAAATAACATTTCACAGTCTATGTATAAAATCCTAGATAACAGCTTGTTATTATCTTTCCTTTTATATATAAAAATGAATTTCTGTTGTCTGTGCCTTATGCACTGCCAAATGATGGAAAGAAACTACACCAAATGTGCCACGTAGGTAAAACAGGCACTTCTGAAAGTTTGACCCATTTTGAGCTCTCTAGGATCTTGACATATTCCTAAACAAATGAATGCTGAAACTCTCTAGCAGTCCGAGGCTCCATTATAGGCTCAACTGTTGGTTGCTCAGTAACTGCCCAGACCTTGCTGTCCTCCTCACCATGCAGGAGGTTCACACCTATAATACTCCTCACAAATGTATGGAATTATACTGAGGACAATATACCTCACATATTTGTGTATATACTGAGGACAATATATCTCACACCGATGTGTGTATGCTAAGGAGACCAATCTGCACCAAATTTGCCACATAGGTAAATCAGGCACTCCAAAAGGTTTTGGACCAGGTTTCAGCTCTCCAGACCTACCGTTCTTGACATATTCACAAAAAATTGGAATACAAATGCTAAGATGGGTTTGCGCCTACTGAGAGGTTTCAGCAGGTTGGGCAGCAGCCATGCCCTTTGCTGCAGGAGTCTTTTATTCTACTGCAGGGTCCTTTTTAGGGCTCAGTCAAACGGGCGTTTTTTGCTACGCATGTTAGGGTGACTACCCACTAGGGTTTTTTTTCCTGCGATGCCAAATTGCGTTTTGCGTTTTTTCTGAAGAGCCATTGGTATAGAATGTGTTCTTGTCCATCTGGGTTTTTTTTTGTATTTCGTTGCGCTTTTTCACATAGCAACTGTCAGTTGCATATATCTCCTTATTTTTCTCTTAATGCACCCATGATTGTCAATGGAGGGCTGTAAAAATGCAACGCTTCAAGCTGAGATGTGCTGTGAAATTACAGCCACAAAAACGCAAATGCGCAAATGTGAAATCGCAGCGTTTTTTACGCAAGAAAAACGGAGACGCTAGTGGATAGTCACCCTTACTTGTGTTTGCGATTCACATCTATTAGAACCAATGCGTTTCAATGGCAGTGGTAAATATAGGGCAGCAGATTTAAAAATGCAAGTAACTGTGGCATTCCGTTTTTTTTGGATGTGAAACCCCTGGATGCTGTCACATCCAGGGGTTTCACCGTGTGGTCAATGGGGCTGGCAGCAGCAGCGCCGTCCACATTGAGAGCATACAGTGAAGATCGCGATCCTCTGGCACAGCTGTGGCAGAGGATTTCTTCATCTCTGTGGTGTGTCCAGTGACAAGGGGACTGAATTCAATAAATGGCTGAGCGCTGCCTCTAATTGGCTGAGCGCAGGGACCAATCACAGACAGAGCTCAGCTGTCATTCAATGGCTGAGTGCTGCCTCTGATTGGTCACAGTGCTCAGCCAATCAGAGGCAGCTCTTTCAGCAGGTGGGGATTTTAAATCACTTCAGAGCAGTTCAGGAGAAGACATGGCTGGATACGCCTATGCCCCGGCAGCGACGGAGAGGTAAGTGTGTATTTTTTATTTTTTTACAGATTCTAAGGATGATTTTCAGGGAAGGGCTTATATTTAAAGCCCTTACCCGAAAATCACTGCAGGGGCTGCCAGCATCTCACTGCCTTCAATGGAACTGGCTGTAGCGCTGGCTCCATTGAGTTCAATGTGATAGCATTGCGATCCTCTGCCACAGCTGTGGCAGAGGATTTCTTGATCTCCGCAGGGAGTTCCCTTGTCACTGGACACTGTGACAATGCTGTCACAGTGTTCAGTGATGAGGGGACTCCCCGTGGAGATGAAGAAATACTCCGCCACAGCAGTGCCTGAGGATAGCAATGTTCTCTGTATGTCAATGGGGCCGCCGCTGCTGCCGCCGGCCCCATTGACCACAAGGTGAAACCTCTGGATGTGACAGCATCATTGCAGAGTGCCTCATTGGAACAGCCATTTGGCCTTCCATAAAGAACAGACAGCAAACAGAAATCCATTTTTATGGCAAATTTGGTGGGGGTTGGTCCAGTCCCATCCTACAGAAATATGTTTTTAACCAGAAACACAAACCGTTACACAGAACAGAACCCCGTGAAGCCAGGTCATTCTGCTAGTATATGATGATGTATGTTAACATGCAGCCCAGCAGCGGCACTCTGATAGCCCCAAGACAAATAATTCAGGAAGTTTATTATATACATACAATGTAAGACAAATATGTCAGTGTCCTCTGATTAGTGCGACTTTACAGACAAACAGATCTGATTTATTCTTCAGTATAAGACAATTTGAGATAATAAGGTGTTTTTCATCAAAGAAGTGACACAGAAAAAGTGATGCTTTTGCAAAAACTGCATTTTTTGTAGTGGCATTTTTTCTTACTTCTGCTATGTTTTTTTTTTGGGGGGGGGGGGGTCAATGGCATTTTTTTTTAATCGCAGCATGCTTGGGAACAGGCATTTTTCTGGTGTTTTCCATCCATTCTTCGACATTGCATTTAAAAAAACATTCTGTGCCTTTTGCACTGCTTTATGATATTTTTTCTGCTCTATTTCTTTGCCACAAAAAAGACTTTAGCTGTAACTCAATACCGAACACAGAACTTACTTTTTTCTCTTCAAAACCTTTTTTAGCTGTATCCTCTAAACTGCTCTATAGAACGTGAATGCCAAAAAAAATGTATTTCAAAAGTGTGTGTCCAAAAAAGACAAAAATAAACACTTCTAAAAGCACGCGCATTTCATGTTTTTTTTTCTAAAGCTCCCAAAAACTGCCACAGAAAAAGGTGTGAAGGAAGCCTAAAGAGCTTTTCCAGAACTTTCCTTACGATAGACCATTAATAAAAGATTGTTAGGGCCACCTCCAGGTACCTCTGCATTCAGGCTGTGGCACGCCATACATTTGGTTGTGGATGTGCCTGGTGCCAGTGCTCAGGTCTACTCACTTGCATGTGACAGGGGCCAGCTATAACATACAGTGCCATGCCCCGGTAAACATAAAGAACATGTGCAGAGCTCGCTGGATCACGGTTTTATCTAATAATCTCCTTCTCTGTATCTTACGTTTCATAAACCCCTTCAGCAAACAGAGTATAGACTTTTGATAGGCCTATCGATTCTCATTCTAAAGTAAGTAAATGCCTATCGGCATTGCTATAGTTTTTAAACCACAGAATTCCCTATTTGTGGTGTTTTTGTGTGCTTTTTACCCTTTCACTTAAATGGAGAAACTACAAAACCGCAGGTAAGCAACAATATCACATGTGGCATCTATATGTGCTGCTTACACATACTGCAGGCTGGTCTCTGTGGAAGTTCTTCTAGCAATATGTTACTCCCACCATTTGTTATCCCATACTGGTGATATATATGAGAGTATGGAAAATATAATGCAAAGTGTTACTGGAATAGTATGAACATACTTCTAGTAGTTGGAGATCTAAAGTACTACAGACTTGTATTTTGAATCCCTCAGAAATTAATGGTCTCAGATTATATGAAAAAAACAGCTTTCTATAGTAACCATATGGAGTCCTGTGGGAGGTCAGACAGATCGAAGTGACAGTCATTTTGTAAATTATAGTGGAGTTTTGGAATAATTTAGGTGTCCTACCAGGGAAGGTCTTTAGACCCAGAATTTTAAAAAATTGCACAGAGCTGCAACATGTAAAGAAATGAATGTTTTCTCTATTATTCTGCACTCAATATGGCATAATGACAAAGTGCAAACAGAATGTTAGATCAATGCAATAGTCAAATAGTCAGTTTATCCTTTTTTTATAAATAGAAAGATTTCTAAGTATTCAGACCCTTTGGTGTGACACTTGAAATTTAGCTTATACTTCTCTTGATCATCTTTGAGATGTCTCTACACCTTGTGGAATCACGTGATAAATTCACTTGTTTGGGCATAATTTATTAGGTATTACAGCTCACAATGCATATCAGAGCCAAAGCCAAGCCACAAGGCGGAAAAAACTACATGTGGAGTTCAAGACAGGATTGTGTGGAGATTTGAAGAAGGCTATAAAAATATTCTGCTGCACTGAAAGTTCCCAAAAGCACGGTGCCCTCCATAAT
Organism: Eleutherodactylus coqui; assembly: GCF_035609145.1. Classification (NCBI taxonomy): domain Eukaryota; kingdom Metazoa; phylum Chordata; class Amphibia; order Anura; family Eleutherodactylidae; genus Eleutherodactylus; species Eleutherodactylus coqui. Next base: position 12,892,583 of record NC_089845.1, read on the forward strand.
TCTTAAATGGAAGAGGTTTGGAACCACCAGGACTCGTGCTTGAACTGGCCAATCAACCAAACTAATTGGGGGGGAAGGACTTTAGTTAGAGAGGTGACCAAGAACCCAATGGACCCTCTGGTTGTGTTTCAAATATGGAAGTTGCAAATGGAAGAAACTTCCAGCAGGTCAACCATCACTGCAGCCTCCACCAATCTTGCTTTATGGCACATTGGCCAGAAAGAAGCCTGCCTTCAGTGAAAGATGCATGAAAATCTACGAAAAAGTAACTAGAGGACTCTCAGACTGTGAAAAACAAGATTAGCTGGCCTTTTGTCTGGAGGAAACCGGGCACCTGACAAATAATATCCCTACAGTGAAGCCTGGGGGTATTTTTCAGCATCTGGGACAGGGAGATTGGTCAGGTTTGATGGAAATATGCATGCAGCAAAGTACAGAGCAGAGGCTGGCTGGCAAATTCTAGCTTGGGGGACAAGCACACTGGTCCATGTGTAGCAGCCTGCCCTAATGTGTTCAGACAGCAGAATTTAGCACACAAATTAGGTCGGTCTCAGACAACCGGATTTGACTTGTGGATTTCGTGATCGTCATCTACGCAGAGGATACATGGTAATATGCGGGCATTGAAAGGCATGGACTTTCGCTAGTTCACTCAGATGTGTGGGTTGGAATTCTGCTTTCTGCGAGTGGAAGAAAAATCACAGCATGCTCTATTTTAACGCGGATTCCATGATGTTGGAATCTCTACTGATCTCTATGGATGCAAGAGATCTGCAGTGGATATGCAATTAACAATATATATGGACATGGATTTGCTTGCAAGTTGTTTGGAGACCAGATACAAAAGCCAGAATTTTGTATTTGTATTTTATAGTAAATCTGACTAAGTCTAAGTCCATAGACTCTGGCTACACCAGGTGGGGGGGGGTCACTTATGCTATTCCTCTATTGCGTAATTGTTTTTATTAATTGCATGTACGGTGTAGGAGTTTGATAAAGCCCTGCTATTTCTGGGTCAAAACGGTGCTGCTAGGTTGTGGGCAATAAAGGTTCATCCTGCATGGATGTTTTTTAATTGCACCATGTGACGCTGTCTTGGACTTTATTTTTCTGGAGTTGTGGTTTTAGCCATTTCAATCCTCATACAGAATTTCTGAAGCTACTCCGCGTACATATCACTCCTTCACGCAGAAGCGCATTGTAAATTCCACACTAGGATATTGACTATAGACAGGGCTAAAACTGCCTCAGAACATGAATACAGTCCCAGAACCAAGCTGATAACATAAATGAAGCACAAGAACCAAGCTCCTAACATCTTTATAGCACCAGAACCAAGCTCAAAAAAGTAAATACACTACCAGAACTAAGCTCATAAATTTAGCACCGGAACCAGGAAATATATTTATTCTCTATATGGCCAGTTGCAGACAAGCACTCCAGCCCAATTGTGGATCTACAGTCATGATATAATGTACTTGAATACTGATTCTTAATAATGATAATGATTACAGTGCAGTTACCTGTTCGGAGTCTTCCATATTCACCACTGAGATTTCTTCCAGCCACGACTTAGTTCTGCACACTCTCCCCATCCTGCTACTGGAACCTCCAATGAGGAATTTCTCAGTGTCTCCTCATAGTAATGCTGTCATCCAATTAGGTAAGAGTGCCCCTACTAAGGTCCCACTATTAAATAGTACCCCTTCTGTATCTCACTATTATATTGCCCTTTCTGTTGCCCCATTAAGTAAGCGTGCCCCTGCTGTGATCCCACTAAATAAGAGGACCTCCATGCTGCTCCACTTAGTAATAAGACCCCCCTATAGCCACAAAAAGTAATAGGTCCCCCACTGTGACCGTAATACTGAGCCCTATGTGGCCCCAATTAGTAATGAGACCCTTCTGTGACCCGAATTAGCACTAGAACCCTAACTGTAATAGTGGCCCCACTGTTGTCCCAAAACTTATTCATGTCCCTGTTGTGTAATAAAACCCCCAATTAGTAATGAGTCCCCTTTTGTAGCCCCAGTGAATAGTAGTGGCCCTAATTAGTAATAAGACTTGTCTGTGTCCCATATTAGCAATAAGAGCCTCGCTTTGGCCCCAATAGCCCCTTCTGTAACCCCAATTAGTTATATGACTCCCCACTTCAGTTCCAATAAGTAATAGTGACCCCATTGTTGTCTTAAGTATTCATGCCCCTGCTGCCCACTAAGTATTAAGACCCCCTCTGTGTATCTAATTAGTAATAGGACCCCCCTGTGGCCACACTTAGTAATAAGTCCCCATTTGGGGCCTCAATTAGTAATAGAACTCCTGCTGTGGCCCCCAATAAGTAATAGTAGCCCTTCAGTAGCTCTAATTCTGTGACCTTTTGTAGCACCTATGTGACCTCTTTAGTTAATATAAGTCCCCCCTCTGTGGACTACAAAATCCAGCCACTTGCAGAACTTACAGTAGGTTTCTAACACAGACACACACACACAGTACAGGACCTGTGACCCAATATCCGATGCTGCAGTCACTATCTTCCACAGCAGAACCTCTCTCCTCCCCTCTCCCCCAGCTCTGTCATGTTTATAATGAACATGGAGTTGGGAGAAAGAGAAGCTAGCTTAGGCTGCAGGGCGGTTATGTGCGTGTCTGTATCAGGAACCTACTGTAAGTACTGCAAGTGACTTTTAGGACCAGAGGTAGGGCTGCCCCAAACAGTTGCTGGGGGCTGACCCAGCACACCCCTGCTACAGAATGAAAACTAGATCCAGATTGCAAAACAGTTCAAACTGGGCAGAAGGTTCACCTTCCAACAAAATAATGACCCTAAGTACAGAACCAGGACAACACAGGAGTATCCTTCAGTGAACCCAATTGAAAATCACTGGAGCGGCCTTAAAATGGCTGTCCACGGAGGCTCTGCAGAGAGGAATTACAGAAAATTCCCAAATTTAAGTGTAAAAACCTTGTGGCATCATACTCCAGAAGACTGGAGGCTGGAATCGCTGCAAAAGTGCTTTAATAAAGTACTGATTACAGGGTGTGAATACTTATGTCAATGTCAAATTATGAGGATTCTGAACATTGTGTTTTCACTTTATCATTATGGGGAATTTTTTTTTTATTTGCACAAGGCCACAACATAACAAAAGTGAAGGGGTCTGAAGACTTTCCAAATGCCTTGAAGAGATGAAAAGACAAGTGAAGAAGCATATAATAAACAGTGCAAGTGATTTATGAATGTAGCTCATGTCTAACACTACATGTATGACAGATGAGTTGTTTGTCGGCTATTTTTCTCCCCTCTTTATTGCTTCTCCAAACACTCTATGAATTGAAACAGAAATTTGTCAAAATGCATGTCACTTCGGAGTCCCACATAGCAGTGCAAGGATGTTGCCCTTTAAAGTAATTTGCACTGGAGATGAACACAATTCCAAAAAGCAGATGCATGTCCCTTTCTATGTTATGTGTAAATTGAACCATTAAGTGGTTTTCCTACAGTTAAATATTACATTTCTCTGCTATATCACACAAAAAGCACGTGTTTTTAATTGGGACAACTTAAAAAAATCTTTCATTGTCGAGAAGTGGTTGTTAAATGGTAGTTAAAGCATCCTCGGTGTTCTTTTGATAACCTCTCAGAACTTCCAGTGCCAATGAGAAGAAGCGCTGTTAGTGCTCCTATTTTTATTGGCTGACTCCACTGTTTACTAAGAGAGTCAAGGTAATCCTATGGCCGTTTACACAGAACGATTGTCGTTCAGAATCCTTCACATTCCCACCATAATCATCCCGTGCGTGTAAATGCATGCATGTTAATGAATGAGAGTTTTTCAGGCATTCAGTTTCTGCATGCAGACAATGAAACGACGTAACATTCAGTGAAAACAGCAGTCGTTCACCCTATGCCGGTAGCACTATAAGCGATGCCAGCGGTACTCGCTCCTGTGTAACAGCACAGGAGCGAGCATTACTGGGACGAGTTGCCGGGCATCGTCCTGTGTATATGGACCATAGCTGAGCATGTGTGGCCACCAGCACTGGACACATTAGGGGATGTTCTGAGAAGGGATCAAAAGTGTACCGGGGCATAAGAGCAAGAAAGAATAAGTGATATGTAGACCCAGGATAATTATTTTACAAAGACTCCAAGTGTAAGCTTGTTTCGGAACCTAGCAGAGGAATGACCCCTTTTACAATTAAACGACATAATGATGATAATTATAGGATTTTTATTCATTCTAATACATTTTCCCTAAAATACAGTCCGGTATAAAATATTTTTTCTGGTGCACAAAAATCGTAGCTGTTGCTTACAGAAGCAGGGTCACTTTTCCAATTTTTTACTTCGCATCCAGTCTTATTGCAGCACCTCCACTTTTGTACTGGTTTTTATGCACTGCCATTTTATACAGCGTTTCTCTGATCGGCTCTTTTACTGAGTTTTTACATTTTGAATAAATTTCTCATAAATTTCTTCATAAAATGGTGTTTTGTTGTACCTTCCTTCCAAATCAAACATGACCGCTCCTTCCATATTCAGTTGGAATTGAATCTACTATATATTATTTCATCATGAAACCATGGGTATCTACACAGCCATCCGAGTTTTAGTTTTGAGAATCAGGTCAGTTGCTTTTCATGTATATTTTCTATATGGCACCTTTATGAATAGATTTAAAGTGTAGTAGAGTGGTGTCAACTAAATGTATGTCATATACTACCAGTGAAAGCTTCCACAGAGTAGGATGTTACGATTTTCTTCTGTACAATGTTCTAACCCAAATTTGATTCCTGCAGATCTTCTTGCATAAAACCTTACTCCTATGTATCTGTAAAGTGTGATGTTTTGATTGTAATAGACACATTGTGTAGCCCTTTGTACCAAACACTTCTGTAACCAAGTGTTTCAGTTTTAGAAAATAAAGGGTACTTTATAACAGCAATAAATCATTGCTCCTCTACATGAAGTGTGACCATGGTCTGGTGTATAATGTAACGCATACAGAGAACATTGCCCATTCTGTTGGATGACGTTCACCCATTAAAGTGCTGCATTAAATGTTTCTGGATATCATGAAATGACGTCATTGATTCATATGTAAGAATGAAGGCAGAAAACATTGTTGATGGATTTATCAAAAGAGGTCATTTCATTTATTTGTAGCAACCGAAGTGAGATCAGACAGATGTCCAATCTTTGGAGGTTGATAGCGCCACACTTACAACTTCTCCATGTACAGGTCCAACAATTAAGAAATAACTAAAGCAAAGCAATGTCACACAGCATTTAGCGGGAGTTTTTTCAGGGTTTTTATTTCTGGGGACAAAAATCCCTGTGCTAAGATCATTATTAGACATCTATAGCAAAACAATTGTAGTTGGAATAGTTTGGGTCAGCGGCATTATCAACAGTTACGTAATTTTTAGAGATGAGCGAGCACCAAAATGCTCGGGTGCTCGTTACTCGGGACGAAATTATCGCGATGCTCGAGGGTTCGTTTCGAGTAACGAACCCCGTTGAAGTCAATGGGCGACTCGAGCATTTTTGTATATCGCCGATGCTCGCTAAGGTTTCCATTTGTGAAAATCGGGGCAATTCAAGAAAGTGATGGGAACGACACAGCAACGGATAGGGCAGGCGAGGGGCTACATGTTGGGCTGCATCTCAAGTTCCCAGGTCCCACTATTAAGCCACAATAGCGGCAAGAGTGGGCCCCCCCCCCAACAACTTTTACTTCTGAAAAGCCCTCATTAGCAATGCATACCTTAGCTAAGCACCACACTACCTCCAACAAAGCACAATCACTGCCTGCATGACACTCCGCTGCCACTTCTCCTGGGTTACATGCTGCCCAACCCCCCCCCCCCCCTGCATGACCCATTGTCCACAGCGCACACCAAATTGTCCCTGCGCAGCCTTCAGCTGCCCTCATGCCACGCCACCCTCATGTCTATTTATAAGTGCGTCTGCCATGAGGAACCGCAGGCACACACTGCAGAGGGTTGGCACGGCTAGGCATCAACCCTCTTTAAAAGGGGCGGGACGATAGCCCACAATGCTGTACAGAAGCAATGAGAAATATAATCGTGTGCCACCGCCATCAGGAGCTGCACACGTGGGCATAGCAATGGGGAACCTATGTGCCACACACTATTCATTCTGTCAAGGTGTCTGCATGCCCCAGTCAGACCGCGGTTTTTTATAAATAGTCACAGGCAGGTACAACTGGGAATCCCCAACTCCGCAATGGGAATTCTGTGTGCACCCACAGCATGGGTGGCTCCCTGGAACCCACCCGCTGTACATAAATGTATCCCATTGCAGTGTCCTGGACAGCAGAGCTAACGTCAGATTAAATAGAGGTGGGCTTCTGCCCACACTGCATGCCCCAGTCAGACTGGGGTTCTTTAGAAGTGGACACATGTAGTTACAACTCCGTGTGGACCGACAGCATGGGTGGCTCCCTGGAACCCACCGGCGGTACATAAATATATCCCATTGCAGTGCCCAGCACAGCTGATGTAACGTCAGCTGTAATGCAGGTGGGCAAAAAATTAATTGGATTACACTGTAGGCGAGGGCCCCAAAAAATTGGTGTACCAACAGTACTAATGTATGTCAGAAACATTGCCCATGCCCAACCAAGAGGGCAGGTGAAACCCATTAATCGCTTTGGTTAATGTGGCTTAATTTGTAACTAGGCCTGGAGGCAGCCCAGTTAAAATAAAAATTGGTTCAGGGGCAAGTTTCAACGCTTTAATGAGCATTGAAACGTATAAAAATTGTTTACAAAAATTATATGACTGAGCCTTGTGGGCCTAAGAAAAATTGCCCGTTCGGCGTGATTACGTCAGGTTTCAGGAGGAGGAGCAGGAGGAGGAGGATGAATATTATACACAGATTGATGAAGCTAAAAGGTCCACGTTTTTGATGGTGATAGAGAACAATGCTTCCATCCGCGGGTGCAGCCTATGTATTGTTTAGGTATCGCTGCTGTTCGCTGGTGGAGAAGAGAAGTCTGGTGAAATCCAGGCTTTGTTCATCTTGATGAGTGTAAGCCTGTCGGCACTGTCGGTTGACAGGCGGGTACGCTTATCTGTGATGATTCCCCCAGCTGCACTAAACACCCTCTCTGACAAGACGCTAGCCGCAGGACAAGCAAGCACCTTCAGGGCATACAGCGCAAGTTCAGGCCACGTGTCCAGCTTCGACACCCAGTAGCTGTAAGGGGCAGAGGCGTCACGGAGGACGGTCATGCGATCGGCTACATACTCCCTCACCATCCTTTTACAGTGCTCCCGCCGACTCAGCCTTGACTGGGGAGCGGTGACACAGTCTTGCTGGGGAGCCAGAAAGCTGTCAAAGGCCTTAGAGAGTGTTCCCCTGCCTGTGCTGTACATGCTGCCTGATCTCTGCGCCTCCCCTGCTACCTGGCCCTCGGAACTGCGCCTTCGGCCACTAGCGCTGTCGGATGGGAATTTTACCATCAGTTTGTCCGCCAGGGTCCTGTGGTATAGCATCACTCTCGAACCCCTTTCCTCTTCGGGTATGAGAGTGGAAAGGTTCTCCTTATACCGTGGGTCGAGCAGTGTGTACACCCAGTAATCCGTAGTGGCCAGAATGCGTGTAACGCGAGGGTCACGAGAAAGACATCCTAACATGAAGTCAGCCATGTGTGCCATGGTACCTGTACGCAACACATATCTGTCCTCACTAGGAAGATCACTTTCAGGATCCTCCTCCTCCTCCTCCTCAGGCCATACACGCTGAAAGGATGACAGGCAAGCAGCATGGGTACCCTCAGCAGTGGGCCAAGCTGTCTCCTCCTCCTCATCCTCCTCATGCTCCTCCTCCTCCTCCTCAACGCGCTGAGATATAGACAGGAGGGTGCTCTGACTATCCAGCGACATACTGTCTTCCCCCGCCTCTGTTTCCGAGCGCAAAGCATCTGCCTTTATGCTTTGCAGGGAACTTCTCAAGAGGCATAGCAGAGGAATGGTGACGCTAATGATTGCAGCATCGCCGCTCACCATCTAGGTAGACTCCTCAAAGTTTCCAAGGACCTGGCAGATGTCTGCCAACCAGGCCCACTCTTCTGTAAAGAATTGAGGAGGCTGACTCCCACTGCGCCGCCCATGTTGGAGTTGGTATTCCACTATAGCTCTACGCTGCTCATAGAGCCTGGCCAACATGTGGAGCGTAGAGTTCCACCGTGTGGGCACGTCGCACAGCAGTCGGTGCACTGGCAGATGAAACCAATGTTGCAGGGTGGCAGCGTCCGTGTGGGACTTGCGGAAATGTGCGCAGAGCCGGCGCACCTTTCCGAGCAGGTCTGACAAGCGGTAGCTTTTCAGAAAGCGCTGAACCACCAAATTAAAGACGTGGGCCAGGCATGGCACGTGCGTGAGGCTGCCGAGCTGCAGAGCCGCCACCAGGTTACGGCCGTTGTCACACACGACCATGCCCGGTTGGAGGCTTAGCGGCGCAAGCCAGCAGTCGGTCTGCTCTGTCAGACCCTGCAGCAGTTCGTGGGCCGTGTGCCTCTTCTCTCCTAAGCTGAGTAGTTTCAGCACGGCCTGCTGATGCTTGCCCACCGCTGTGCTGCCGTGCCGCGCGACACCGACTGCTGGCGACGTGCTGCTGCTGACACATCTTGATTGCGAGACAGAGGTTGCATAGGAGGAGGAGGAGGGTGGTTTAGTGGAGGAAGCATACACTGCCGCAGATACCAGCACTGAGCTGGGGCCCGCAATTCTGGGGGTGGGTAGGACGTGAGCGGTCCCAGGCTCTGACTCTGTCCCAGCCTCCACTAAATTCACCCAATGTGCCGTCAGGGAGATATAGTGGCCCTGCCCGCCTGTGCTTGTCCACGTGTCTGTTGTTAAGTGGACCTTGGCAGTAACCGCGTTGGTGAGGGCGCGTACAATGTTGCGGGAGACGTGGTCATGCAGGGCTGGGACGGCACATCGGGAAAAGTAGTGGCGACTGGGAACTGAGTAGCGCGGGGCCGCCGCCATCATACTTTTGAAAGCCTCCGTTTCCACAACCCTATACGGCAGCATCTCCAGGCTGATCAATTTGGCTATCTGCACGTTTAACGCTTGAGCGTGCGGGTGCGTGGCGGCGTAGTTCCGCTTGCGCTCCAACACTTGCGCTAGCGACGGCTGGACGGTGTGCTGACAGACATTGGTGGATGGGGCCGAGGACAGCAGAGGTGAGAGTGTGGGTGCAGGCCAGGAGACGGTAGTGCCTGTGCCCTGAGAGGGGGGTTGGATCTCAGTGGCAGGTTGGGGCACAGGGGGAGAGGCAGCGGTGCAAACCGGAGGCGGTGAACGGCCTTTGTCCCACCTTGTGGGGTGCTTGGCCATCATATGTCTGCGCATGCTGGTGGTGGTGGCTCCCCGGCTGATCTTGGCGCGACACAGGTTGCACACCACTGTTTGTCGGTCGTCTGCACTCTCAGTGAAAAACTGCCAGACCTTTGAGCACCTCGGCCTCTGCAGGGTGGCATGGCGTGAGGGGGCGCTTTGGGAAACAGTTGGTGGATTATTCGGTCTGGCCCTGCCTCTACCCCTGGCCACCGCACTGCCTCTTGCAACCTGCCCTGCTGCTGCCCTTGCCTCCCCCTCTGAAGACCTGTCCTCAGTAGGCGTAGCAAACCAGGTGGGGTCAGTCACCTCATCGTCCTGCTGCTCTTCCTCCGAATCCTCTGTGTGCTCCTCCCTCGGACTTACTCCAATTACTACTACCTGAGTGATAGACAACTGTGTCTCATCGTCATCGTCCTTCTCACCCACTGAAAGGTCTTGAGACAGTTCCCGGAAGTCCCCAGCCTCATCCCCCGGACCCCGGGAACTTTCAAAAGGTTGGGCATCGGTCACGACAAACTCCTCCGGTGGGAGAGGAACCATTGCTGCCCATTCTGGGCAGGGGCCTGGGAACAGTTCCTGGGAGTCTGCCTGCTCCTCAGAATGTGTCATTGTAATGGAGTGAGGAGGCTGGGAGGAAGGAGGAGCAGCAGCCAGAGGATTCAGAGTTGCAGCAGTGGACGGCGCAGAACTCTGGGTGGACGATAGATTGCTGGATGCACATTCTGCCATCCACGACAGGACCTGCTCACACTGCTCATTTTCTAATAAAGATCTACCGCGTGGACCCATTAATTGTGAGATGAATATGGGGACGCCAGAAACGTGCCTCTCTCCTAATCCCGCAGCAGTCGGCTGCGATACACTTGGATCAGGAGCTCGGCCTGTGCCCACACCCTGACTTGGGCCTTCGCGTCCTCGCCCTCGTCCACGTCCTCTAGGCCTACCCCTACCCCTCAGCATGGTGTATTACCAGTAGTGCAGAAACAGAATGCTGTAATTAAATGTGCCGCTTATTGGCCTGTGGTTGGAGGCTGACTTCGCTTACGGAACGCACAGCAGAGCCAGGAAATAATTTTGCGCAAGCCTGCTGTAACACTGAGCTGGCTGCGTATGAATTAGGAGGACAACTACACCCAGCACAGACCCAGTACACTGAGGACAGTCACAGGCAGCCCAAATAGATTTTTTTTCCCAAATGTTTTTGGAAAGGCCCACTGCCTATATTCAATAAATATATGTCTTCTGTCCCTGCCTCACCACCACCACTGGCCCTGGAGTATGTATAATTACTGCAGGGCGCAATGCTCTGCACGGCCGATATCCAAAAAAAAAAAATGTGCAGCACTGCAAAAAGCAGCCTCCACACTACTGCACACGGTTAGATGTGGCCCTAAGAAGGACCGTTGGGGTTCTTGAAGCCTAAAATACTCCTAACACTCTCCCTATAGCAGCTCCGGCACCAACAGCACTTTCCCTCCTCTATGTCAGAACGCATCTGTGGTGAGCCGCGGGAGGGGCCGATTTATATACTCGGGTGACACCTGATCTCGCCAGCCACTCACTGCAGAGGGGGGTGGTATAGGGCTTGAACGTCGCAGGGGGAAGTTGTAATGCCTTCCCTGTCTTTCTATTGGCCAGAAAAGCGCGCTAACGTCTCAGAGATGAAAGTGAAAGTAACTCGAACATCGCGTGGTACTCGTCACGAGTAATGAGCATCTCGAACACGCTAATACTCGAACGAGTATCAAGCTCGGACGAGTACGTTCGCTCATCTCTAGTAATTTTCCCAAACACTGCATGCTGTGTGAATATATTAGTCACGAAAGACAATTGCCTGCCTAACAATATACATTTAGTTTTTTTATGGACTCAGTAAGAATTTAGTTCAGCCACCTATTCCTTAATTTTAAACTGTCTTTGTCTGTTTTGATTGCATATATGTCAAAAAAGTATATACTTTTATATTATTCCCTTCTGGGAGGGTATAACCATCAGGCCATTTTTTTGCCTTTGGCAAATTTTTGGAAATGATGATGATGATGATGATGATGATGATGATGATGACTGGTTCAGTCAAGGCCGACTTTCAGTCACTTTAGGGAGTATCATTTTCCATGCTTTTCTATCCATGACCACTTCTTTCAATCCTTCCACGTGCATGTTTGTATCCGCCTTGATTGCATCCAACCAGTGTGTTTTTTGGTGTCCTCTTCTTCGTGACCATAGCACCTTCGATATGCCGATCATACAATGTTGCTTGCGAAAAGTGAAAAAATAAACTAAATCGAAGAGTTAAAGAAGAAAGCCAGCACATGGGAACTGTGCTGAACGTCATTGTTGTTTCCAGAGAATTGGCTCGAATGATATGCCCAAAGAATGAGAGCCACTGCTTGGTAATATTTGTGGTTGTATACGCTTTAGAACAATTTTGGCTATGACCATTGCTGACCAGGATATACACAATATTCTTCTCCAGCACCAGTGTTCAAAATCATCAATTTTTCTTTTATCTGCCTTCCTGTGTGTCCAACCTTTGCATGCGTATACAAATATCAGAAGCAGGATTGTGTTTATCATTTGGATCCTTGTAGCTCTTCCATATCCTTGCCATTCCTTGCATTACACTGCAGCCAAGTGCAATTCTTCGTTTGATTTCTGGTTCTGATTCTCCATTGCTATCAATCCTAGATTCAAGGAAGAGGAAATCTTTAACCGCTTGTCCTCATTGTCAATTTTTACATGAACTGTACCGTTACTTGCTGTTGTCATTACCTTTGTTTTCTTTATGTTGAGGAGAAGTCCCATTTGCTCACTTTCTTCTTTAACTCTTCGGTTCATTTAGGTCTTTTTTTTTCACTTTTCACGAGCAACATTGTAAGAAATGAAAGCTGCACTGTGATTAGTTTTTTATGGGTAACAAAGACAGCTTTCATAAGAATGTGGTGTCAGGTAACTTTTCAGTGGCTGGCCCTGTATATTAGAGGTCTATTTATGCGATCTTACACACATGCTGTCCAATAATTAATTCAAAGATCTATAGTGGGAAAGATCTTTGAACAAATTACAGCAGGTACTTGGATGAGAATGGAGTAATTAACCAGAACCAGCATGGGTTTGTAATAAACAAGTCATGCTAGACTAATCCAATTTCCTTCTATGACAGAATCATGGACTGGGTTGATCAGGCATATCGAAGGTTGTTGATTTGTCCAGGTTGCATCATCTCATGATTATTTCAGGGTACAGATTGACAGGGCTAATGATAGAAAGCAGCCTTTCTCAATCACGATCCAGTGTTGCTGTGGCTTCTTGGTTCTCCATTCTTCCAGATGCTTTGGGATGCCCATTTGCTTCATGCATTTCCACAGCTTGTTGTGTTCAATGCAGTCAAAGGCTTTGCTGTAGTTTATGAAGCACATGTACATGTCTTTCTGATGTTCCAGCGTCTCCTCCATGATCCACCTCAGGTTTGCCATTTGATTTCTGGTTCCATGTTTTTTGGAAGTGGGACAAAGACTGATTGTATCCATCATTTGGTTTTCCAGATCTGTTGACAAAGCATTGTTAACATTGGGATTGGCACTGGTTTGAGTAACTCAGCTTGTATGCGATCAATGCCTGGGACTTTCCAGTTCTGAAGTTGTTTCATAACCCAGGCAACCGCCTCCTCCAGAAGATCTGGCTCTTGCTCCATTGAAACTTCCTGACTGGTTGATTGGCTTGGTTAATTGCCTACATATGGTTTTGCTGTGTTTTCTTGCCATCTTTTGTTTACTTTGATCTTTACTATGAAGTACTTTGCTGTTTTGACCTTTGACAGTTGCTGCTTTATAGGGTGTAAATGGTATCTGTGCTTGTTTCACATAGGTGAAGAGCTCACGGGTGTGACCTTCTTTGCTTGCATCTTTCAGTTTTGCATACTGCAAATTCCAGTAACTGTCCTCATCTCGTTTCGACTCTCTCTAAAATTCAGCATTTAGTAATCTGAGATCAATGCTGAATTTGCCAGTGGCTTTGGCTGTTCGTCTCCTGCTTGCAATTTCAATTGTTGCATTCAAGAGCCAGTTTGGCCTTTTTGTTGTTTTTTTGTATGAGATGAATTGTTCGGCTGTATCTGTTATGGTGAATTTAATTTCTTCCCATAATTCATCTAGGAGTTTTTCCAATTGTGCTGAGTGGCTCAAATCTAATTTTTGATTCCATTTCATGTTGAAATGGAGTATGACTTTTACAATGAGTAGCTGGTGGTTAGTACCATAATCAGCACCAGGTAGCATTTTGACTACTTATACTAAACTATTCCAACACTGTTGACAGATGCAAGTCAATCCGGTTGCGATGCTGTCCACATGTACAAATGGCATTTTAGCTGCTCCTACCACATGCTTGCAACTAATAAACTATTTTCTTGACAGCATTAAACCAAAGGATCACCAGACTCATTATGTTCTTCTGATCGAAACTTGTCTATGACTGGTGGTTCTTTTCCCATGCCTACCTTTTGGGTTGAAGTCTTCAGTAATAAAGATAATGTCTTTGGTGGGGATTTGATTGATTGCTTGTTGAAGATCCACATAAAAATTTTTAACATCCTCTCCTTTTGCATCAGTGGTGGGCGCATAAATCTGCAAAACTTTGAGTGAGTGAGGTGTTAGTGCAGTTTTTGCTATTCGATATACTGTGGATGCCATATTAGATTTGATTAATATACAGGCCTGGAGACCCCCCCCCTCCCCCCAATGAACACACATCTACATGGTGTACACCAAAAGGGATCTAACCTTTAGGTGGGTAAAAGTTTATATAAGGTTTCAAACACAGCAAGTTGGGTCATTTAGGGTACAGTTACATCATTTTGTGTGCTGATAGGTCATTCCCCATGGGAGGTATTTGTGAGGTAGCTGTGAGATCATTCACTGGGGAGGAGCTTCCATTGAGCATGCTCTATTCATTCTCGTCTTGCTGTCCAGAAAAAAATACTTCCTGCTTTTCTCTAGCCATTTCCTGTCCTTTAACACAAAGACATTCCTTTTTTTGCCATGCGGCTGTAACTTGAGCCCTGGATAAGTTTTCCACTAATCAAGAAACCAGTCAGACCTACTGCTCCTTCAGTTCTTGTGGGGGATGTTCCCTTCCTCATATTAACATCTTCACAGCTTACAACAGAACACAAAATGGTAACATAGTAACATAGTATGTAAGGCTGAATGAAGACAATGTCCATCTAGTCCAGCCTGTCTATCCTCCTGTGTTGATCCAGAGGAAGGCAAAAAACACCAAGGCCAGAAGCCAATTAGCCCTTTTGGGGAAAAAATTCCTTCCCGACTCCCTAATGGCAATCAGACTGTTCCCTGGATCAACCCCTAATAGTTCCTACCTGCCTATATACCAGGATTGACACTTAAAGGGGTTGTCTCGCGAAAGCAAGTGGGGTAATACACTTCTGTATGGCCATATTAATGCACTTTGTAATGTACATCGTGCATTAAATATGAGCCATACAGAAGTTATACACTTACCTGCTCCGTTGCTAGCGTCCCCGTTGCCATGGTTCCGTCTAACTTCGGTGTCTTCTTGCTTTTTTAGACGCGCTTGCGCAGATGCATCTTCTCCCTTCGGCTGGTCTTGGAAGCATCGGCGTTTTGGCTCCGCCCCCTTTCGCGTCATCGCGTAGCTCCGCCCCCGTCATGTGCCGATTCCAGCCAATCAGGAGGCTGGAACCGGCACACGTCATGGGGCGGAGCTACGCGATGATGCGTACAAGGGGGCGGAGCCAAAAACGCCGATGCTTCCAAGACCAGCCGAAGGGAGAAGATGCATCTGCGCAAGCGCGTCTAAAAAAGCAAGAAGACACCGAAGTTAGACGGAACCATGGCAACGGGGACGCTAGCAACGGAGCAGGTAAGTGTATAACTTCTGTATGGCTCATATTTAATGCACGATGTACATTACAAAGTGCATTAATATGGCCATACAGAAGTGTATAACCCCACTTGCTGCTGCGAGACAACCCCTTTAACCTAATATTTATATCCTGTAATATCCTTCTCCAGAAAGACATCAAGTCCCCTTTTAAACTCCTCTATGGCTTTTGCCATCACCACTTCCTCCGGTAGAGAGTTCCACAGTGTCACTGCTCTTACAGTAAAGAATCCCCTTCTATGTTGGTGATGAAACCTACTTTCCTCCAATCGTAGCGGGTGTCCTCTTGTTACCGTCGTGGTCCTTGGTGTAAACAGATCGCGGGAGAGATCCATGTGTTGTCCCCTCATGTACTTATACATGGTTATTTGGTCACCTCTTAACCTTCTTTTTTCAAGAGTAAATAGTCCCAATTTGGATAGCCTCTCTGGGTATTCCAGTCCCGTCATTCCATGTATTAGTTTGGTTGCCCTTCTTTGAACCCCCTCAAGCACTGTGACATCTTTCCTGAGCACTGGTGACCAGAATTGTACGCAGTATTCCATGTGAGGCCTGACAAGTGCCTTATATAATGGAAGGATGATGTTCTCGTCCTTCGCCCCTATACCTCTTTTAATGCACCCCAAGACTTTATTTGCCTTTGCAGCAGTTGACTGGCATTGGTTACTCCAGTTTAGTCTATTATCCACTAATACCCCCAGATCCTTTTCCATATCACTTTTTCCTAGCGGTACCCCATTAAGTGAATATTGGTGACATCCGTTTCTCCTGCCCATGTGCATAGTCTTACATTTTTCAACATTGAACTTCATTTGCCATTTTTCTGCCCAAGCCCCCAGCTTGTCCAGGTCCGTTTGTAGCCGCACATTGTCCTCCGTTGCATTAATTATATTGTATAATTTTGTGTCATCTGCAAATATTGATATTTTGCTGTGCAGCCCCTCTATCAGGTCATTGATAAATATGTTGAACAGAGTGGGGCCTAATACTGAACCCTGTGGCACCCCGCTAGCGACTGTGGTCCAATCAGAGTACGCACCATTTATTACCACCCTCTGCTTTCTATCATTGAGCCAATTTTTTACCCACGTACACACGTTTTCGCCTAGTCCGAGCTGCCTCATTTTGTATATTAGCCTATTATGTGGCACGGTGTCAAAGGCTTTAGAGAAGTCCAGATATACAAGATCAATAGATTCTCCCTGGTCCAGCTTAGAGCTTACTTCATCGTAGAAACTGATCAGATTTGTCTGACATGAGCGACCCTTCATGAATCCATGCTGGTGAGGAGTTATTCCCTTATTCTCCTTGAGGTACTCATCAATGGCGTCTCTCAGAATCCCCTCGAAGATTTTTCCCGTTACTGAAGTGAGACTTACTGGCCTGTAGTTTCCAGGCTCACTTTTGCTCCCTTTTTTGTAAATTGGAACCGCGTTGGCAATGCGCCAATCCAATGGTACTACACCGGTCTTGATAGTGTCTAGAAATATTAGGTATAGCGGCCTAGCTATCTCGTCACTTAGTTCCCTTAATATCCTTGGGTGTAATCCATCTGGGCCCGGCGATTTATCAATTTTAGTTTTCTTTAGACGCTTCCGCACCTCCTCCTGCGTTAGGTATGAGATGTTTTGTGAGGGGTTCGTTTTATTCCCCTGCATCTCGTGTGGCATTTCCTTTTCTTTTGTGAATACACTTGAGAAGAAACTGTTTAGTAGATTTGCTTTCCCTTCGTCATCATCAATGATTTCTCCTGCATTGTTTTTTAAAGGGCCATCGCTCTCCCTGCAAATCCTTTTGCTGTTAATGTAGTCGAAAAATAGCTTCGGGTTGTTTTTGCTCTCTTTGGCGATCAGTCTTTCTGCCTCCTCCTTGGCAGTTTTGATCGTATCTTTGCATATTTTGTTTTTTTCCCTGTACGATTTTAGCGCTTCTTCGCTGCCTTCTTGCTTTAGTAGTTTGAACGCTTTCTTTTTTTCGTTTATTGCCCCTCTTACCGTCTTGTCGAGCCACATTGGTTTCCTTTTAGCTGAGTTTCTTTTATTTTTAAAGGGAATGAACTGCTCACATGAGGCGATTAGGATCCTTTTGAACTTTTCCCATTTGTCCTCCGTACTGATATTTTTGAGGATGTTGTCCCAATTAATGTTACCGATAGTAGTTCTAAGCTCATCAAATTTTGCTTTCCTAAAGTTTAGTTTCTTTGTCACTCCCTGATAAGGTTTCCTATTGATTGATAGCTGGAAGTTGATTATATTGTGGTCACTATTCCCCAAGTGCCCCTCAACCTGCACCCCCTTTATTCGGTCCGGTTTGTTAGTTAGCACTAGGTCCAGAATGGCCCTCCCTCTTGTTGGTTCCTGCACAAGTTGGTTCAGGTAATTATCTTTAATTACTCTCAAGAATTTATCACCCCTATGAGATTTGCAGGTTTCCTTCTCCCATGTTATATCTGGATAATTAAAGTCCCCCATGATAATTACTTCGTTTCGCTTTGACACCTCTTCTATCTGCCTTAGTAGTAAGTTCTCAGTTTCTTCTGTTGCTTTTGGTGGTCTATAGAAGACCCCTATCAGAATTTTGTTATTTTTTCCTCCCTGTATTTCTACCCACAGAGATTCCACCTGTTCGTCTACTACCCCTATATCCTCCCGTAGCCTCGGCTTCAAGTTCGATTTGACGTACAGACATACCCCTCCCCCTTTCTGGTTCCTTCGGTCTCTTCTGAAAAGATTGTACTCCTGCAAATTCGCCGCCCAATCGCACTTATCATCAAGGCATGTTTCCGTAATTCCGACTATATCATAGTTTTCATCAGTCACTCTCGCTTCAAGCTCACCCACTTTACCAATCAGACTTCTTGCTTTCGTGGTCATACAATTTATATCATTTTTTTTGTTTTTTAAATTTGTTTTGTTGCTATTCGTACTTATGGCTGATCTATCAGTTCTAACTGTACTAACCCCACCCCCTGCTCGACCCCCATTCACTTTGCTTGGACTTGGATCGCTAGTTACACTGGCTACCCCACTATTTCTCATTTTACCCTCCCCCCCAGTCCCTAGTTTAAACACTCCTCCAGCCTTCTAGCCATCTTATCCCCCAGCACAGCTGCACCCTCCCCATTAAGATGCAGCCCGTCCCTACGGTAGAGCCTGTAGCCGACAGCAAAGTCAGCCCAGTTCTCCAGGAACCCAAATCCCTCCTTCTTACACCAACTCCGGAGCCACTTGTTTACCTCCCTAAGATCCTGCTGCCTTTCTAGTGTGGCTTTAGGTACAGGTAGTATTTCTGAGAAAACTACCCTGGAGGTCCTCGCCCTGAGCTTGGACCCTAAGTCCCTGAAATATTTTTTGAGGGCCCTCCATTGACCTCTAACTTGTTCATTGGTGCCAATGTGCACCATGACCGCTGGATCCTCACCAGCCCCTCCCAGTAATCTGTCAATCCGATCCGCGATGTGTCGAACTCGAGCGCCAGGAAGACAACACACCGTTCGACGATCCCGGTCTTTATGGCAGATTGCCCTCTCTGTCCCCCTAATAATTGAGTCCCCCACCACTAGAACCTGTCTAGGCTTCCCTGCTCTCCCCGTCCCCGTCTCACTGGAGCAGTTATCCCCCTGGTGTTCAGAGGGCATGTCGTGCTGCAGCGGTGCTGGCTCTGTAATGGCATTCCCCTCATCTGCCAACGTTGCAGACATGTTGGGTTGTGCCAGTTCAGGACCAGCCTCCCTAGATCTATTCCCTCTACGCCTCCTTCTATCTGACACCCAGCTGAGTGCCTGCTCCCCCTGCACTTCCGTACCACCATCCGCCCCCGCCTCTACCCCAGCGAGTGTCTGCTCAGTGACCACCAAACTCCTTTCCATGATGTCAATGGCTCTCAGTGTTGCCAGTTGCCCATTTAGATCCAGAATTTGGGCTTTTAAATGTGCTACGTGCACGCATCTTGCGCAACAGTATGCACCCTCGATCGGCTGATCAAGGACCGCATACATTGCACAAAGAGCACACTGGATGACATTGCCAGACATGGAGCTCATCCTAATGGGGATCTACAATTTACTTGTGGAAGTAGTGAGGATAGACTTGTTCACACTCCGCTCACACGCTGCTGCAACCGCTCACACGCTGCTGCAACCGCTCACCCGCTGACCCGCTGCTGCAACCGCTCACCCGCTGCTGCAACCGCTCACCCGCTGCTGCAAACACTCACCCGCTGCTGCAACCGCTCACCCGCTGACCCGCTGCTGCAACCGCTGACCCGCTGCTGCAACCGCTGACCCGCTGCTGCAACCGTTCACACTCCGCTCACACGCTGCTATAACCGCTGACCCGCTGCTGCAACCGCTCAACCGCCGACCCGCCGCTGCAACCCCTCAACTGCTCACACGCCGCTGCAACCGCTCACATGCTGCTGCCTCTGTGCAACCACTCACACGCTGCCGCTCTCGCACAAACGCTTACCCGCTGACACGCGCTACCGGTCACAAAATTTTTTTTTTTTTTACCCCCCTCACAAACACTTAGACCCCCAGACACACACACACACATACAGAAGACACAATTAACCAGGTACACAGAAGACACATACTTAGCTCACAAACACACACAGAAGATACTTATCAGCTCCTCCACTCCTCCGCTCCTCCTGGTGACGTCACCCGCTGTCCCGGCGGCCGCTCACTCTGCCTCCTGTCTCAGCTGCTCCGTACTCGTGCCCTCCGCTGCTGCCGGTCTCTCCTTGCTGCCCCCGCACCTGCTTCGGCTCCGGTAACGGCTGCTCCGCTCCTTGCTGCCCCCGCACCTGCTTCGGCTCCGGTAACGGCTGCTCCGCTCCTTGCTGCCCTGCACCTGCTTCGGCTCTGGTAACGGCTGCTCCGCTCCTTGCTGCCCCCGCACCTGCTTCGGCTCCGGTAACGGCTGCTCCGCTGTCCCCTTCAGCCCCCCGCTCGTGCCTCCGTCTCACGCCGCTGCTCCTGGCGTCTCTCATAGTCATACTCCCACAATTCCCTCCTTTGTTGTGGGTATTTTCATTCTCCTGCATAGTCTTTACCTGCCTATATAACATTCTGGGGCGGCTTTCCCTAACTTCTACAGGGGACCCTAAGTGTCACCTCAGCCATGAGATTTATCTCTGCAAAGAGATCTGCTCATGCCTCCATCCTTTCCCTGTCTCCTACATTATTCCTCCATACTGCTGGGTGATATCCAGGATAAGGAAAATACCTCACAACACGTTACATTTTCCCAATAGTATTCTAGGTAGATCGCTGCTAAAAGATTTATATTTTTCTGCATAACCCACCTTGTTCATAGTTTAGATAACATAACCTGTCTAATGTCACTAGCTTACCATGGTACGATTTCAAGTCATATTATTTTTAGGACCCCTAGTTTCTCTTTTCATTAATCTTCCGACAATCCTACACTCATGTGCTTGCTATTTAATGTCATAGTCTGCGCCTGCCGCTCCTTCTTCTCAACTTTCTGAATTCAGTAAAAGATATGAACCAGCATTTGGAACTATACCCCTCTTGATTGCGATATGTGAGGGTGCTAGCAGGGCAGTCTCATACTTAGCTAGTCTGGAAGCTGAAAGATGTTTAGTTTGTGCTCTATGCAGTATTTTATGACCCCTTGAGGGAGCATGACATTAAAGGGGTTGTCTCGCGAAATCAAGTGGGGTTATACACTTCTGTATGGCCATATTAATGCACTTTGTAATATACATCGTGCATTAATTATTAGCCATACAGAAGTTATTCACTTACCTGCTCCGTTGCTAGCGTCCTCGTCTCCATGGTTCCGTCTAAATTCGCTGGCGGCTTGCTTTTTTAGACGCGCTTGCGCAGTCCGGTCTTCTGCTCTGAGCACGAGCCGCTTCAGTGTGCTCGCCGCTACAGCTCTTCTGTGCATGCGCAGACGAGCTGTATCTTCTCGGGAGCGCGCTGGAGCGGCCATTCTGCTACCATCCTCTGTTAGAGGAAGGTGCAGAAACTGGAGCCGCCCAGCCGAGAAGCCCAGCCCAGCAGCCCAGCCCAGCCGCCCAGGTAAGTGATGGGTGACGGACTGACGGGGGTGACGCGTGACTGACTGCTGCTGTGGCCCCGGAGCCTACCACTGGGCCCCGGGGCCTAGCGCGGGGAAGCCGGGGGCTAGCGCGGGGAAGCCGGGGGCTAGCGCGGGGAAGCCGGGGGCTAGCGTGGGGAAGCCGGGGGCTAGCGCCGGTTACCTGCTGCCTGGCGGTGGGTGACTTTTCGGCCGCGTTCAATCCCGGGGTCCGGTCGGCAGCTGCGGGGCGTCTGGTTGTCAGGGAGACACAGCTGGTAGCGTCTCGGGAGCGCGCACGTCGGGCTTCAGCAAGCGATGGGGAAAAAAACGGCAGCCATCTTGGGAAAACTTTTTATAAGTTGCTGAAACGCTGGAACTGTAAGTACAAACCAGCTAGAAAAGTCATTTACAAGGGGGCTTAGTAATGTTTGCTTAATTAGGGGGACTGGGCAAAAAAATTTTTTACTGCTTCCTCGAGACAACCCCTTTAAGGGGCCCCACACCATCTCTGGTACCTGCATGAGAACGTACTGCAACCAGGAGAGGAAAAATTGTTTTTACAATCTGCAACCATAACAACTGCACCAATGATGGTTAACTACTGGTTTACTACGGGACTAGTAACCCTGATACCATTTGGGATATACTCAATTTCCTGCATCAAAAATTTACTTATCTTTCAAATGTAACGATCTTCACGTAAAATACTGTTGTTAATTGAAAATGAGATACACTCTAAAATAGAACTTTTGTTATTAATTTGACTAAAGTACTTATCAGACTTGTCAAGTACCCAATTATCTCAGTATCTTAATTCAATAATATTCAAAATAAATACAACTCAGTATTTTGGATACTCCAAGAACCTATATATATATATTAGGTATATATATACAGACACACACACTGTGGCAGTCCGGGACTATTATCTCACACAACTAGTCTCAGAAATTTAATTAGATGCCCCTCCTTTTGGTAACATACATTCGTTCAAGTGAGAGACTTAACATGGAGTCTAAGAGTGTCCTTCCTTCTATACTTTACCACTATATATATATATATAGTGGGAGGACAGCTCGGTAGAGAGCGGGTGGGCCGCAGTCAAGGGCGGGAACCCGTGGATAAAGTTCAAAAGCAGGCGTGACCTGCGTTTATTTCAGTCCAGATTGGTTAACACAAATGCAGCCTTAGCTTCAGGCACAAAAAATAACAGTCCAGCAATAACAATAGGCAGCCTCTGCCTGACCAGGTCACGCTCCGCAGTTGCACACACAGCAGGGTTTTCAGCTCTAGCTGGTATCACAGGCTGCCAGGTTCCAGCAGCCATCTCATTCCACCCCTTTGTCCGTGCACACTGCTATTTATATCTACACCTCGCCTGGCTCAGCCTCAGCACCTGTGCTGATTGACCTCGCCCATAACCTGGAGTGGAGGAAGTGGAATGGATGTCCCCACTGTCAACCTGACATCCATTCCAAAAAAACCCGGCCCAGATATTTTTAAAGAAAAGACCTCCAGCAAGTACTTGCTGGAGATTACATTGCACTCCCGGCTTTTTCATGTCGCCAACAGCGGGACATGCACTTCCTCCAGCCCTACTAGGCATAATAGCGGAACCTAGGGGCGATGTAGCGACCATCCATTATCATGCCCCTCAGTACCTCACATACCCTCCCCCTCTGCTCGAACCCGTAGGGGCGAACACTTTTACTAACCAAGCAGTGGGTTCGGGACAACGCATCGGCATTTCCTTGTAGCTTGCCAGCCCTGTGCTCTACGTCAAATTTAATATTTTGTAAAGTAAGGAACCACCTCGTCACCCGAGCGTTTCGCTCTTTGGCCTGACTCATCCAGGTGAGAGGGGAGTGGTCTGTCACCAATCTGAAATGTCGTCCAAGCAGATAGTACCATAGGCACTCTAAAGCCCACTTTATCGCCAGACACTCTCGTTCCACAATGCTATAATTTCTCTCTGCGGGTGTAAGTTTCCTGCTAAGATAGGTGACTGGGTGCTCCTCGCCTCTAACTACTTGGGAAAGGACAGCCCACACACCTACATCAGAAGCATCTGTCTGTACTACGAATGTTTTGGGAGTAATTAAGACCGTCTCTCTACACAGGGCTGTCTTTAACTTCCGAAATGCCTGCTTGGCCTCGTCATTCTACTTGATCATGGTGGAACTTCTTCCCTTTGTTAGCTCTGTCAAGGGCGCTGCTATGGCGAAGCTAGGGATGAACCTGCGGTAGTAGCCTACAATCCCTAGAAACGCTCTCACCTGTTTCTTGGTCAATGGTTGGGGCCAGTTTTGGATGGCCTCTACTTTATTAATTTGGGGTTTAATAACTCCTCTTCCTATCACGTACACCAAATAATGTGCTTCTTCCACTCCGAACGTACACTTCTTGGGGTTTGCCATTAACCCTGCATCCCTGAGGGAATCAACTACCGCCTGTACTTTTGCCAAGTGACTCTCCCAGTCATTACTAAATATAATGATGTCATCCAGATAGGCGGAGGCATACCGACGGTGAGGTCTCAGGATGATAT
Organism: Eleutherodactylus coqui; assembly: GCF_035609145.1. Taxonomy (NCBI): domain Eukaryota; kingdom Metazoa; phylum Chordata; class Amphibia; order Anura; family Eleutherodactylidae; genus Eleutherodactylus; species Eleutherodactylus coqui. Next base: position 12,916,481 of record NC_089845.1, read on the forward strand.
CCATCATTCTTTGGAACGTAGCTGGTGCCCCATGTAGCCCAAAAGGTAGGCAGACATACTGGAAGAGTCCCTCGGGAGTAGAAAAGGAAGTCTTTTCTTTGGCCTCGTCGGTAAGTAGTACCTGCCAATACCCTTTAGTCAGGTCCAAGGTAGAGAAGAACCTAGCATGTCCTAGCCTTTCTATTAGCTCATCTACTTGTGGCATCGGGTAGGAGTTAAACTTAGAGACTTTGTTCAACTTCCTGAAGTCGTTGCAAAACCTCAAGGTGCCATCAGGCTTAGGAATCAGGACAATGGGACTAGACCAATCACTTTTTGACACTTCAATAACCCAAACGTCCAACATTTTCTTTACTTCCTCTAATATGGCCTGTCTACGTGCTTCAGGAATTCTGTAGGGTTTCACCCGGACCCGTACGTAAGGTTCCGTGATGATGTCATGTTTGATCACTGACGTACGTCCCGGTAGTTCCGAAAACACATACGTGTTACGAAGCACCAACTCCTTTGCCTCCTGTTTCTGCACTTTAGATAGGGACCCTGAGATAGCTACCTGAGGAGCTTTGTCCATGGACTTCATAAAAACCTGGCTGCTCGGCACATTTACCGCTGCCAGAGACTCTTGTTCTGTCCAGGGTTTAAGCAAATTCACATGGTATACCTGCTCCGGCCTCCTCCTGCCAGGTTGGTACACTTTATAATTGACTTCTTCTATGTGCTCAAGCACCTCATAGGGCCCCTGCCATTTGGCTAAGAACTTGCTCTCTACTGTAGGCACCAAAACTAACACCCTATCTCCTGGGCAAAAGGTTCTGACTTTGGCCGACCCATTATAGACTCGACTCTGTGCCACTTGTGCCTGTTCCAAGTGTTCCTTTACAATGGGCATGACAGCTGCTATCCTGTCCTGCATTACTGAAATATGTTCTACCACACTTTTGTAGGGGATGTGTTCACTTTCCCAAGTTTCTTTGGCGAGGTCGAGGAGACCGCGTGGGTGTCTACCATACAGCAGTTCAAACTGAGAAAAACCTGTGGAGGATTGGGGAACCTCAAGTATTGCGAACATCAAGGCTGGCAACAAACAATCCCAATCCTTCCCATCTTGGCTGACCACCCTTTTCAACACACTCTTCAAAGTTTTATCAAACCTTTCGACCAGGCCGTCAGTCTGCGGGTGATACACTGAGGTACGCAGTTGTTTAATCTTTAGAAGTTTGCACATCTCTCTCATTACCTTTGACATAAACAGAGTTCCTTGATCGGTAAGGATCTCTTTGGGAATCCCAGTGCGGGAGAACATCTAAAACAGCTCTCGGGCAATGAGTTTGGAGGAGGTGTTTCTCAGAGGAATTGCCTCTGGGTACCGCGTGGCATAGTCTAGAATGACCAGTATCTACTGATGTTTCCTAGTGGACTTCACTACTGGACCGACTAAATCCATGGCAATCTGGTCAAATGGTAGCTCGATAACGGGTGAGGGCACCAATGGACTCCTGAAATTAGGTTTAGGGGCCGTTAATTGACATATAGGACATGAGGTGCAATACCGCTTAACCTCCTCATGTACCCCGGGCCAATAGAACCTTTGCAACACTCGCTCGCGGATTTTTTCCACCCTCAGATGACCTCCAAGCACATGTTTATGAGCCAGGTCTAGAACTACTCAGCGATAGGGTTGGGGTACCGCCAGCTGTTCCAGTTCTTCCCCGCGCACCTTATCCACTCTGTACAACATGTCATTGTTAACAGCCATATAAGGGTATGCTTCCCTCCCACCTGGAGTTTGAGGTACCCCGTTTATTTTTGTTACGGCCTCACGGGCCCTGATCAATGTTGGGTCTTTCAGCTGAGCAGACCCAAAATTTTCATGCGTCACCTCAAGGTCCGGAATGGCAGCAACTTCTGCCGTGCTTTCTGGGTCACCAGCCAGTACAGCTAGGGGACTATCGACATCTTCATTTATGGTCACCCCTACTGCGGGCCCAGCAGTGTCCGGGTCATACGGCTCAGGGCTTACCTCCTGACACTGAACATTATTAGCCACACTCCTATTGTCCAAAGTCCTTTTCCTCCACATGGCCCAGAACAGTGGAAAGTCCCTTCCAATAATAGCCTCATGGATTAGGGCCTTAACCTCCCCTACCTCGTGGGTAGCAGTGCCGCAAGGGGTGGCTATTCGTATGGTAGCGGTGGGGTACTCCCGAGTGTCCCCGTGGATGCACAGTACACCCACTCGGCCTCCATTGTAAGAGGTTGCACTGACCAACGAGCCATGCACCAGGGTCAACAGGCTTCCGGAGTCCAACAAAGCCTGGACCAGAAAGTCCCCAATGTTCACCGAACATACCTGTGGCTCATCCCCGGACAGGTTTTTGGCGGCTAGCGAGGGACGTTCGTACAGGGAGACCCTTAGCCCGGAGCTGCAGTCCATGGGCTTCGAGCCTAGGGGGCAGTGGGCCGCAACATGACCCCACTCGTGGCACCGCCAGCACTGTAGGCGTCCGGGGTCGCGCTCTCGAGCGCCCTGAGGTGGGCCAACTGCTGGCTCGCCCCCTGAGCCCCCTCCCTTCTTCCACACAGGTCCCCTGGGAGCCGAATAAGGAACAGTCTTACCACCTCGTCGGGAACCCTTTATCTCTGTCATGGCCCCGTCTCGAAGAGGCTTGTAATAGTTCCTCCGTGGCACAGTACCTCTCCACCAAGTTCACGAGGTGGTTGGCGTCAGTTGGCCCAGCTTGTCCAACCCAACGCTGCACCGCAGGTGGCAAGGAGCGGTGGAAGATGTCCAAAACCATCCTCTCGATCATTTGCGCAGGAGTGCAGTTCTCTGGTTGAAGCCACTTGGAGACCAGGTGTATTAAGTCATGTATTTTTGACCTCGGTGGTAGGCTCTCCGAGTACCTCCAGGCATGTACCCAGCCTGCACGCACCTGTATGGTCACTCCCAGCTGCGCCAGGATTTCGGCCTTCAGTTTGGCGTAGTTACGGGAGTCCAATTTACTTAGGTCGAAGTAGGCCTTTTGGGGCTCCCCCGACAGAAAAGGGGCCACAACATCTGCCCATTGGTCCGTGGGCAGCCCTTCTCGTTCCGCAACCCTCTCGAAGACGTTCAGGTAGGCTTCCACGTCATCTGCGGCAGACATCTTCTGCAGCGAAGCTTGCACCGAGGCCCTTGCGGTTGGTTGCCCCCCTTGTGGGTGGGTGCTCTGACTTGCTGTGACTGTAGGCCATGGTATCATCACTGCCTCTCACAGTGTTGCCATTTGTTCCATTAGCAGGCGATTAGTCTCTTGCTGCATCTGCCTTGCCTCTGCCTGGGCGTTTTGTTGCTGTAGACACACCTGCACCAGCTGTCGCACCAGGTCCTCCATGGCAGCAGTCATAAGTAGGGTATCAGCGGCTTTTACGCAGGACATACAGCGTTAGCCGCCGGTGTCAATTTATTGCGTGTGTCTTTTTAGGGCCGCCTATTCCCTGCCCGCATCCGAAACACTATATGTGGGAGGACAGCTCAGTAGAGAGCAGGTGGGCGGCAGTCAAAGGCGGAAACCAGTGGATAAAGTCCAAAAGCAGGCGTGACCTGCGTTTATTTCAGTCCAGAATGGCTAACACAAATACAGCCTTAGCTTTAGGCACAAAAATAACAGTCCAGCAATAACAATAGGCAGCCTCTGCCTGACCAGGTCACGCTCCGCAGTTGCACACACAGCAGGGTTTTCAGCTCTAGCTGGTATCACAGGCTGCCAGGGTCCAGCAGCCATCTCATTCCCCGCCCTGTGTCAGTGCACACTGTTCTTTATATCTACCCCTAGCCTGGCTCAGTCTCAGCACCTGTGCTGATTGACCTCGCCCATAACCTGGAGTGGAGGAAGTGGAATGGATGGCCCCACTACCAACCTGACATCCATTCCATAAAACCCAGCCCAGATATTTTTAAAGAAAAGACCTCCAGCAAGTACTTGCTGAAGATTACATTGCACTCCCGGCTTTTTCATGTCGCCAACTGTGGGACATGCACTTCCTTCAGCCCTACTAGGCATAATAGCGGACCCTAGGGGCGATGTAGCGACCATCCATTATCACGCCCCTCAGTACCTCACAATATATATATATATATATATATTGTGAGGGATTAGCGTTTAGGATCAGTAGCACCCTGGGCATAAGCAGTCAGAGACAGTGACACATGGGATAAAGTCTTTAGTCCAGGCTTTGCCTGGGTTTATTTCCAAGCAAACAAAGCAAAATACAGGCCTTTACTTCAGGCCAACAGAAAGTAAATCCTGCTCGTCTGAGCACTTACTAAACATGGAGCATCCCTGTCTACACACTGGTAACCAAATGGTATCTGCGCACAGCCAGCCAGGCTCCTAGACCTGCAAAGGTCTCAGCTCTTCTTTCCAGGCCCTCTAGGCCCAGGCTTTATAAGGCCTGGTACCAGCCTCACCTGGTACGTGGGAGTGGCCATCCCACCCTTCGCTTTGACCACTCCAGGAAAAGCCGGCCCGGATTATGTGGCTTGGAGCCACTTACACACTACAACGTGTCAGTAACTTAATGTTACTGACACCATACTGCCGGCTTCCTCCACCGAGCCCAGGCTGCTCGGTGGCACGTATCTGCCCAAGTGCTCCCTAAAGCCGCATAGGAGAGCATCCTAGGTGAAATATATCTGCCCTCCAGCACTTTGCCGGTCACCGTCTCACAATATATATATATATATATATATATATATATATATACCAACATCCACTTAAATGGAGATACACTTCTCTCCTAGGCTGGTCTGTGTTGAGGGAGGAGTAAAACCACTTCATATTGTTCTTCCCTCCCATCTCCTTACATCTCCTAGCTTCACCCCTTGTAGTCTGGCTCAGTTTTTGCTCATTCTTTCTCATTTCGTTTCCAGCCATTGAAGAGGATGCATACCATATAACACATTATAGCTCACATAAAAGGCCCTTCTATTCACACACACACTGCGGTTTTCATTCATATACGGACTGATAAGTTTATCATGTGAAGTAGAAACTGGGATTGTATTTACTGTACATAGGACTGCCAACAGCAAACAAACCACATATATTTATAAGAAAAACTCTTATGTACCGCGGTTTTTACATGCTTTGTCCAGTATAGGCTATCCAATGACAAACACAATACAACTTCTGCCCAATTTCCACCCACATGCTTATATTCGCCACTTCAGATAGCAACTATTGTCACTGTTAATTGTTAAACCTTCTATCTTTCCTTAACTCATTGACCAGCCTTGTGTGTCTAGCTGTTTTATAAACATCACTCATTGCATTTCCTTGCAAGTTACCCATAACTTGTATTTGATTTTTCCCACACCTCATGACACAGGTTTGGCTTATCTCACTAATAAACACTTACAGTTTCGCCCCTGCTTTTTATGTCGTAATTGGAAAACCTCTAGTTGAGATTCTCCTCCCGCAACTCGTGGCACAGATCTGTACTTTTAGCACCACCTTGTAATCCTCAACAGTCTGTTTGGCCCACCATAATCGGAGGGAATACTCTATGCCAGCACACCTCAGACAGCCTCTATTGTCTGGAATCCATTACTTCAAGCCAAAGGCTCTGAGCTGATGTTTGCAATCATGGCAAATGTCAGCATTCCATGTGAACCCCTCCCCCACCTAACAAAGGGAACCTCATCAACCACTTATTGAACAATGAAAACTCTCTCACTGCATGGACACATCACTCTGCTGTTAAACAGCAACTTTTTATCTTAACAATTGCTACTATAACCTTCATCTATACTTGCTTACATCAACTTCCTTTTTACTTTCTTTTAACAAATTATCCTACACACTATTTTTTCTTATTCCTAAAACCTAACCTGCACAGTCCAAACACCATTCACTACTACAAAGACAATACAAACCTCCATAACTCACCCCTTTTTACACTCAGGACATTACTTCACAGACAACATAAAAAAACACACAGTATATCTACTTCATAGTTCTTTTGATACAGACTTATCATATTTCAACTCACCTGGACTGGGGCGGATCATAGCAGAGAGGGAGAGATGGTATAGGTATAAGAACAAAGCTTATTACCTTGTTTGAGCTCATTATCTTTCTGTCTCTGCCTTGAAGTCCCCTTCTGTCTGGAAAAGATGGAATTTCATCCCAGCGGTGCGTCCAAATTTGTTAGCGCAATTTTCGCTATTCCATATACTGTGGGTGCCATATTAGAGTTGATTAATATACAGGCCCGGAGACCCTCCCAATGAGCACACATCTACATGGTGTACACCAAAAGGGATCTAACCTTTTATTTAGGTGGGTAAAAGTTTATATAAGGTTTCAAACAAAGGAAGTTGGGTCATTTAGGGTACAGTTACATCATTTTGTGTGCTGATAGGTCATTCCCCATGGGAGGTATTTGTGAGGTAGCTGTGAGCTCATTCACCGGGGAGGAGCTTCCATTGAGCATGCTCTATTCATTCTTGACTTGCTGTCCAGAAGAAATACTTCCTGCTTCTCTCCAGCCATTTCCTGTCCTTTAACACAAAGACATTCCTTTTTGCCATGTGGCTGTAACTTGATCCCTGGATAAGTTTTCCACTGGTCAAGAAACCAGTCTGACCTGCTGCTCCTTCAATTCTTGTGGGGGATGTACCCTTCCCCATATTAACATCTTTACAGCTTACAACAGAAAACACACAAAATGGCGAATCTCTCATGTCATTCTCCCACACAGGCTTCCCATGGTAGTTCAGGGATTTGATTCTGTCATTTATGGCATTGAATACTTTCTATTACAACCAAAACAGTCAAACAGTAAAAAACCTAGGGGCGGACAAATTTTAGCCTGGGAGGCAAGCACACAGCACTGGCCCATGAATAGCTGCCCATCATTAAATTGTTTACATCCTGTTGCCTTAACATAAACACAAGACAAGAACTGTACAGCCTTACTCTGGGCACCCTCAAGAACAAATTGCCTCATGTTATGCCTTAGGAATAAAAAAGGGCTCCACTACATGTGTAAGTAAGTAACTGCCTCAGTGATAGAAGACAGAGAGAGGTCTATATCAGGATGTTACTATAATATGAGATGCTTATCTGGTGTGTTTCTAAATCCTCTCCTATTATTTTCTGACCACTGTGTTACGACTGGAGTCCGGGTAGGGAAGTCCCTAGTCCTACCAGCAACCCCTGTCCCTACCTACTTGCCCCCCTAGGCTAGGCCCTAGGGCAACAACTGGGCGACAGTCCCTAGGCTCGCTAGGGATGCAGGGCAGGAGTCAGACTCACAGACAAATACAGGTAAACACACAAACACAAAGGTAGGTCAGGCAATCTGGGTTGGCAACAGGAGAGAACGAGGTAAAAGGGGTCAGGCGAAGGCAAGTCAGGTCCGAAGGAAGCGGGTCAAAAGAGGGAATCAAATACAGGTACTGCGGGTGTAGCTGGAGACCAAACATACACTGGCAATATCTGAAGAAAACTGAGCTTAAATGCTGTCAGAACTGCAACCCCAGCAGTTGATTGGGGTGGGGAGCCAAACAGCAGCAGGACCCAATCACAGGATGCTGGGAGAAACAGCCCCCGGCACCTGCTGAAGACAGGAGCTACAAAAGGAAAGAGCCCGGGTGTCATGGCAACAGGGATGCAGGGCGGTAGCCCGCCGCAACCCAGCAACCTGACTCACTAAGCGCATGCTCTCTGCGAACGGGAGCACGGAGTGGTCAGGGAAGGTCACCAAGACCGGGGCTCCTCTGTGTTTCACCGCTGCAGACCAGGTAATAGGAGCGGTAGTGCAGACATGGAGACCCCCAGAGCTGCCGGACCTGACACCCTAATGATCGTGGATATAAAGAACTTTGTTAAAACATGTAGGGAATAATTTTATGCAGCAAGTAGGGTGTGCAGTGGGGCTATCCTTTTTGAGATGAATACCTCACATGCAGGCAGCACATAATAGCGGGCAGTTTAGGGTGATTATCCACCTACTTGACCCAGGAAGCTGAACAAACAGTACTGCGCCTCCCCCAGGCCATACGAACGAGAGCATCCAATGCCTTATAGCTGAATGTACAGTACTGCACCTCCTCCAGGCCATACAGATGAGGGCATCCAATCCCCAGTAGCTAAACATACAATACTGCACTTCCTCCAAACTATACGGACGAGGGCATCCAACCTCTTTATAGCTGAACGCACCGTACTGCACCTCCTCCAGGCCAAAAGGATGAGGGCACCCAACCCCTTATAGCTGAACATACAGTACTGCACCTCCTCCAGGCCATACGGACAAGGGCATTCAACCCCTTACAATTGAACGTACAGTACTGTGCCTCCTCCTGGCCATATAGACGAAGACAAACAAGCCCTTTTATAGCTGAACGTACAGTACTGCACCTCCTCCAGGCCATACAGAGGAAGGCATCCAAACACTTACATCTGAAGGTACAGTACTGCGCCCACTGCAGGCCATACGGGCGAGGGCATTCAATCCCTTACAACTGAACGTACAGTACTGCACCTACTCCAGGCCAAAAGGATGAGGGCATCCAACCCCTTATAGCTGAACGTACAGTACTGCGCCTCCTCCTGGCCATATAGACGAGCACATACAACCCCTTTTATAGCTGAACGTACAGTACTGCACCTCCTCCAGGCCATACGGACGAAGGCATCCAAACACTTACAGCTGAAGGTACAGTACTGCGCCCACTGCAGGCCATATGGACGAGGGCATTCAACCCCTTACAACTGAACGTACAGTACTATGCCTCCTCCTGGCCATATAGACGAGGACATACAACCCCTTTTATAGCTGAATGTACAGTACTACACCTCCTCCAGGCCATACGGACGAGGGCATTCAACCCCTTACAACTGAAGGTACAGTACTGCTCCAGGTCATATGGACTAGTGGATATAACCGCTTATAGCTGGACGTACAGTACTGCGCCACCTCTAGGCCATATGGACGAGTGGATCTAACCGCTTATAGCTGAACGTACAGTACTGCGCCGCCTCCAGGCCAAAAGGATGAGGACATTCAACCCCTTATAACTGAAGTACAGTACTGCGCCTAATTTAGGCCATATGGATGAGGGCATCCAAACCTTTATAGCTGAACGCACAGTACTGCACCTCTTCCAGGCCATACCAATAAGGGGATCTAACCCTTTGTAGTTAAACGTACAACACTGCGCCTCCTGCAGACCATATGGACGAAGGCATTCAAACCCTTACAGCTTATGGTACAGTACTGCGCCTCCTCCAGGCCATACGGATGAGGGCATCCAACCCCTTATAGCTGAAGGTATGTTACTTTGTCTTCTCCAGGCCATACGGATGAGGGCATCCAACACCTTATAGCTGAATGTACAGTGCTGCCCCTCCTCCAGGCCATACGGATGAGGGCATACAACCCCTTATAGCCGAAGGTATAGTACTGCGTCTCCTCCAGGCCATACGGTACAGTGCATCCAACCCCTTATAGCTGAACGCACAGTACTACACCGCCTCCAGGCCATACGGACGAGAGCATCTAACACCTTATAGCTGAGCATATAGTACTGCGCCTCCTCCTGGCCATATGGACGAGGGCATCCAACCTTTTATACCTGAACGTATAACATTGCACCTCCTGCAGGCCATACGGACGAAGGTATCCAAACACTTACAGCGGAAGGTACAGTACTGCGTCTCCTCCTGTCCTTATGGACGAGGGCATCAAATCCCTTATTGCAGAACGCACAGTACTGAGCATGCTCCAGGCCATGCGGACCAGGGCGTCAAACCGCTTATAGCTGAGCGTACAGTACTGTGCCTACTTTAGGCCATACGGATGAGTGGATCCAACCCCTTATAGCTGAAAGCACAGTAATGCACTCCCTCCAGGCCATACGGATGAGGGCATCCAACACCTTATAGCTGAGCATATAGTACTGCGCCTCCTCCTGGCCATATGGAAGAGGGCATCCAACCCTTTATAACTGAATGTAGAACACTGTGCCTCCTGCAGGCCATAAGGACGAAGGCATCCAAACACTTACAGCTGAACGTACAGTACTGAGCTTCCTCTAGGCCATACAGATGAGGGCATCTGTAGCTGAAGGTACAGTGCTGCGCCTACTGTAGGCCATACGGACGAAGGCATTCAACCCGTTACAGCTGAAGATACAGTACTGCGCCTCCTCCAGGCCCTACGGATGAGGGCATCTAACTCCTTATAGCTTAATGTACAGTGTTGCATCTACTCTAGACCATATGGACGAGGGCATCAAAACCCTTATAGCTGAACATACAGTACTGAGTGTGCTCCGGGCCATGCGGACGAGGACATCCAACTACTTATATCTGAGCATACAGTACTGCGGCTCCACCAGGCCATACGGACGAGGGCATCCAATCCCTTATAGCTGAGCGTACAGTACTGCGGCTTCACCAGGCCATATGGACGAGGGCATTCAACCCCGTACAACTGAACGTGCAATACTGCGCTTCCTCCAGGCTATACGTACCAGTGGATCCAACCCCTTATAGCTGAACGTACAGTACAGCACCTACTTTAGGCCGAACGGATGAGGGCATCCTACCCCTTTATAGCTGAACGCACAGTACTGCGCCTCCTCCTGGCCATACGGACAAGGGCATCAAACTCTTTATAGATGAACGTACAACAGTGCGCCTCCTGCAGGCCATACGGAAGCGGGCTTCCAACCCCTTATAGCTGAAGGTACAGTACTATGCCCTCTCCAGGCCATATGGATGAGTGGATCTAACCGCTTATAGCTGAGCGTACAGTACTGCGCCCCCTCCAGGCCAAAAGGATGAGGGCATCCAACCCTTTGTAACTGAAGTACAGTACTGCGCCTCCTCCAGGCCATACCATTGAGGACATCCAACCCTTTATAGTTAATCGTACAACACTGCGCCTCCTGCAGACCATACGGACGAAGGCATTCAACCCCTTACAGCTGATGGTACATAACTGTGCCTCCTCCAGGCCATACGGATGAGAGCATCTAACACCTTATAGCTGAGTGTATAGTACTGCGCCTCCTCCTGGCCATATGGACGAGGGCATCCAACCTTTTATACCTGAACATATAACACTGCACCTCCTGCAGGCTATATGGACGAAGGCATCCAAATACTTACAGCTGAAGGTACAGTACTGTGCCTCCTCCTGGCCATACGGATGCGGGCATACAACCCCTTATGGCTGAGCGTACGGTACAGCACCTCCTCCAGGCTATATGGACGAGGGCATCCAACCCCTTATAGCTGAATGTACAGTAGTGCGCCTCCTGCAGACAACACGGACGACAGCATCCAACCCCTTATAGCTGAACGCACAGTACTGCGCCTCCTGCAGGCCATACAGACGAGGACATCCAACCTCTTATAGCTAATCATACAGTACTGCCCCACCTCCAGGCCGTACGGACGAGGGCATCAAACCCCTTATAGCTGAATGTACACTACTGTAGGCCATAGGGATAAGTGCATCCAATCCCTTACAACTGGACGTAGAGTACTCCACCTCCTCCAGGCCACACGGACAAGGGCATCCAATCCCTTATAGCTGAACGTATAGCATTGCGCCTCCTGCAGGCCACACGGTCGAGGGCATTCGTCCCCTTATAGCTGAACACACATTACTGTGGCTCCTTCAGGCCATACGGTCAAGGACATCCAACCTTTCATAGCTAATCGTACAGTACTGCGCCACCTCCAGGCCGTACGGACGAGGGCATCCAACCCCTTATAGCTGAAGGTACAGTACTGCGTCTCCTCCTGGCCGTACGGAACAAGGCATCCAACCCCTTATAGCTGAACGCACAGTACTAAACCGCATCCAGGCCATACGGACGAGGGCATCAAACCTTTTTATACCTGAACGTATAACACTGCGCCTCCGGCAAGCCATATGGACGAAGGCATCCAAACACTTACAGCTGAACGTACAGTACTGCGCCTCCTCCAGGCCATACAGATGAGGGCATCCAACCCCCAGTAGCTAAACATACAATACTGCGCCTCCTCCAAACCATACGGATGAGGTCATCTAAACGCTTTATAACTGAACGTACAGTACTGCGCCTCCTCTTGGCCATATAGACGAGGACATACAACCCCTTTTATAGCAGAACGTACAGTACTGCACCTCCTCCAGGCCATATGGACAAGGGCATCCAATCCCTTATAGCTGAACGTATAGCATTGCGCCTCCTGCAGGCCACACGGTCGAGGGCATTCGTCCCCTTAACGCACATTATTGTGGCTCCTTCAGGCCATACGGTCAAGGACATCCAACCTTTCATATCTGATCGTACAGTACTGCGCCACCTCCAGGCCATACGGACGAGGACATCCAAGCCCTTATAGCTGAACGTATAGCATTGCGCCTTCTCCAGACCATACAGACAAGGGTATAGAACCCCTTATTACAGAACGTACAGTACTGCGCCTCCTCCAGGCCATACGGCTGAGTGCATCCAACCCCTTTTAGCTGAACGTACAGTACTGCGCCTCCTCCAGGCCATACGGCTGAGGGCATCCAACCCCCAGTAGCTAAACATACAATACTGCGCCTCCTCCAAACCATACGGATGAGGTCATCTAAACGCTTTATAACTGAACGTACAGTACTGCGCCTCCTCTTGGCCATATAGACGAGGACATACAACCCCTTTTATAGCTGAACGTACAGTACTGCACCTCCTCCAGGCCATATGGACGAAGGCATCCAAACACTTACAGCTGAAGGTACAGTACTGCGCCTCCTCCAGGCCATACGGACGAGGGCGTTCAACCCCTTACAACTGAACGCACAGTACTGCGCCTCCTCCTGGCCATATAGATGAGGACAAACAACCCCTTTTATAGCTGAACGTACAGTACTGCACCTCCTCCAGACCATACAGACGAAGGCATCCAAACACTTACAGCTGAAGGTACAGTACTGCGCCTCCTCCAGGCCATACAGAGGAGGGCGTCCAACCCTTTATACCTAAACGTACAGTACTGCGCCTCCTCCAAGCCATACAGAGGAGGGCGTCCAACCCTTTATACCTAAACGTACAGTACTGCGCCTCCTCCAGGCCATACGGACGAGGGCATTCAACCCCTTATAGCTAAAGGTACAGTACTGCACCTCCTGTAGGCCATATGGAAGAGGGCATGCAATCCTTTATAGCTGAACATACAACACTGCGCCTCCTGCAGGCCATATAGACAAGGACATCCAACCTCTCATAGCTGATTGTACAGTACTGCACCACATCCAGACCGTACGAACGAGGGAATCAAAACCCATATAGCTGAAGGTACAGTACTGCGCCACCTCCAGGCCATACGGATGAGGGCATCAATCTCTTTATAGCTGAACGCACCGTACTGCGCCTCCTCCTGGCCATACGGACATGGGCTTCCAACCCCTTATAGCTGAAGGTATAGTACTATGCCCTCTCCAGGCCATATAGACGAGTGGATCTAACCGCTTATAGCTGAACGTACAGTACTGCGCCGTCTCCAGGCCAAAAGGATGAGGGCATCCAACCCCTTATAACTCAAGTACAGTACTGCGTCTCCTCCAGGCCATACGGACGAGGGCATCCAATCCCTTATAACAGGACGTAGAGTACTGCACCTCCTGCAGGCCATACGAACGAGGGCATCCAACCTCTTATTACTGAACTTACAGTACTGCGCCTCCTGCAGGCCATTCGGATGAGGGCATCCAACCCCTTATAGCTGAGCGTACAGTACTACGTCTCCTACAGGCCGTACTGACAAGGGCATCCAATCCCTAACAGCTTAAAGCGATGTACTGCTCCACCTCCAGGCCATGCGGACGAGGGCATCCACACCCGTGTAGCTGCATGTACAGTACTGCGCCTCCTCCAGGCCATACGGATGAGGTCATCCAACCCTTTATATCTGAACGTACAGTACTGCGCCTCCTCCAGACCACACGGACGAGGGTATCCAAATCCTTATAGCTGAACGTACCGTACCGCGCCTCCTCCAGGCCATACAGAGGAGGGCATCCAACTCTTTATAGCTAAACGTACAGTACTGCACCTCCTCCAGGCCATACGAACGAGGGCATCCATTCCCTTATAGCTGAACGTGCAGTGCTGTGCCTCCTCCAGGCCATACGGATGATGGTATTCAACTCCTAATAGCTGAACATACATTACTGCGTCTCCTCCAGGCCATACGGACAATGACATCCAACCCCTTAAAGCAGAACGTATAGCATTGCGCCTCCGCCAGGCCATACAGACGAGGGCATCCAACCTCTTATAGCTGAACGTACAGTACTGCGCCTCCTCCAGGCCAAACGGACGAGGGTATCCAACGCCTTTAGGTGATCGTACTGTACTGTGCCTCCACCAGCCCATATGTACGAGCGCATCCAGCGCCCTATAGCTGAACGTTCAGTACTGCGCCTCCTCCAGGTCATACAGAGGAGGGCATCCAATCCCTTATAGCAGAAAGCACAGCATTGCGCCTCCACCAGGCCTTACGGATGAGAGCATCAAATCCTTTATAGCCGAACGCACAGTACAGCGCCTCCTGCAGGCCATACGAATGAGGTCATCCAACCCCTTATAGCTGAATGTACAGTACTGCGCCTCCTGCAGGCCATACGGACGATCGCATCCAAACCCTTATAGCTGAATGCTCCGTCCTGCGCCTCCTCCAGGCCATGCGGACGAGGCCATCCAACCCCTTATAGCTGAACGTATAATACTGCACCCCCTCGATCCCATACGGATGAGGGCATTCAACCCCTTATAGTTGAAGATACAGTACAGCGCCTCCACCAGGCCATATGTACGAGCACATCCAGCGCCTTATAGCTGAACGTACAGTACAGCGCTTCCTCCAGGCCATACGGACGAGGGTATTGAACCCCTATTGCAGAACGTACAGTACTGCGCCTCCTCCAGGACATATGGATGATGGTATCCAACCCCTAATAGCTAAAGATACAGTACTGCGCCTCCTCCAGGTCATAAAGATGAGGGCATCCAACCCCTAATAACTGAACGTAGAGTACTGTGTCTCGTCCAGGCCATACGAACAAGGGCATGCAACCTCTTATAGCTGAACTTACAGTACTGCGCCTCCTCCAGGTCATAAGGATGAGGGCATCCAACCCCTTAGAGTTGAATGTACAGTACTGCGCCTCCTGCAGGCCATACAGATGATCGCATCCAAACCCTTATAGCTGAACGCTCCGTCCTGCGCCTCCTCCAGGCCATACGGACGAGGGCATTCAGCCACTTATAGCTGAAGATACAGTCCTGCGCCTCCTCCAGGCCATACGGACGAGGACATTCAACCCCTTATAGCTGAACGTATAGCATTGCGCCTCCTGCGGACCATACGGACAAGAGTATAGAACCCCTAATTGCAGAACTTACAGTACTGCGCCTCCTCCAGGCCATACGGAAAAAGGTATGCAACCCCTTTTAGCTAAAGGTACAGTACTGTGCCTCCACCAGGTCTTACAGAGGAGGGCATCCAACCCTTTATAGCTAAACGTACAGTACTGTGCCTCCTCCAGGCCATACTGATGAGGGCATCAAAACCTTTATAGCCGAACACACAGTACTGTGCCTCCTGCAGACCATATGGATGAGGTCATCCAAC
The DNA here is from genome assembly GCF_035609145.1 of Eleutherodactylus coqui. Taxonomy (NCBI): domain Eukaryota; kingdom Metazoa; phylum Chordata; class Amphibia; order Anura; family Eleutherodactylidae; genus Eleutherodactylus; species Eleutherodactylus coqui. Next base: position 12,932,155 of record NC_089845.1, read on the forward strand.
CGCTTATAGCTGAACGTACAGTACTGCACCACCGCCAGGCCATACGAACGAGGGCATCCAACTCCTTATAGCTGAACGTACAGTACTACGCCTCCTCAGGCCATATGGATGAGGGCATCCAACCCCGTATAGCTCAACATACAATACTGTGCCTCCTGCAGGCCATACGGTCGAGCGTATTCAATCCCTTATAGCTGAATGTACAGTACTGCGCCTCCTCTAGGCCATGCGGACCAGGCCATCCAACCCCTTATAGCTGAACGTACATTATTGCGCCTCATCCAGGCCAATTAGGACAAGGGCATCCAACCTCTTATAGCTGAACGTACAGTACTGCACCGCCTCCAGGCCATACGGATGAGGGCATTCAACCACTTATAGTTGAAAGTACAGTACTGCGCCTCCTTCAGGCTGCAGGGACGAGGGCATCCAACCCCTTATAGCTGAATGCACAGTACTGCGCCTCACTCAGGCCATACGGACGAGGGCATCCAACATCTTATAGCTGAAAGCACAGTACTGCATCTCCTCCAGGCCATTCGGACGAGGGCATCCAATCCCTTATAGCCGAACGTACAGAACTGCGCTTCCTCCCGGCCATACAGACGAGTGCATCCAACCCCTTAATGCTGAACGTGCAGTACTGCGCCTCCTCCAGGCCATGTGGATGACGGCATTAAATTCCTTATAGTGGAACGCACACTAGTGCGCCCTCTTCAGGCCACATGGACGAGGGTATCCAATACGTTATACGTGGACGCAGAGTGCTGCACCTCCTCCAGGCCATGTGAACGAGCCATCCAATCCCTTATAGCTGAACGTTCAGTACTGTGCCTCGTTCAGGCCCTATAGACTAGGGCATCCAACCGCTTATAGCTAAACAGACAGTACTGCGCCTCTTCCAGGCCATACAGATGAATAGATCCAACCCCTTATAGCTGAATGTACAACACTGCGCCTCCTCAAGGCCATAAGGACGAGGGCATCCAACCGCTTATAGCTGAACGTATAGTACTGTGCCACCTCCCGGCCATATGGATGAGGGCATCAAACCCTTTATAACTGAAGTACAGTACTGCGCCTCCTCCACACTATATGGACGAGGACATCCAACCCCTTATAACTCAACATACAGTACTGTGCCTCCTGCAGGCCATACGGTCGAGCGTATCCAATCCCTTATAGCTGAATGTACAGTACTGCGCCTCATCCAGGCCATGCGGACTTGGCCATCCAACCCCTTATAGCTGAACGTACATTATTGCGCCTCATCCAGGCTATAAGGACCAGGGCATCCAATCGCTTATAGCTGGACGTACAGTACTGCACCCCCTCCAGGCCATACGGATGAGGGCATTCAACCACTTATAGTTGAAAGTACAGTACTGCGCCTCTTTCAGGCTGTAGGGACGAGGGCATCCAACCCCTCATAGCTGAACGCACAGTACTGCGCCTCACTCAGGCCATACGGACAAGGGCATCCAACATCTTATAGCTGAAGGCACAGTACCGCGCCTCCTCCAGGCCATACAGAGGAGGGCATCCAACTCTTTATAGCTAAACGTACAGTACTGCGCCTCCTCCAGGCCATACGAACGAGAGCATCCATTCCTTTATAGCTGAACGTGCAGTGCTGTGCCTCCTCCAGGCCATACGGATGATGGTATCCAACTCCTAATAGCTGAACATACAATACTGCGTCTCCTCCAGGCCATACGGACAATGACATCCAACCCCTTAAAGCAGAACGTATAGCATTGCGCCTCCGCCAGGCCATACAGACGAGGGCATCCAACCTCTTATAGCTGAACGTACAGTACTGCGCCTCCCCCAGGCCAAACGGACGAGGCTATCCAACGCCTTTAGGTGATCGTACTGTACTGCACCTCCACCAGCCCATATGTACGAGCGCATCCAGCGCCCTATAGCTGAATGTTCAGTACTGCGCCTCCTCCAGGTCATACAGAGGAGGGCATCCCATCCCTTATAGCAGAAAGCACAGCATTGCGCCTCCACCAGGCCTTACGGATGAGGGCATCAAATCCTTTATAGCCGAACGCACAGTACAGCGCCTCCTGCAGGCCATACGATTGAGGTCATCCAACCCCTTATAGCTGAATGTACAGTACTGCGCCTCCTGCAGGCCATATGGACGATCGCATCCAAACCCTTATAGCTGAATACTCCGTCCTCCGCCTCCTCCAGGCCATGCGGACGAGGCCATCCAACCCCTTATAGCTGAACGTATAATACTGCACCCCCTCGATCCCATACGAATGAGGGCATTCAACCACTTATAGCTGAAGATACAGTACAGCGCCTCCACCAGGCCATATGTACGAGCGCATCCAGCGCCTTATAGCTGAACGTACAGTACAGCGCCTCCTCCAGGCCATACGGACGAGGGTATTGAACCCCTATTGCAGAACGTACAGTACTGCGCCTCCTCCAGGACATATGGATGATGGTATCCAACCCCTAATAGCTAAAGATACAGTACTGCGCCTCCTCCAGGTTATACAGATGAGGGTATCCAACCCCTAATAACTGAACGTAGAGTACTGCATCTCGTCCAGGCCATACGAACGAGGGCATCCAACCTCTTATAGCTGAACATACAGTACTGCGCCTCCTCCAGGTCATAAGGATGAGGGCATCCAACCCCTTAGAGTTGAACGTACAGTACTACGTCTCCTGCAGACCATACGGATGATCTCATCCAAACCCTTATAGCTGAACGCTCCGTCCTGCGCCTCCTCCAGGCCATACGGACGAGGGCATTCAACCACTTATAGCTGAAGATACAGTCCTGCGCCTCCTCCAGGCCATACGGACGAGGACATCCAACCCCTTATAGCTGAACGTTTAGCATTGCGCCTCCTGTGGACCGTACGGACGAGAGTATAGAACCCCTAATTGCAGAACTTACAGTAGTGCGCCTCCTCCAGGCCATACGAATAAAGGTATCCAACCCCTTTTAGCTAAAGGTACAGTACTGCATCTCCTCCAGGCCATTCGGACGAGGGCATCCAATCCCTTATAGCCGAACGTACAGAACTGCGCTTCCTCCCGGCCATACAGACGAGTGCATCCAACCCCTTAAAGCTGAACGTGCAGTACTGTACCTCCTCCAGGCCATGTGGATGACGGCATTAAATTCCTTATAGCGTAACGCACACTAGTGCACCCTTTTCAGACCACACGGACGAGGGTATCCAATACGTTATACCTGAACGCAGAGTGCTGCACCTCCTCCAGGCCATGTGGACGAGCCATCCAATCCCTTATAGCTGAACGTTCAGTACTGCGCCTCGTTCAGGCCCTATAGACTAGGGCATCCAACTGCTTATAGCTAAACAGACAGTACTGCACCTCCTCCAGGCCATACAGATGAATAGATCCAACCCCTTATAGCTGAATGTACAACACTGCGCCTCCTCAAGGCCATAAGGACGAGGGCATCCAACCGCTTATAGCTGAACGTATAGTACTGTGCCACCTCCCGGCCATATGGATGAGGGCATCAAACCCTTTATAACTGAACGTACAGTACTGCGCCTCCTCCACACTATATGGACGAGGACATCCAACCCCTTATAACTCAACATATAGTACTGTGCCTCCTGCAGGCCATACGGTCGAGCGTATCCAATCCCTTATAGCTGAATGTACAGTACTGCGCCTCCTCTAGGCCATGCAGACCAGGCCATCCAACCCCTTATAGCTGAACGTACATTATTGCGCCTCATCCAGGCCATAAGGACAAGGGCATCCAACCTCTTATAGCTGGACGTACAGTACTGCACCCCCTCCAGGCCATATGGATGAGGGCATTCAACCACTTATAGTTGAAAGTAGAGTACTGCGCCTCCTTCAGGCTGTAGGGACGAGGGCATCCAACCCCTTTTAGCTGAACGCACAGTACTGCGCCTCACTCAGGCCATACGGACAAGGGCATCCAACATCTTATAGCTGAAGGCACAGTACTGCATCTCCTCCAGGCCATTTGGACGAGGGCATCCAATCCCTTATAGCCGAACGTACAAAACTGCGCTTCCTCCCGGCCATACAGACGAGTGCATCCAACCCCTTAATGCTGAACATGCAGTACTGTGCCTCCTCCAGGCCATGTGGACGACGGCATTAAATTCCTTATAGCGGAACGCACACTAGTGCACCCTCTTCAGGCCATACGGACGAGGGTATCCAATACGTTATACCTGGACGCAGAGTGCTGCACCTCCTCCAGGCCATGTGGACGAGCCATCCAATCCTTTATAGCTGAACGTTCAGTACTGCGCCTCGTTCAGGCCCTATAGACTAGGGCATCCAATCGCTTATAGCTAAACACACAGTACTGCGCCTCATCCAGGCCATATAGACTAGGGCATCCAATCCTTTATAGCTGAACACACAGTGCTGCGCCGCCTTCAGCACATACGGATGAGGGCATCAAACTTCTTATAGCCGAACGCACTGAACTGCGCCTTCTGCAGGCTATACGGACGAGGCTAACCAACCCCTTATAGCTAAATGTACAACATTGCGCCTCCTGCACGCCATAAGGATGAAGCCATATAAACCCTATAGCTGAACATACAATACTGCGCCCCCTCCAGGCCATACAGACGGGAGCATTCAACCACTTATAGCTGAAGATACAGTACTGCGCCTCCTTCAGGCCATAGGGACGACTGCATCGAACCCCTCATAGCTGAACATACAGTACTGCGCTGCCTCCCGGCCATATGGACGAGGGCATACAACCCCTTATAGCTGAACGTTCGGTTCTGCGCCTCCTCCAGGCCATACGGATGAGGGCATCCAACCACTTAGAGCCGAACGCACTATACTGCACCTCCTGCAGACCATACAGATGATCGCATCCAAACCCTTATAGCTGAACGCTCCGTCCTGCGCCTCCTCCAGGCCATACGGACGAGGACATCCAACCCCTTATAGCTGAACGTATAGCATTGCGCCTCCTGCGGACCATACGGACGCGAGTATAGAACCCCTAATTGCAGAACTTACAGTAGTGCGCCTCCTCCAGGCCATACGGATAAAGGTATCCAACCCCTTTTAGCTAAAGGTACAGTACTGCATCTCCTCCAGGCCATTCGGACGAGGGCATCCAATCCCTTATAGCCGAACGTACAGAACTGCGCTGCGCTTCCTCCCGGCCATACAGACGAGTGCATCCAACCCCTTAAACCTGAACGTGCAGTACTGCGCCTCCTCCAGGCCATGTGGATGACGGCATTAAATTCCTTATAGCGTAACGCACACTAGTGCGCCCTCTACAGGCCACGCGGACGAGGGTATCCAATATGTTATACCTGGACGCAGAGTGCTGCACCTCCTCCAGGCCATGTGGACGAGCCATCCAATCCCTTATAGCTGAACGTTCAGTACTGCGCCTCGTTCAGGCCCTATAGACTAGGGCATCCAACCGCTTATAGCTAAACAGACAGTACTGCGCCTCCTCCAGGCCATACAGATGAGTAGATCCAACCCCTTATAGCTGAATGTACAACACTGCGCCTCCTCAAGGCCATAAGGACGAGGGCATCCAACCACTTATAGCTGAACATATAGTATTGTGCCACCTCTCGGCCATATGGATGAGGGCATCAAACCCTTTATAACTGAAGTACAGTACTGCGCCTCCTCCACACTATATGGACGAGGACATCCAACCCCTTATACCTGAAGTACAGCATTGCGCCTCCTCCAGGCCATACGGACGAGGGCATCAAACCATTTATAGCCGAACACACAGTACTGCGCCTCATCCAGGCCATATAGATGAGGGCATCCAATCCTTTATAGCTGAACGCACAGTACTGCGCCGCCTTCAGGCCATACGGATATGGGCATCAAACCCCTTATAGCCAAATGCACTGTACTGCACCTTCTGCAGGCTAACGGACGAGGCTAACCAACCCTCTTATAGCTAAATGTACAACATTGCGCCTCCTGCACGCCATAAGGATGAGGCCATATAAACCCTATAGCTGAACGTACAATACTGCGCCCCCTCCAGGCCATACGGACGGGAGCATTCAACCACTTATAGCTGAAGATACAGTACTGCGCCTCCTTCAGGCTATAGGGAGGACTGCATCGAGCCCCTCATAGCTGAACGTACAATACTGTGCTGCCTCCCGGCCATATGGACGAGGGCATACAACCCCTTATAGCTGAACGTTCGGTTCTGCGCCTCCTCCAGGCCATACGGATGAGGGCATCCAACCACTTAGAGCCGAACGCACTATACTGCGCCTCCTCCAGGCCATGCAGACGAGGACATCCAACCCCTTATAGCTGAACGTACAGCATTGTGCCTCCTCAGGCTATGCGGATGAGGGCATCAAACCCTTTACAGCCGAACACACAGTACTGCGCCTCCTGCAGACCATACGGACGAGGCTATGCAACCCCTTATAGCTGAATGTACCATATTGCGCCTCCCGCACGCCATAAAGATGTGGCCATCTAACCCCTATAGCTGATTGTACAGTACCGCGTGTTCTCTAGGCCATATGAATAAGGCATATATAGCCCCTATAGCTGAATGCACAGTACTTATCCAGGCCATATGGACGAGGGCATGCAACCCCTTATAACTGAACATACAATACTGCGGCTCCTCCAGGCCAAACGGACGAGTGTATCCAGCACCTTATAGCTGATCGTTCAGTACTGCACCTCCTGCAGGCCATGCGAACGAGTGTATCCAACACTTTATAGCTGAACACACAGTACTGCGCCTCCTGAAGGCCCTATGGATGAGGACATCCAACCCCTTATAGCTCAACGTACAGTAATGTGCCTCTTCTAGACCGTACGAACGAGGGCATCCAACTCTTTATAGCTGAATGTACAGTACAGCGCCTCCTCCAGGCCATTCGAACAAGGGTTTCCAACCCCTTATAGCTGAATGTATATTACTGCGCCTCCTCCAGGCCATGTGGACGAGGGCATCCAAACCCTTATAGTTTGCATCGGGGCCCCCGGAGCTTCAAGTTACGCCTCTGGCTGAATGCACAATACTGTGCGTCCTCTAGGTCATACGGATGAGGGCATACAACCCCTTATAGCTAAACAGACACTATTGCGCCTCCTGCAAGCCATACGGCTGAGTGCATCCAACCCCTTACAGCTTAAAGTACAGTAACGTGCCTCCTGCTGGCCATACAAACAACGGCATCCAACCGCTTATAGCTGAACGCACAGTACTGCGCCTCCTCCAGGCCATACGGACGAGTGTATCCAACACCTTATAGCTGATTGTACAGTACTGCTCCTCCTCCAGGCCATACAGATTAGGCCATGTAACCCCTTTATAGCTGAATGTACAGTACTATGTATTATGTTCCTACTACGGGGTCCCCCCCAGACATGGGCCTACTCCTTACCCGAGTGTTCGGCTTGCCTGCAATCTGTTGATTCATTTTTTTAGGAACTAGGAGGTATTTTTGATGAGCCGGACCGGGCGGGGTTAGCAGTATCTCATCTCATGGTGTTACGTCAGGGGCAGCAGTGTGCTGAAGACTATTGCTCTAAGTTTAGACAGTATGCTGGTGAAACCTCCTAGAACGATAGTGCCCTCAAAGATATTTTTATTTGGCCTTTCTGATGCTGTCAAGGATCTACTAATCTCCCATCCCACTCCCACAACACTTAGTGAAGCAATGGAATTGGCAGTAAAAGCTAAGAGGAGGTTGAGATCTAGAAAAAAGGAATGACAGGCCTGTAAAACTAGGGAGTCCTGCAGACCCGCCTCTACTTCTCCCATGCCAACTCCTGGAGCCGAGCCTATGGAAGTGGACCAGCTAAGTCCCAAGGAACGGCGACGGTTCCAGATGACTCACCGTCTTTGCCTCTACTGTGGGGAAGCCAGACATCGGGTAGCAACCTGTCCACAGAAGCAACGGCAACATCAGTCTGAACCGGCAGAAAACTACAGATCCTAGGCGATTGTCGGGAGGATCACCTAGGATCACAGGTACTCCCTAAGTTGTTGGTGCCTTATCGAGTTGCGCACACGACCTGTGCGGCGCGAGCACGCTGGAGCGGCCCCTTCAACGGGACAGAAGAGGCAGACTGCGCAAGCGCGTCTAATCGAGCCAGGAGAAGGATTCGGTCGGCGCCATGGAGACGGGGACGCCAACACGGGGGGGGGGGGGACCCCCTGTAGGTAAGTATATAACTTCTGTATGGCCAATATTTAATGCACGATGTATATTACAAAGTGCATGTATATGGCCATACAGAAGTGTTTAACTTTACTTTATTTTGCCGGACAACCCCTTTAAGTTGGAGAAATGTATATTTGGTACCAAACGAGTATCTTTCCTTGGTTATGTGATTTCACCCACGGAGATTCAGATGGAGTCTGATAAAGTAGCAGCAATCTCTCAATGGGTCAGACTAGATAATCTTAAGGCTCTCCAGCGGTATTTGGGTTTCGCAAATTTTTACCGAAAGTTCATTAAAAATTACTCAGTTATTGCTCAACCCTTGACCGATCTTACTAAGAAAGGGGCCAACTTGGTAAGATAGTCGCCTGAGGTCCTAGAGGCTTTTAGTCATCTAAAAAGAGCGTTTACCACTGCCCCCGTGTTAGTACAGCCGGATGCATGGCGACCATTTTTTGTTGAGGTAGATGCGTCTGAGGTGGGAGCAGGACCTGTATTGTTTGAGGAAGTCAGTGGAAGATCCGAGTATTGCCCATGTGCATTCTTTTCACGGAAGTTTAGCTCGGCAGAACGTAACTATGACGTAGGTAACCGTGAGTTACTAGCGATCAAATGGGCCCTTGAAGAGTGGCGACATCATCTTGAGGGAGCTAGACACCCCATTGCCGTGTATACTGATCACAAAAACTTGGTATATCTCGCCAATGCTAAAAGACTCACCGCTCGTCATGCCAGGTGGGCGTTGTTTTTCGCCAGGTTTAATTTCGTCGTGACATATTCTGGGAGAGAAGAATGTGAAGGCGGATGCCCTGTCACGGAGTTTTGGGTCGCCGGAAAGTGAGACAGTTACTCCTGAGAATATCTTGGCACCTGGGGTGGTGGTGGCAGCTGTAGAAACTAACCTTGTCCCTCAACTGCAGAACTGTCAGCAGGACACTCCTTCGGGGGTGCCAGAGGGCAGATGGTTTGTGCCAGAGACCTTACGTCTCAGAGTCATTGAAGAATCTCACTCTTTGGTTTTCGCAGGCCATCTGGGGTTACAGGGGACTCTGGATCTTTGTTCTAGACACTTTTGGTGGCCAGGCATGGCTCAGGAGATCCGCGACTTTGTTAAGGGATGCTCTGTCTGTGCACGAAATAAAAGTCGGCGGCATCCTCCGGAGGGGCCTCTAAGACCATTTCTTGCCTGTGGTAGCAGGTATTGGTAGATTTTATCACCGACCTACCGGAATCTTAGAAGTTTACCTCTATTTTAGTGGTTGTCGATCAGTTCTCGAAGATGGCACATTTTGTGGCGTTAAAGAAGCTACCTTCGGCAATATGATTTTCTAGGATTTTTGTAAAATAAATAATTTGCCTACATCCGGTTCCCGAAAACGTTGTATGTGATCGCGGGGTTCAGTTTGTTGCACAGTTTTGGCGAGCCTTCTGTAGAAACCTGGGAACGTCGCTTTCCTTCTCGTCAGCATTCCACCTGCAAACCAATGGTCAGACTGAGCGGAAGAACCAAGATATAGTGCAATATCTACGGTTGTTTGCTAGCAAAAGGGCTCATCAGTGGGCAGAGTTCCTGTCGTTGGCAGAGTTTGCGCTGAATAACCGCACTTGTTCTTCCACTGGGGTGTCTCCATTCTTTTGTGTATACGGGCAGCATCCTCGATTCCTACTGTCTGTCTGCCCTGCAGCTGACGTCGCACAGATACGCTGCAAGGAGTATGGAAGGAAGTACAGAAAAACCTGGAAGCAACAGGGGCTCGTATGCGGTTGCGTAGTGGGAGGAGTCTGTTAGTGTCTGGACCTTACAGCATAGGGCAGAAGGTATACCTGTCTTCTAAAAAATCTCAAATTAAAGGTCCCGTTTTTGAAGCTGGCGCTGCGTTATGTGGGGCCCCTTGTTGTCACACGTGTAGTGAATCCTCTTGCCTATAAACTGGTCTTGCCAGCTACATGGAGGGTTCACAAGGTCCTTCATAAGTCTTTATTGAAACCGTTTGTCCCTTCGGTGATTTTTCAAGCTGACCGATGCTTTGCATAGGGGAGGTTGTGGGAATCACCTGAAAACATGAGAAAGTCATGGAAACACTACAGAAACAGATAGGGAACGGCAGGGGCAGCATGCACGGTCCCACTATTAAGCCAAATTGGGGGCAAGAGCCTGGTGGTCACCCCCTCTAACAATTTACTTGGGACAGACCATCATTAGCAAGGCATACGCGGTGGCACATCTTAGCTAAGCACCACACATTGCTGTTCAATGACTCCACAGGATGCAGGCACAAGCCTGCGTCCACAGCGTACTCAAATTTTTCCCTGCGCAGCGTTCAGCTGCCCTCATGCCACACACTCGCTTCATAGCCACACCACCCTCATGTCGACTTATAAGTGCATCTGCGATGAGGAGGAACCGGAGACACACACTGCAGGGCCTGGCAGCAACCCTCTTTGAAAGTGTAGGCGATAGCCCACAATGTTGATGAGAATTGATGATTACTTGACACCCGATCATAATTCCAATCCTTTGCCACCTCAGTCACAAAATTGCCAGGAGCCGCAAATGTGGGCATAAAGAGAACTCAGGTGCCAGCACTTCTACACATATCCACAATGCAGCAGCGCATACTAACACCAAAGACTGGTTTGAAGCAGGAAGTGTCGCAAAAGTAGCCACCACAGGTATACAGTGACCCTGTGAAAGTCTCATGAAATCACTAACGCTTCCTGTGAACACTCCAATCTAGTATCTTGGATAACTGTGGTAATTTGTAGCACGAGAGATAATACATGCCGAGCAACACAGATCCCCAGACCTCAAGCAGGAGGAGGAGGTGGCAAAATAAGCAAGAGAAACCGTGACCAAGGTAGGACCTGCAATACTCTGTGTGGGAAGCACGTGAGCGGGCCCTGGGTCAGGCTCGGTCCCAGCCTCCACCTTGTGTCACCCAAGGTGCCGTGAGTTACATAGCTATGGGAAATCCGTGTGTCCCCACACACTTCATTCTGTGTAGCTGTCAGATAGCCGAACACCACAATGGGGGAAGCCTTCTGCATCCTACCCAAGTCATTCAGTGTATTTGTGCCAGATAGCTAAAACACGGCAATGGGAAATCTTTGTGCACCCACAGCATAGGCGAGCCCCTGAAACCCAAAGACAGTATTACGCATGAAGAAATCAGAGTGCCCAAACATGGCAGAGTTTCACCCCGCCCAGGACCTCGGCCTCGGCCCACACTTCTGCCCAAGTCATTCAGTGTATTTGTGTCAGACAGCTAAACACCGCTATGGGAAACCTTTGTGAACCCACAGTATAGGCAGACCCCTAAAACCTTTCTGTAGCAAGAGTATAGGCAAACCACTCAAACCTTTCAGTAGCAAGTCTATAGGCGGACCCCAGAAACATTTCTGTAGCAAGAGTATAGGCCGACCCCTCAAACCTTTCAGTAGCAAGTGTATAGTCGGACCCCTGAAACTTTCAATAGCAAGTGTATAGGTGAACCCCTCAAACCTTTCAGTAGGAAGTGTATAGGAGAATCCCTCAAACCATTCAGTAGCAAGTGTATAGGGTGGACCCCTGAAACATTTCTGTTGCAAGTGTATAGGCGAACCCCTCAAACATTGGTGTACCAAGAGTATAGACGAACACCTGAAAAAACTGTAAAGGCGAAGGCCGGAAAAATTGGTGTACCAAGAGTTCAAGTGTACCCCTGAAAAATTGCTTAACCCTGAGGGCAGGTGAAACCCGTAAGCATTTTTTAAAGATACTGCTCATTGTTGCTTAAATTGTAACAGCCTGGAGGCAGCCCTCCCAAAACATTGGTTTTAACAGAGCCTTTTGGACCACAAAAAAATTGGCGGTTCAGCCTGATGACATGCTGTTGGAGGAGGAGGAGGAGGAGTAATATCCGATAGAATTAGACCAAGCTACTTCTCCCCTTTTTTGGGATGATAGAGAATGCATATTTCTCCTGTTGCAGCTAAAAGAATCTTTAGGATCCGCTGCTTTCCACCGGTGGAGAAGAGAAGTCTGGGGACATCCCGCCTTTGCTCATCTTTATGAGTGTAAGCATATCGGTGCTGACAGTTGACAGGCGGGTACGCTTATCTGTGATTACTTATCCCCTCCCTCACCCTAGCTGCACTAAACACCCTCTCTGACAAGACGCTAGCGGCAGGGCAGACAAGCACCTCCAGGGTGTACAGCGCAAATTCGTGCCATGTGTCCAGCTTTGACACCCAATAGTTGTATGGAGCTGAGGCATCAGGGAGGATGGTGGTACGATTGGCTACATACTCCCTCACCATCTTTTTACAGTGCTTCCTCCGACTCAGCCTTGACTGGGGAGGGGTGACAGTCTTGCTGGGGAGCCATAAACTGGCAAAGACCTTGGAGAGTGTTCCCATGCCTGCGCTGGACATGCTGCCTGATCCCTGCACCTCCCCTGCTAGTTGGCCCTCTGAACTGCTTTTTCTGCCACTAGCACTGTCAGATAGGAACTTTAGCATCGCCTTTTCCACCAGGGCCCTGTGGTATTGCATCACTCTCGTACCCCTTTCCTCTTCGGGAATGAAAGTGGAAAGGTTCTCCTTATACCGTGGGTCTAGAAGGGTGTACACAACATATCGCTGTCTTCACTAGGAGGATGACTTTCAGGATCCTCTTCCTCCTCCTCTTCAGCCCATACATGCTGAACAGGTGAAAGGCAAACAGCCTGGGTACCCTCTGAAGCTTGGCCAGCAGGCTCTCCCCTCCCCTCCTCCTCCAAAACGCGCTGAGATATAGACATGAGGGTGGTCTGGCTATCAAGCGATATACTGTCATCTCTCATCTCCTAATCTAACCGCAAAGCGTTGGCCTTTATGCTTAGCAGCGAACTTCTCAGTAGGCAAAGCAGCAGGATGGTAATGCTAATGATGGCCGCATCGCCGCTCACCATTTGGGTAGACTCCTCAAAGTTTCTGAGGACCTGGCAGATTTCTGCCATCCATGCCCACTCATCTGTAAAGAACTGCGGAGGCTGACTACCACTCCGCTGCCCATGTTGCAGCTGGTATTCCACAATTGCTCTATGCTGGTCGTACAGCCTGGCCAACATGTGCAGCGTAGAATTGCAGTGCGTGGGCACATCGCACAGCAGTTGGTGCTCTGGCAGCTGAAACTGATGTTGCAGGGTCCTGAGGGTGGCAGCATCCGTGGTGGACTTGCGGAAATGTGCGCAGACGCGGTGCACCATGCCGAGCAGGTCAGACAAGTGGGGGTAGTTCTTCAGAAACCGCTTAACCACCAGATTGAAGACGTGGGCCAGGCATGGCATGTGTGTGAGGCTGCAGAGCTGCCACCAGGTTACAGCCATTGTCACAAATGACCATGCCCTGGTTGGAGGCTCAGCGGCGAAAGTCAGAGGTCGGTCTGCTCTGTCAGACCCTGCAACAGCTCGGGGGCCATGTGCCTCTTGTCACCTAAGCTGATTAGTTTCAGCACAGTTTGCTGACACTTGCCCACCACTGTGCTGCCGCCCCACGCTACTGACTGCTGGCAACATGCTCACACTTCTTAATTGAGAGGTAGAGGTGGTGGAGGAAGAGGAGGGGTTTTTGGAGGAGGTGGCATAATACGCCGCAGATACCAGCACCGAGGTAGGACCTGCTATTCTTGGTGTGGGTAGCACATAAGCGGTCCTAGGCTCTGACTTGGTCCCAGCCTCCACCAAGTTCACCCAATGTGCCGTCAGGGAGATATAGTGGCCCTTCCAGCTAGTACTTGTCAACGTGTCCGTTGTTAAGTGGATCTTCCCAGTAACTGCGTTGGTTTGGGCATGGTTAATGTTGGGGAAGACGTGCTGGTGTAGGGCTGGGACGGCACACCGGGAAAAATTGTGTCGACTGGGGACCGAGTAGCGCGGGACCACCGCCGCCATCATGTTTTTGAAAGCCTCCATTTCCACAAGCCTGTACAGCAGCATCTCCAGGCTGAATAATTTGGCAATGTGCAGGTTTAAAGCTTGTGCATGCAGTTGGGTGGAACGCTTGTGTTAACATCTGAATGCTGCACTGAGAGACATTGCTGAATGAAGTGGAGGACCGTGAAGGTAAGGGTGTGGGTGCAGGCTGGGAGGCGCTCATACCTGCATCCTGGGAGGGGGATTGGATCTGTGTGGCAGGTTGTGGCACAGGGGAAGAGGCAGTGGTGTGACCCGAAGGCGGTGAACGGCCTTCATCCCACCTTGTGGGGTGCTTGGCCATCATATGCCTGCGCATGCTGGTGGTGAGGCTGGTAGTAGTGGCTCCCCGGCTGATCTTGGTGCGGCACAGGTTGCACACCAGCGTTCGTCGGTCGTCCGTGCTCTCACTAAAAAACATCCACACCTTTGAACACCTAGCCCTCTGCACGGAGGCTTGCCGAGAGGAGGTGCTTTGGGAAACAGTTGGGGGATTCTTCGCTCTTGCTCTGCCTCTACCCCTGGCCACTCCACTGCCTCTTCCAACCTGTCCTGCTGCTGCACATGCCTTCCCCTCTGAAGCCCTGTCTTAGCAAGCCAGGTGGGGTCAGTCACCTCATAGTCCAGCAGCTCCTCCTCCGAATTCTCTGTGTGCTCCTCCCTCGGACTTACTGCCCTTACTACTACCTCACTGACAGACAACTGTCTCATCATCCTCATCCACAAAAAGCTCTTGAGACAGTTGCCCGGAAGTCCCCAGTCTCATCACCTGGACTCCAGGAACTTTCCAAATGTTGGGCATTAGTCTCATATGAGAGAGGAACCGTTTTTTCCCACTCATGGCAGGAACTCGAGAACAGTTCCTGGGAGTCTGCCTGCTCAGAATATGTCATTTTCATGGAGTGAGGAGGCTGGGAGGAAGGAGAAGCAGCAGCCAGAAGATTTAGAGATGCAGTCCCTAGGACAGGAGTAGTGGACTGCGTAGAAGACTGGGTGTTCGATACATTGTGGACGCGTTATCTGCCATCCATGAGAGGACCTGCTTGCACTGCTCTGCTTGTAATAAAGGTCAACTACACGCATCCGCAAATTGTGATATGAAGCTGGGGAGCGTAGGGACTTGGTGCTCTCCTAATCCCTCAGGAGCTGGCTGTGACTCACCCCGCCCAGGAGCTCGGCCTGTGCCCACACCCTCACTTGGAAGCCCGTGTCAGCGTCCACGTCCTCGACCCTTACCCCTACTCCTCATGTCGGATTAAGGGTACCCCACTGTACAGCGCTTAGAACTTGGGCTAATTCACTGCACACAGAGACTTGTAGATAACGGAGGCTCTATGCTGTGACCGGAAAAAATTAAACCGCTGTCTTGTGCTGATACCTATAGGGTCATTTACCGCTCACAGAGACTTGTAGATAAGAGAGGCTGTATGGAGTGGCAGAAAACTATAAAGCCAGTGGATAGTGCTGATAACTGCGGCTATCTCAACCCCCCCCCCCCCCCAAGGAAAGGGTATTGTGAGATGCTCTGCACAGTGGCAGAAAGCTCTAAAGCCAGTGGATAGTGTGAATAACTGCAGCTACTTCACCCAACATTGAGAATGGTATCTGTGAAATAATGCTCTGCAGTGGCCCAGGAAATATTTGCTTACTATTTAGCGATGAGAGTGAGACCTCTGCCTAAGGCACTGCACACATAAAATGGTATAGCTGCAATGATCGGGCAGTGGCCCAAGAAATATTTGTCTACTATTTAGCGTTGAGAGTGAGACCTCTGCCTAATGCACTGCACACACAGTGCAGTATAGCTGTAATGGCCTGAACAGGCCTAGATGCTTAAAAAAAATCAGTGCACTAGTGCTCCCAGCCAGCCACAACTGTAATGCACACACTGAGGAGTAGCCCTAAGAAGGACTGTTGGGGTTCTTGAAGAGAGGATCCCTACTCTAACACTTTCCCTGTATCAGCATCAGCACTTTCCCTAACCTCTGCCAGCATCCAGCATGTGTCTGAGGCGAGCCGCGGGCGGGACCGCTTTAAGTACTCGGCGGTCACCTGATCCCACCAGCCACTCATTGCTGTTGGCGGGCAGAGGGCTGATACGTCACAGCAGGAAGTGGTAATGCCTTCCCCGCATGTTTACTGGCTAGAAAATGGCGCTAAACATGCGGGGAAGGGAAATGAAATTGACTCGAGTACCGCGTTGTGTTCGTCTCGAGTACCCTAATGCTCGAACGAGTATCAAGCTCAGACGAGTGTGTTCGCTCATCTCTATTCTTTATTTATCCATCGACGTCGCTGTATGAGGGCTTGTTGTTTTTTGCGGGACGAGTTATATTTTTCGCTGGTGTTATTTATTGTACCTTATAATGTACTGAAAAACTTTTACATAATTCTAAGTGGAGTAAAATGAAAAAAAAGACCTTTCACTAAATTTCGGTGGCTTTTGATTCTACAGCGCACAAACCGCAACAAAAACGACATGATAATTTTATTCTATGGGTCAGTAAGATTACTACGATACCAAACTTGTATAGTTTTTCTTGCTGTAGTACTTGTATTTTTTTCAAATTCATTTAATTTTTTAAAATTATTTTCTGCTGCATCTTCCGCACTCAATAACTTTCTTATTTTTCCGTCGACGTAGTTGTGCAAGGGCCCATTTTTTGCGGGATGTCCTGTAGTTCTTCTTCTGTCCTGCTCCAGTGGAGGTTACCTTGTCTCGATCCAGCTCTGCCTTTGACCTGTGGTTTTCCTGTCGTGTTGGTTTATTCCATCTGCCTAGCCTGTCAGTACTAATAAGTTGTCCTTTGCATAGGTACAGCAGTTCCTTCCTGTCTTGCCAGTAGGCAGCGTAGGGTCAGTGTTGGCAGCCTAGACCTGCCCACCTTTGGGGCTACCTCCAGGAAGGGACATTGGCATGGGTGAAGGTCAGGGAGTCCTGCGCTGTGAGTACCTGTGCACACTACTAGTTCGATAACACATCCAATCCCTTATAGATGAACGTACAGTACTGTGCCTCCTACAGGTCATACGGACGAGGGGGTCCAACCCCATATAGCTGAACATACAGTACAGCTGAGGAAGACGTCCAACCCGTTATAGCTAAAGGTACAGTACTGCACCTCCTCCAGTCCCTACAGAGGGCTTCCAACCTCTGATAGGTGAATGTACAGCACTGCGCCTCCTACAGGTCATACAGACAAGGGCATGCAACCCCTTATAGCTGAACGCACAATACTGCGCCTCCTCCAGGCGGTACAGACAAGGGCATCCAACCCTTATAGTTAAAGGTACAGTACTTTGTCTCCTGCAGGCCATACAGACAAGGGCTTCCAACCACTTACAGCTGAACGTACAGTACTGCGCCTCCTACAGGCCAGAAGAACAAGCACATCCATCTCCTTCAAGCTGATCGTACAGTAATGCGCCTCCTCCAGGCCATATGGACCAGGGTATATAACCCCTTACAGCTGAATGCGCCTCCTCCAGGCTGGACGAACAAGGTCATCCAACCCCTTATAGTTGAAAGTACAATACAGCACCTCCTCCAGGCCATACGGACGAGGGCATCCAACCTCTTATAGCTGAATGCACAGTACTGCGCCTCTTCCAGACCATATGGATGAGGGCATCCAACACATTATAGCTAAAGGTACAGTACTGCGCCCCCTCCTGGCCATACAGACGAGGGCAACCAACCCCTTATAGCTGAACGTACAGTACTGCGCCTCCTCCAGGCCACACAGATGAGAGCATCCAACCCCTTATAGCTGAACGTACAGTACTGTATCTTTGCCGAGTCTTTGTAAAATAGTTGACGCATTTAATTTCCTCCGTCTCCAGATATTACGAGTTGTCATTGATCTGCACATGGAAGAGCTGACTAACTGATGGCACGATGAGATTCATGATTAAGCAAGCTCCTTCGTTTCTTCTTCTGCACTTATTCTTCTGAGACGGAACCTTCAAATCCAGATGCGAATCCGGCCTCAATGAGATTTTTATTTTTCTGTTTGTTTTTTTCCAATTATTTTTCCAATATAGTTTGTTTCGTAGTTTTCCCTCAGCAGAGCCATCTCAGCCCTTGTGTTTTATGGGGCGACTTGTATTTTTCAATAGTGCGATCATTTCTTGGACCGAATAATTTACTGTCAGACTTTAACAGATTTCTATGTGGCGAGGAATGAGGAAAAACATTGCGCCATTTTTGGGCAGGGAGTGGTCTTTATGGCTTGCACGGTGCAGCAGAAGTGACATGGTAACTGTTTGTTTAATCCACCGGTCAGTGCGATTACGATATCTAATTTAAATTGTTTTGTGGTGTTTGTACTTCTGTAAAAAATATCTTAAAATAAGATTACTTTTGTATGCACTTTATCGCAAAAGATAAATAAATATGGCGACAATTGTGTGAGCAACTGACTGCTCACACAATTCTATTTCTGCAGACATTCTGGAAAGCTGTGCAATACGCAGAGCTTACATATCTGCCCTCTGAACCGTAACACCCCGGTTCTGCGATTTGGAGTTTTCTGATGGTAGATAGAGGTCTGCTGCTAGAGATGATCAATGCCTGCTGTTAATGGTGTGGGTTTGGCTTCTTGGCAGCTCCATACATGTATGCTCTCTTGCAGGAGGGGCTAAAAGGGTCATCCAAGCACTGTACTACCCACTAGCAGTGGCGTAGCAAGGTTAGGTGGTACCTGATGCAGAACAAATTACCCCCTCCCCCACCCACCCCCCGTCCAATTTTGAAATCATAAAAAGAAGAAAACCAAGCTACTTTTCTGGTTTACTTAATTAACACTGTGGGCATAAACACTTCCAACCTTTTGTCTCCTGACTTTTTTTTCTCTGCAAATTTTGAAATCTTTCAGAACAGACATTTTCCTTGAAGGTGTTTTAGGCCCCATTGCCCACTTGTAGAGCCCTTGAGTGGCCAAAACGGTGGAGAAACCCCACAAATTACCCTGTTTGAAAGGTAGACCCTTTAACTAATTCATCTGGGGTGTACTGAGCATTTTGACCCCACTGTTTATGAATGAATCTAAGCAAAGCAGAATGAAAAAATAATGATTTTCATTCTTTGGAAATTGGGTCATATTGAAAACATTTTTCTTTTGTAAAGCACACATATGAATGAAAACTTTCACCCCAAAATGGATCCCCCCTTTTGTCCCGTCTTCAGAGATATACCTATTGTGGCCCTAATCTTCTGTGTGGCTGCACAACGGGGCCAAACCGAATGGAGCATTATTACTTCAACTTTTTTTTAACTTGTACGTGATCACCATTAACCATTGGATAATGGCGATCATGTGACTGGGGACTGCTCACTGCCGGTCTCGTTCACCTTTAGTAGCCAGAAGCAAGGATATTTTAAATTACCTGGGCCCTCCCTAGCTTTTGCGATTGTGTCCGCCATTTTGCCAACGGGCACATGCACCGAAGTTGGGGAAAGGTCTGCGGATGAGGATCCCATTGGGGAACATCACCGGAGAGCTTAGGTAAGTAATTTCATCTCCTCTCATGAAACATTAACTTTTTTTTTACTCATGGTTGCTAGGAGCAGGGAGTTTTTAAATCTCCTGGTCTTCCCGGCATTCTGCGCATGCGGCTAACGTATGACGTCTCGCGCAGCATACACAGAACCCCTCGGGACATCGTGGAGGATGGAGGTGAGTACTTTCAGCTCCCCTTGTGGATCCAATCCATTAGGGGAGCTGAAGCTTTAACTTTTTTCACTTTCTATTTACTTTTATGCAATCACCGTTACTTATTGGATATTCTGGCCCCCCATGACAGCTCCAGGTTGTCTGCTACCTCCGACAGCAGGGAGCTGTTGCAACGTCCCATAGGGACACCCCTGGACACTTGGTTAACATGGGGAGCCGGGAGGGATAAGTGTAGGCTTGTCATGGCGGCACTTACCAGGCTCTTTTCCCAGAGGGATGACACACAGCCAAGGTCAGAGCAGAATTGCATGCCTCCGTTGACACCCCTAGGATAGGGAATGCCAATAAACAGGAGGATGGGGTACTAGTAGTTACGGGTGATGCCACTGTTCACACACACCGATATATCAAACGGTGGAGAATAAACATGGACACTGGTGTATAGTACCTCGGGTCCCCAGGAACAGTTATGGCCCGGTATAAACTTTACTTGAATAACATTTTGGCAAAAACAATTATGACACAGCAATTCAGGTACAATCCTTTACAGTGCAGGTAACAGAGGAAAACAAAGTTAGTGGTCACTCCACAGACACACTGCTAGCAATTGATTACTTTTTAGAATTTGCACCCTGCACCAGAAACGCGTGGGTGTGACTTGACGCGTACTTCTGTGCAGTGATCCTAGCTTTGGACAGCCGCGCAGGTAAAACTTGTGTGTCTGAATTAGTACCTCTGCACTGGGTCTTAACAAAAGAAATAGCAACTTACAAGGGTTCTCTCTTAAGCTTTGGGTTCACTCACTCACATCCATAGAACAGTCACTACAGTATATCTCTCCTTCTTCTGCATCTTCACCACAAGGAAGCTGAAGGTGCTTCCATGTGGCTCTGTGTTAGGTCTCATGTCAAATGACACTCCAGAAGATGGATTCTCTTCCCGCTCTCATGCACTCCTATTTATACCTTCACTTACATCCCATGACATGACAAACTGATACATACATTCACATGCAGGCAGTGGTTTTATTGAAGTTAACTCTTCAAGCACCGAGCTGTGCAACACACACTGGTTATGACAGGATAGACTTTGCACAGTGCATCTACATAGAACATACATGTATCACATATATGGAGGGGACCAGGATGACATTCTGGGACACTACACTGTCACGTCCACAGCCCTCAGGGCTTTAATCCCAGAAAGCCAGGACGTCAAAAGACTATGGAGCAGTCACTAAGGGGTTAAGATGTATAATGGGTTTGCTTGATTGTATAAACAGCAGTCGTTCCATTCAGTCACTCAGATGCCTGCACTCCTGAGGGAATTTAATCGTCCCGTGTTAACGATCACAGCGACTGAACGACTGCTGGAGGTGGGTTGGGGAAGAACGCTCCCTGTCTCGCTCCGCCCCTGTGCTGGTAGCACTGTGAGTGATGCCAGTGATACTCGCTCCTGAGTAATGGGACAGCAGTGAGCTTCACTGGATGCGCTGTCTGGCATCGCTTGCCCCACAGCTCGTCCCGTGTAAATGGGCCTTTACTGTCCCTTTAAATTACAGGTCATTCTACCAATATTACATATCGGTGCTTTGCTTTAGCGTCTGCAGGTGAAGATAAATTGACAAGTATTTGTGTTTTTCCTCCAGAAATGGAGATACCCCCCCCCCCCCCAGCCACCAGAGGAGGAGGAATAATGAGCAGCTGTATGCACCGCAGTCTAGAATATTAGTTGTAACTCCGTATTTTCAGGAATGTCATCTATTGGGAATCAAGCCCCGCATAAAAGGACGTCCACCTTGTAATCTACTGGAGGCTCTACTTGTTCTGGAATTTGTTAAATTTGTTATTTGTTGGGTTCTTGAGTCCAGCCAAGAACCCCCTATCTGCTGGCATTCCTCAGGGCAGCCCCTATGCTGGTACGTTTTCATAGGGGATCATGTCTTATCCAGGCTGATGGAGAAGGGGGTTCCACAACCATCCATTTTAACCCAATTTTATTTTTCTGGCTAAAATCAAAACCTCCTTAGAGGGGTTTTCCACTGAAATACTATTGATGACCAACCATCAGGATAGGTCATCAATAGTTGATTAGCAGGGCTCCGCCTCTCGGGACTCCAACCGATCAGCTGTGCAGACGCATGCTGTCAGCACCACAATAACATAAAGCTCGGAGCGGAGGCCTCAGCACCAGCCTCCTTATAGTGGCTGGCACTTGTAACTGCAGGCTGCAGGATGTCCTGAAACTATCACTGAGCTGGTATTGTCCCTTGTACCACTATAAGAAGTGACCTACTATTGTATGTGGTGGCCCCAGAGCATCAGTCCAGCAGTGGGGGGCAGTGTGCCACTCCACAGCAAAGGTAGGATTGATGCACTCACCCCGAGGTCTCCAGACACAAACAAAGGATGTCATTAATGCTCAAACTAAACCTGGATTCAACGCTGAAGACAAACAGCTTCTATTCTGTAGCAGTCCAGTTTCATCATTCACAACACCACTGAAAATGGAGGCAATGGTGGGTCTCAAAGGCAATATATGTAATGAGCGCCATGAGGCCAAATTCCCTTCAGCCAAGTGTCTGATAATGGAGACAAACAGAAATAATTTGTTGGGATGGGAGAGTTTTCATGCCCATCAGTTTATTAAAGGGATACTGATGAGGAAATTTATTAGATTATGATGTATTTGTAGTAATGATGTGAACTGCTGGATATAGATCGAGGAAATGGTAAATACATTTGTGGCTGGCAGTAATACTGGCAATCTAGTGAGCAGAATGGGTAGAGAAGGAGGAAGTATGATTCCATCTGAAGTATTAGATAATGGAAGAAAAAAGCAGATGATAGGACATCTTTCATATCTGCTTATGATGGACATTCTTCTATGATTCGTTAAATATGAAAATAAATGAATCTCACCTTTCTGTATCAGTCCACGCTCGTTCACTCTTTATGTAGCCAGAAAAGTACTCACGTCCTATACCACTCAGTCTGGATGGTTACACTTGAAATTGTGGATACAGTTGCTGGAATATGGACACATACAGAGTATTTTGCCTGCTTCTATTGAAGAATGTGCTTCACAAAATCAGGGCACACGGAGAAAGCGTTTCGACTTTATCAAGTCTTGTTCACCTCCTTCAATTCATCATTTCCTGCTTCCTTAAATACTAAAATTCACTTGAAAACAGATGATTCTCAACCCATTGTATCTATATATATAAAGCTGAAAGCCCTCACTGACTCACTAACTGACTGACTCACTCACTCACTCATTCACTGACTGACTCTCCAAAAGTTCTCCAACTTCCCGATGTCGTAGAAACAGGAATTTTGGCAGAAGCATAGATTATCTCCAAAATAGGAAAAGTAATTGGGTCCCAACTCGATTATTCAATTCTAGCGCAAAAGAATTGGCGTCGAAATTTAACGTACATAATCTAAATCTCTCACTTCTCAATGTTATAGAAACGTGAAATTTGGCACGA
Organism: Eleutherodactylus coqui; assembly: GCF_035609145.1. Lineage (NCBI taxonomy): Eukaryota > Metazoa > Chordata > Amphibia > Anura > Eleutherodactylidae > Eleutherodactylus > Eleutherodactylus coqui. The sequence continues at coordinate 12,955,457 of NC_089845.1, forward strand.
GCATTGAATATGTCATAAATAGGAAAAGCTAATGGGTCCCAACTCAATTATTCAATTCTATGCGCAAAAGAATTAGCGTCCAAATTTTACGTACGGAATGTAATTTTATCACTTTCCGGTGTCATAGAAACGTGAAATTTGGCACAAGCATTGATTATGTCATAAATAGGAAAAGCGAATGGGTCCCAACTCCATTATTCGATTCTATGCACAAAAGAATTAGCGTCCTAATTTTACGTGCGGAATGTAATTTTCTCACTTTACTGTGTCATAGAAACATGAAATTTGGCACAAGCATTGATTATGTCATAAATAGGAAGAGCTAAAGGGTCCCAACTCGATTATTCAATCCTAGCGCAAAAGAATTGGCATCGAAATTTTACGTGCGGAATGTAATTTCTTCACTTCCCGGTGTCATAGAAACAGGAAATTTGGCACAAGCATTGATTATGTCATAAATAGGAAAAGCTAATAGGTCCCAACTCGATTATTTAATTCTAGCGCAAAAGAATTGGCGTCGAAATTTTACGTGCGGAATGTAATTTTTTCACTTTCCGGTGACATAGAAACAGGAAATTTGGCACGAGCATTGATTGTCATAAATAGGAAACGCTAATAGGTCCCAACTCCATTATTCAATTCTATGCGCAAAAGAATTAGCATCCAAATTTTACGTGCGGAATGTAATTTTTTCACTTTCCGGTGTCATAGAAACGGGAAATTTGGCACGAGCATTGATTATGTCATAAATAGGAAAAGCTAATGGGTCCCAACTCCATTATTCAATTCTATGCGCAAAAGAATTAGCGTCCAAATTTTACGTACGGAATGTAATTTCTTCACTTTCCGGTGTCATAGAAACAGGAAATTTGGCATGAGCATTGATTATGTCATAAATAGGAAAAACTAATGGGTCCCAACTCGATTATTCAATTCTAAGTGCAAAAGAATTGGCGTCGAAATTTTAAGTACAGAATCTAATTTTCTCACTTTCCGGTGTCATAGAAACGTGAAATTTGGCAGGAGCATAGATTATGTCATAAAGTGGAGAAGCTAATGGGTCCCAACTCGATTATTCAATTCTAGCGCAAAAGAATTGGCGTCGAAATTTTACGTGCGGAATGTAATTTTTTCACTTTCCGGTGTCCTAGAAACGGGAAATTTGGCAGGAGCATTGATTATGTCATAAATAGGAAAAGCTAATGGGTCCCAACTCCATTATTAAATTCTAAGCACAAAAGAATTAGCGTCCAAATTTAACGAACGGAATCTAATTTTCTCAATTTACGGTGTCGTAGAAACAGGAAATTTGGCACGAGCATTGATTATGTCATAAATAGGAAAAGCGAATGCGTCCCAACTCCATTATTCAATTCTATGCGCAAAAGAATTAGCGTCCAAATTTTACGTACGGAACGTAATTTTCTCACTTTCCAGTGTCATAGAAACGGGAAATTTGGCACGAGCATCGTTGATATCATAAATAGGAAAAGCTAATGGGTCCCAAGTCGATTATTCAATTCTGTGCGCAAAAGAATTAGCGTCCAAATTTTACGTGCGGAATGTAATTTCTTCACTTCCTGGCTCTGCGTTGCCTCTTACATCACCGCTGTCATCCTGTCCAGAGTGAAACAGTCTGCAGTAATTTTACATAGTCCAGGGCCAGTAGTGGTGGTGAGGCAGGGACAGTGAAAGACATATCAAGTCTATATAGGCAGTGGGCTTTTCCAAAAAAATTTGGGAAAAAAATCTATTTGGGCTGCCTGTGACCGTCCTAACTGTACTGCGTCTCTGCTGGGGGTAGTTGTCCTAATTCATACGCAGCCAGCTACGTGTTACAGCAGGCTTGCGCAAAATTCTTTCCTGGCTCTGCTTTGCCTCTTACATCACCACTGTCATCCTGTCCAGAGTGAAACAGTCTGCAGTAATTTTACATAGTCCAGGGCCAGTAGTGGTGGTGAGGCAGGGACAGTGAAAGACATATCCAGTCTATATAGGCAGTGGGCTTTTCCAAAAAAATTTGGAAAAAAAATCTATTTGGGCTGCCTGTGACCGTCCTGACTGTACTGCGTCTCTGCTGGGGGTAGTTGTCCCAATTCTTACGCAGCCAGCTAAGTGTTACAGCAGGCTTGCGCAAAATTCTTTCCTGGCTCTGCGTTGCCTCTTACATCACCGTTGTCATCCTGTCCAGAGTGAAACAGTCTGCAGTAATTTTACATAGTCCAGGGCCAGTAGTGGTGGTGAGGCAGGGACAGTGAAAGACCTATCCAGTCTATATAGGCAGTGGGCTTTTCCAAAGAAATTTGGGAAAAAAAATCTATTTGGGCTACCTGTGACCGTCCTGACTGTACTGCGTCTCTGCTGGGGGTAGTTGTCCTAATACATACGCAGCCAGCTAAGTGTTACAGCAGGCTTGCGCAAAATTCTTTCCTGGCTCTGCGCTGCCTCTTACATCACCGCTGTCATCCTGTCCAGAGTGAAACAGTCTGCAGTAATTTTACATAGTCCAGGGCCAGTAGTGGTGGTGAGGCAGGAACAGTGAAAGACATATCCAGTCTATATAGGCAGTGGGCTTTTCCAAAAAAATTTGGGAAAAAAAATCTATTTGGGCTGCCTGTGACCGTCCTGACTGTACTGCGTCTCTGCTGGGGGTAGTTGTCCTAATTCATACGCAGCCAGCTAAGTGTTACAGCAGGCTTGCGCAAAATTCTTTCCTGGCTCTGCGTTGCCTCTTACATCACCGCTGTCATCCTGTCCAGAGTGAAACAGTCTGCAGTAATTTTACATAGTCCAGGGCCAGTAGTGGTGGTGAGGCAGGGACAGTGAAAGACATATCCAGTCTATATAGGCAGTGGGCTTTTCCAAAAAAATTTGGGAAAAAAAAATCTATTTGGGCTGCCTGTGACCGTCCTGACTGTACTGCGTCTCTGCTGGGGGTAGTTGTCCTAATTCATACGCAGCCAGCTAAGTGTTACAGCAGGCTTGCGCAAAATTCTTTCCTGGCTCTGCGTTGCCTCTTACATCACCGCTGTCATCCTGTCCAGAGTGAAACAGTCTGCAGTTAATTTACATAGTCCAGGGCCAGCAGTGGTGGTGAGGCAGGGACAGTGAAAGACACATCCAGTCTATATAGGCAGTGGGCTTTTCCAAAAAAATTTGGGAAAAAAAATCTATTTGGGCTGCCTGTGAGCGTCCTGACTGTAATACATCTCTGCTGGGGGTAGTTGTCCTAATTCATATGCAGCCAGCTAAGTGTTACAGCAGGCTTGCGCAAAATTCTTTCCTGGCTCTGCGTTGCCTCTTACATCACCGCTGTCATCCTGTCCAGAGTGAAACAGTCTGCAGTAATTTTACATAGTCCAGGGCCAGTATTGATGGTGAGGCAGGAATAGTGAAAGACATATCCAGTCTATATAGGCAGTGGGCTTTTCCAAAAAATTTGGGGAAAAAAATCTATTTGGGCTGCCTGTGACCGTCCTGACTGTACTGCGTCTCTGCTGGGGGGAGTTGTCCTAATTCATACGCAGCCAGCTAAGTGTTACAGCAGGCTTGCGCAAAATTCTTTCCTGGCTCTGCGTTGCCTCTTACATCACCGCTGTCATCCTGTCCAGAGTGAAACAGTCTGCAGTTAATTTACATAGTCCAGGGCCAGCAGTGGTGGTGAGGCAGGGACAGTGAAAGACATATCCAGTCTATATAGGCAGTGGGCTTTTCCAAAAAAATTTGGGAAAGAAAATCTATTTGGGCTGCCTGTGACCGTCCTGACTGTACTGCGTCTCTGCTGGGGGTAGTTGTCCTAATTCATACGCAGCCAGCTAAGTGTTACAGCAGGCTTGCGCAAAATTCTTTCCTGGCTCTATGTTGCCTCTTACTTCAGCGCTGTCATCCTGTCCAGAGTGAAACAGTCTGCAATGTTTTTACATAGTCCAGGGCCAGTAGTGGTGGTGAGGCAGGGACAGTGAAAGACATATCCAGTCTATATAGGCAGTGGGCTTTTCCAAAAAAATTTGGGAAAAAAAAATCTATTTGGACTGCCTGTGACCGTCTTGCTTGTACTGTGTCTCTGCTGGGGGTAGTTGTCCTAATTCATATGCAGCCAGCTAAGTGTTACAGCAGGCTTGCGCAAAATTCTTTCCTGGCTCTGCGTTGCCTCTTACATCAGCGCTGTCATCCTGTCCAGAGTGAAACAGTCTGCAGTAATTTTACATAGTCCAGGGCCAGTAGTGGTGGTGAGGCAGGGACAGTGAAAGACATATCCAGTCTATATAGGCAGTGGGCTTTTCCAAAAAGATTTGGGAAAAAAAATCTATTTGGGCTGCCTGTGACCGTCCTGACTGTACTGCGTCTCTGCTGGGGGTAGTTGTCCTAATTCATACGCAGCCAGCTAAGTGTTACAGCAGGCTTGCGCAAAATTCTTTCCTGGCTCTGCGTTGCCTCTTACATCACCGCTGTCATCCTGTCCAGAGTGAAGCAGTCTGCAATATTTTTACATAGTCCAGGGCCAGTAGTGGTGGTGAGGCAGGGACAGTGAAAGACATATCCAGTCTATATAGGCAGTGGGCTTTTCCAAAAAAATTTGGGGAAAAAAATCTATTTGGGCTGCCTGTGACCGTCCTGACTGTACTGCGTCTCTGCTGGGGGTAGTTGTCCTAATTCATACGCAGCCAGCTAAGTGTTACAGCAGGCTTGCGCAAAATTCTTTCCTGGCTCTGCGTTGCCTCTTACATCACCGCTGTCATCCTGTCCAGAGTGAAACAGTCTGCAATATTTTTACATAGTCCAGGGCTAGCAGTGGTGGTGAGGCAGGGACAGTAAAAGACATATCCAGTCTATATAGGCAGTGGGCTTTTCCAAAAAAATTCGGGAAAAAAAATCTATTTGGGCTGCCTGTGACCGTCCTGACTGTACTGCGTCTCTGCTGGGGGTAGTTGTCCTAATTCATACGCAGCCAGCTAAGTGTTACAGCAGGCTTGCACAAAATTCTTTCCTGGCTCTGCATTGCCTCTTTCATCACCGCTGTCATCCTGTCCAGAGTGAAACAGTCTGCAGTAATTTTACATAGTCCAGGGCCCGTAGTGGTGGTGAGGCAGGGACAGTGAAAGACATATCCAGTCTATATAGGCAGTGGGCTTTTCCAAAAAAGTTTGGGAAAAAAAATCTATTTCGGCTGCCTGTGACCGTCCTGACTGTACTGCATCTCTGCTGGGGGTAGTTGTCCTAATTCATACGCAGCCAGCTAAGTGTTACAGCAGGCTTGCGCAAAATTCTTTCCTGGCTCTGCGTTGCCTCTTATATCACCGCTGTCATCCTGTCCAGAGTGAAACAGTCTGCAGTTAATTTACATAGTCCAGGGCCAGCAGTGGTGGTGAGGCGGGGACAGTGAAAGACATATCCAGTCTATATAGGCAGTGGGCTTTTCCAAAAAAATGTGGGAAAAAACTCTATTTGGGCTGCCTGTGACCGTCCTGACTGTACTGCGTCTCTGCTGGGGGTAGTTGTCCTAATTCATACGCAGCCAGCTAAGTGTTACAGCAGGCTTGCGCAAAATTCTTTCCTGGCTCTGCGTTGCCTCTTACATCACCGCTGTCATCCTGTCCAGAGTGAAACAGTCTGCAGTAATTTTACATAGTCCAGGGCCAGTAGTGGTGGTGAGGCAGGGACAGTGAAAGACATATCCAGTCTATATAGGCAGTGGGCTTTTCCAAAAAAAATTTGGGAAAAAAAATCTATTTGGGCTGCCTGTGACCGTCCTGACTGTACTGCGTCTCTGCTGGGGGTAGTTGTCCTAATTCATACGCAGCCAGCTAAGTGTTACAGCAGGCTTGCGCAAAATTCTTTCCTGGCTCTATGTTGCCTCTTACATCAGCGCTGTCATCCTGTCCAGAGTGAAACAGTCTGCAGTTAATTTACATAGTCCAGGGCCAGCAGTGGTGGTGAGGCAGGGACAGTGAAAGACATATCCAGTCTATATAGGCAGTGGGCTTTTCCAAAAAAATTTGGGAAAAAACTCTATTTGGGCTGCCTGTGACCGTCCTGACTGTACTGCGTCTCTGCTGGGGGTAGTTGTCCTAATTCATGCGCAGCCAGCTAAGTGTTACAGCAGGCTTGCGCAAAATTCTTTCCTGGCTCTGCGTTGCCTCTTACATCACTGCTGTCATCCTGTCCAGAGTGAAACAGTCTGCAGTAATTTTACATAGTCCAGGGCCAGTAGTGGTGGTGAGGCAGGAACAGTGAAAAACATATCCAGTCTATATAGGCAGTGGGCTTTTCCAAAAAAATTTGGGAAAAAAAATCTATTTGGGCTGCCTGTGACCGTCCTGACTGTACTGCGTCTCTGCTGGGGGTAGTTGTCCTAATTCATACGCAGCCAGCTAAGTGTTACAGCAGGCTTGCGCAAAATTTTTTCCTAGCTCTGCGTTGCCTCTTACATCACTGCTGTCATCCTGTCCAGAGTGAAACAGTCTGCAGTGATTTTACATAGTCCAGGGCCCGTAGTGGTGGTGAGGCAGGGACAGTGAAAGACATATCCAGTCTATATAGGCAGTGGGCTTTTCCAAAAAAATTTGGGAAAAAAAATCTATTTCGGCTGCCTGTGACCGCCCTGACTGTACTGCGTCTCTGCTGGGGGTAGTTGTCCTAATTCATACGCAGCCAGCTAAGTATTACAGCAGGCTTGCACAAAATTCTTTCCTGGCTCTATGTTGCCTCTTACATCAGCGCTGTCATCCTGTCCAGAGTGAAACAGTCTGCAATATTTTTACATAGTCCAGGGCCAGTAGTGGTGGTGAGGCAGGGACAGTGAAAGACATATCCAGTCTATATAGGCAGTGGGCTTTTCCAAAAAAATTTGGGAAAAAAAATCTATTTCGGCTGCCTGTGACCGTCCTGACTGTACTGCATCTCTGCTGGGGGTAGTTGTCCTAATTCATACGCAGCCAGCTAAGTGTTACAGCAGGCTTGCGCAAAATTCTTTCCTGGCTCTGCGTTGCCTCTTACATCACCGCTGTCATCCTGTCCAGAGTGAAACAGTCTGCAGTTAATTTACATAGTCCAGGGCCAGCAGTGGTGGTGAGGCAGGGACAGTGAAAGACATATCCAGTCTATATAGGCAGTGGGCTTTTCCAAAAAAATTTGGGAAAAAACTCTATTTGGGCTGCCTGTGACCGTCCTGACTGTACTGCGTCTCTGCTGGGGGTAGTTGTCCTAATTCATACGCAGCCAGCTAAGTGTTACAGCAGGCTTGCGCAAAATTCTTTCCTGGCTCTGCGTTGCCTCTTACATCACCGCTGTCATCCTGTCCAGAGTGAAACAGTCTGCAGTAATTTTACATAGTCCAGGGCCAGTAGTGGTGGTGAGGCAGGGACAGTGAAAGACATATCCAGTCTATATAGGCAGTGGGCTTTTCCAAAAAAAATTTGGGAAAAAAAATCTATTTGGGCTGCCTGTGACCGTCCTGAATGTACTGCGTCTCTGCTGGGGGTAGTTGTCCTAATTCATACGCAGCCAGCTAAGTGTTACAGCAGGCTTGCGCAAAGTTCTTTCCTGGCTCTATGTTGCCTCTTACATCAGCGCTGTCATCCTGTCCAGAGTGAAACAGTCTGCAATATTTTTACATAGTCCAGGGCCAGTAGTGGTGGTGAGGCAGGGACAGTGAAAGACATATCCAGTCTATATAGGCAGTGGGCTTTTCCAAAAAAATTTGGGAAAAAAAATCTATTTGGGCTGCCTGTGACCGTCCTGACTGTACTCCGTTTCTGCTGGGGGTAGTTGTCCTAATTCATACGCAGCCAGCTAAGTGTTACAGCAGGCTTGCGCAAAATTCTTTCCTGGCTCTGCGTTGCCTCTTACATCACCGCTGTCATCCTGTCCAGAGTGAAACAGTCTGCAGTAATTTTTCATAGTCCAGGGCCAGTAGTGGTGGTGAGGCAGGAACAGTGAAAGACATATCCAGTCTATATAGGCAGTGGGCTTTTCCAAAAAAATTTGGGAAAAAAATCTATTTGGGCTGCCTGTGACCGTCCTGACTGTACTGCGTCTCTGCTGGGGGTAGTTGTCCTAATTCATACGCAGCCAGCTAAGTGTTACAGCAGGCTTGCGCAAAATTTTTTCCTAGCTCTGCGTTGCCTCTTACATCACTGCTGTCATCCTGTCCAGAGTGAAACAGTCTGCAGTGATTTTACATAGTCCAGGGCCCGTAGTGGTGGTGAGGCAGGGACAGTGAAAGACATATCCAGTCTATATAGGCAGTGGGCTTTTCCAAAAAAATTTGGGAAAAAAATCTATTTGGGCTGCCTGTGACCGTCCTGACTGTACTGCGTCTCTGCTGGGGGTAGTTGTCCTAATTCATACGCAGCCAGCTAAGTGTTACAGCAGGCTTGCGCAAAATTCTTTCCTGGCTCTATGTTGCCTCTTACATCAGCGCTGTCATCCTGTCCAGAGTGAAACAGTCTGCAATATTTTTACATAGTCCAGGGCCAGTAGTGGTGGTGAGGCAGGGACAGTGAAAGACATATCCAGTCTATATAGGCAGTGGGCTTTTCCAAAAAAATTTGGGAAAAAAAATCTATTTCGGCTGCCTGTGACCGTCCTGACTGTACTGCATCTCTGCTGGGGGTAGTTGTCCTAATTCATACGCAGCCAGCTAAGTGTTACAGCAGGCTTGCGCAAAATTCTTTCCTGGCTCTGCGTTGCCTCTTACATCACCGCTGTCATCCTGTCCAGAGTGAAACAGTCTGCAGTTAATTTACATAGTCCAGGGCCAGCAGTGGTGGTGAGGCAGGGACAGTGAAAGACATATCCAGTCTATATAGGCAGTGGGCTTTTCAAAAAAAATTTGGGAAAAAACTCTACTTGGGCTGCCTGTGACCGTCCTGACTGTACTGCGTCTCTGCTGGGGGTAGTTGTCCTAATTCATACGCAGCCAGCTAAGTGTTACAGCAGGCTTGCGCAAAATTCTTTCCTGGCTCTATGTTGCCTCTTACATCAGCGCTGTCATCCTGTCCAGAGTGAAACAGTCTGCAATATTTTTACATAGTCCAGGGCCAGTAGTGGTGGTGAGGCAGGGACAGTGAAAGACATATCCAGTCTATATAGGCAGTGGGCTTTTCCAAAAAAATTTGGGAAAAAAAATCTATTTCGGCTGCCTGTGACCGTCCTGACTGTACTGCATCTCTGCTGGGGGTAGTTGTCCTAATTCATACGCAGCCAGCTAAGTGTTACAGCAGGCTTGCGCAAAATTCTTTCCTGGCTCTGCGTTGCCTCTTACATCACCGCTGTCATCCTGTCCAGAGTGAAACAGTGTACAGTTAATTTACATAGTCCAGGGCCAGCAGTGGTGGTGAGGCAGGGACAGTGAAAGACATATCCAGTCTATATAGGCAGTGGGCTTTTCCAAAAAAATTTGGGAAAAAAACTCTATTTGGGCTGCCTGTGACCGTCCTGACTGTACTGCGTCTCTGCTGGGGGTAGTTGTCCTAATTCATACGCAGCCAGCTAAGTGTTACAGCAGGCTTGCGCAAAATTCTTTCCTGGCTCTGCGTTGCCTCTTACATCACGGCTGTCATCCTGTCCAGAGTGAAACAGTCTGCAGCGATTTTACATAGTCCAGGGCCCGTAGTGGTGGTGAGGCAGGGACAGTGAAAGACATATCCAGTCTATATAGGCAGTGGGCTTTTCCAAAAAAATTTGGGAAAAAAAATCTATTTCGGCTGCCTGTGACCGTCCTGACTGTACTGCGTCTCTGCTGGGGGTAGTTGTCCTAATTCATACGCAGCCAGCTAAGTGTTACAGCAGGCTTGCGCAAAATTCTTTCCTGGCTCTATGTTGCCTCTTACATCAGCGCTGTCATCCTGTCCAGAGTGAAACAGTCTGCAATATTTTTACATAGTCCAGGGCCAGTAGTGGTGGTGAGGCAGGGACAGTGAAAGACATATCCAGTCTATATAGGCAGTGGGCTTTTCCAAAAAAATTTGGGAAAAAAAATCTATTTCGGCTGCCTGTGACCGTCCTGACTGTACTGCATCTCTGCTGGGGGTAGTTGTCCTAATTCATACGCAGCCAGCTAAGTGTTACAGCAGGCTTGCGCAAAATTCTTTCCTGGCTCTGCGTTGCCTCTTACATCACCGCTGTCATCCTGTCCAGAGTGAAACAGTCTGCAGTTAATTTACATAGTCCAGGGCCAGCAGTGGTGGTGAGGCAGGGACAGAGAAAGACATATCCAGTCTATATAGGCAGTGGGCTTTTCCAAAAAAATTTGGGAAAGAAAATCTATTTGGGCTGCCTGTGACCGTCCTGACTGTACTGCGTCTCTGCTGGGGGTAGTTGTCCTAATTCATACGCAGCCAGCTAAGTGTTACAGCAGGCTTGCGCAAAATTCTTTCCTGGCTCTTTGTTGCCTCTTACTTCAGCGCTGTCATCCTGTCCAGAGTGAAACAGTCTGCAATATTTTTACATAGTCCAGGGCCAGTAGTGGTGGTGAGGCAGGGACAGTGAAAGACATATCCAGTCTATATAGGCAGTGGGCTTTTCCAAAAAAAATTGGGAAAAAACTCTATTTGGGCTGCCTGTGACCGTCCTGACTGTACTGCGTCTCTGCTGGGGGTAGTTGTCCTAATTCATACGCAGCCAGCTAAGTGTTACAGCAGGCTTGCGCAAAATTCTTTCCTGGCTCTGCGTTGCCTCTTACATCACCGCTGTCATCCTGTCCAGAGTGAAACAGTCTGCAGTTAATTTACATAGTCCAGGGCCAGCAGTGGTGGTGAGGCAGGGACAGTGAAAGACATATCCAGTCTATATAGGCAGTGGGCTTTTCCAAAAAAATTTGGGAAAAAACTCTATTTGGGCTGCCTGTGACCGTCCTGACTGTACTGCGTCTCTGCTGGGGGTAGTTGTCCTAATTCATACGCAGCCAGCTAAGTGTTACAGCAGGCTTGCGCAAAATTCTTTCCTGGCTCTGCGTTGCCTCTTACATCACCGCTGTCATCCTGTCCAGAGTGAAACAGTCTGCAGTTAATTTACATAGTCCAGGGCCAGCAGTGGTGGTGAGGCAGGGACAGTGAAAGACATATCCAGTCTATATAGGCAGTGGGCTTTTCCAAAAAAATTTGGGAAAAAACTCTATTTGGGCTGCCTGTGACCGTCCTGACTGTACTGCGTCTCTGCTGGGGGTAGTTGTCCTAATTCATACGCAGCCAGCTAAGTGTTACAGCAGGCTTGCGCAAAATTCTTTCCTGGCTCTATGTTGCCTCTTACATCAGCGCTGTCATCCTGTCCAGAGTGAAACAGTCTGCAATATTTTTACATAGTCCAGGGCCAGTAGTGGTGGTGAGGCAGGGACAGTGAAAGACATATCCAGTCTATATAGGCAGTGGGCTTTTCCAAAAAAATTTGGGAAAAAAAATCTATTTCGGCTGCCTGTGACCGTCCTGACTGTACTGCATCTCTGCTGGGGGTAGTTGTCCTAATTCATACGCAGCCAGCTAAGTGTTACAGCAGGCTTGCGCAAAATTCTTTCCTGGCTCTGCGTTGCCTCTTACATCACCGCTGTCATCCTGTCCAGAGTGAAACAGTGTGCAGTTAATTTACATAGTCCAGGGCCAGCAGTGGTGGTGAGGCAGGGACAGTGAAAGACATATCCAGTCTATATAGGCAGTGGGCTTTTCCAAAAAAATTTGGGAAAAAAACTCTATTTGGGCTGCCTGTGACCGTCCTGACTGTACTGCGTCTCTGCTGGGGGTAGTTGTCCTAATTCATACGCAGCCAGCTAAGTGTTACAGCAGGCTTGCGCAAAATTCTTTCCTGGCTCTGCGTTGCCTCTTACATCAGCGCTGTCATCCTGTCCAGAGTGAAACAGTCTGCAATATTTTTACATAGTCCAGGGCCAGTAGTGGTGGTGAGGCAGGGACAGTGAAAGACATATCCAGTCTATATAGGCAGTGGGCTTTTCCAAAAAAATTTGGGAAAAAAAATCTATTTCGGCTGCCTGTGACCGTCCTGACTGTACTGCATCTCTGCTGGGGGTAGTTGTCCTAATTCATACGCAGCCAGCTAAGTGTTACAGCAGGCTTGCGCAAAATTCTTTCCTGGCTCTGCGTTGCCTCTTAATCACCGCTGTCATCCTGTCCAGAGTGAAACAGTCTGCAGTTAATTTACATAGTCCAGGGCCAGCAGTGGTGGTGAGGCAGGGACAGTGAAAGACATATCCAGTCTATATAGGCAGTGGGCTTTTCCAAAAAAATTTGGGAAAAAACTCTATTTGGGCTGCCTGTGACCGTCCTGACTGTACTGCGTCTCTGCTGGGGGTAGTTGTCCTAATTCACACGCAGCCAGCTAAGTGTTACAGCAGGCTTGCGCAAAATTCTTTCCTGGCTCTGCGTTGCCTCTTACATCACCGCTGTCATCCTGTCCAGAGTGAAACAGTCTGCAGTAATTTTACATAGTCCAGGGCCAGTAGTGGTGGTGAGGCAGGGACAGTGAAAGACATATCCAGTCTATATAGGCAGTGGGCTTTTCCAAAAAAAAATTTGGGAAAAAAAAATCTATTTGGGCTGCCTGTGACCGTCCTGACTGTACTGCGTCTCTGCTGGGGGTAGTTGTCCTAATTCATACGCAGCCAGCTAAGTGTTACAGCAGGCTTGCGCAAAATTCTTTCCTGGCTCTGCGTTGCCTCTTACATCACCGCTGTCATCCTGTCCAGAGTGAAACAGTCTGCAGTTAATTTACATAGTCCAGGGCCAGCAGTGGTGGTGAGGCAGGGACAGAGAAAGACATATCCAGTCTATATAGGCAGTGGGCTTTTCCAAAAAAATTTCGGAAAGAAAATCTATTTGGGCTGCCTGTGACCGTCCTGACTGTACTGCGTCTCTGCTGGGTGTAGTTGTCCTAATTCATACGCAGGCAGCTAAGTGTTACAGCAGGCTTGCGCAAAATTCTTTCCTGGCTCTGCGTTGCCTCTTACATCACCGCTGTCATCCTGTCCAGAGTGAAACAGTCTGCAGTGATTTTACATAGTCCAGGGCCCGTAGTGGTGGTGAGGCAGGGACAGTGAAAGACATATCCAGTCTATATAGGCAGTGGGCTTTTCCAAAAAAATTTGGGAAAAAAAATCTATTTCGGCTGCCTGTGACCGTCCTGACTGTACTGCGTCTCTGCTGGGGGTAGTTGTCCTAATTCATACGCAGCCAGCTAAGTGTTACAGCAGGCTTGCGCAAAATTCTTTCCTGGCTCTATGTTGCCTCTTACATCAGCGCTGTCATCCTGTCCAGAGTGAAACAGTCTGCAATATTTTTACATAGTCCAGGGCCAGTAGTGGTGGTGAGGCAGGGACAGTGAAAGACATATCCAGTCTATATAGGCAGTGGGCTTTTCCAAAAAAATTTGGGAAAAAAAATCTATTTCGGCTGCCTGTGACCGTCCTGACTGTACTGCATCTCTGCTGGGGGTAGTTGTCCTAATTCATACGCAGCCAGCTAAGTGTTACAGCAGGCTTGCGCAAAATTCTTTCCTGGCTCTGCGTTGCCTCTTACATCACTGCTGTCATCCTGTCCAGAGTGAAACAGTCTGCAGTTAATTTACATAGTCCAGGGCCAGCAGTGGTGGTGAGGCAGGGACAGAGAAAGACATATCCAGTCTATATAGGCAGTGGGCTTTTCCAAAAAAATTTGGGAAAGAAAATCTATTTGGGCTGCCTGTGACCGTCCTGACTGTACTGCGTCTCTGCTGGGGGTAGTTGTCCTAATTCATACGCAGCCAGCTAAGTGTTACAGCAGGCTTGCGCAAAATTCTTTCCTGGCTCTATGTTGCCTCTTACTTCAGCGCTGTCATCCTGTCCAGAGTGAAACAGTCTGCAATATTTTTACATAGTCCAGGGCCAGTAGTGGTGGTGAGGCAGGGACAGTGAAAGACATATCCAGTCTATATAGGCAGTGGGCTTTTCCAAAAAAATTTGGGAAAAAACTCTATTTGGGCTGCCTGTGACCGTCCTGACTGTACTGCGTCTCTGCTGGGGGTAGTTGTCCTAATTCATACGCAGCCAGCTAAGTGTTACAGCAGGCTTGCGCAAAATTCTTTCCTGGCTCTGCGTTGCCTCTTACATCACCGCTGTCATCCTGTCCAGAGTGAAACAGTCTGCAGTTAATTTACATAGTCCAGGGCCAGCAGTGGTGGTGAGGCAGGGACAGTGAAAGACATATCCAGTCTATATAGGCAGTGGGCTTTTCCAAAAAAATTTGGGAAAAAACTCTATTTGGGCTGCCTGTGACCGTCCTGACTGTACTGCGTCTCTGCTGGGGGTAGTTGTCCTAATTCATATGCAGCCAGCTAAGTGTTACAGCAGGCTTGCGCAAAATTCTTTCCTGGCTCTGCGTTGCCTCTTACATCACCGCTGTCATCCTGTCCAGAGTGAAACAGTCTGCAGTAATTTTACATAGTCCAGGGCCAGTAGTGGTGGTGAGGCAGGAACAGTGAAAGACATATCCAGTCTATATAGGCAGTGGGCTTTTCCAAAAAAATTTGGGAAAAAAAATCTATTTGGGCTGCCTGTGACCGTCCTGACTGTACTGCGTCTCTGCTGGGGGTAGTTGTCCTAATTCATACGCAGCCAGCTAAGTGTTACAGCAGGCTTGCGCAAAATTTTTTCCTAGCTCTGCGTTGCCTCTTACATCACTGCTGTCATCCTGTCCAGAGTGAAACAGTCTGCAGTGATTTTACATAGTCCAGGGCCCGTAGTGGTGGTGAGGCAGGGACAGTGAAAGACATATCCAGTCCATATAGGCAGTGGGCTTTTCCAAAAAAATTTGGGAAAAAAAATCTATTTGGGCTGCCTGTGACCGTCCTGACTGTACTGCGTCTCTGTTGGGGGTAGTTGTCCTAATTCATACGCAGCCAGCTAAGTGTTACAGCAGGCTTGCGCAAAATTCTTTCCTGGCTCTGCGTTGCCTCTTACATCACCGCTGTCATCCTGTCCAGAGTGAAACAGTCTGCAGTGATTTTACATAGTCCAGGGCCCGTAGTGGTGGTGAGGCAGGGACAGTGAAAGACATATCCAGTCTATATAGGCAGTGGGCTTTTCCAAAAAAATTTGGGAAAAAAAATCTATTTCGGCTGCCTGTGACCGTCCTGACTGTACTGCGTCTCTGCTGGGGGTAGTTGTCCTAATTCATACGCAGCCAGCTAAGTGTTACAGCAGGCTTGCGCAAAATTCTTTCCTGGCTCTATGTTGCCTCTTACATCAGCGCTGTCATCCTGTCCAGAGTGAAACAGTCTGCAATATTTTTACATAGTCCAGGGCCAGTAGTGGTGGTGAGGCAGGGACAGTGAAAGACATATCCAGTCTATATAGGCAGTGGGCTTTTCCAAAAAAATTTGGGAAAAAAAATCTATTTCGGCTGCCTGTGACCGTCCTGACTGTACTGCATCTCTGCTGGGGGTAGTTGTCCTAATTCATACGCAGCCAGCTAAGTGTTACAGCAGGCTTGCGCAAAATTCTTTCCTGGCTCTGCGTTGCCTCTTACATCACCGCTGTCATCCTGTCCAGAGTGAAACAGTCTGCAGTTAATTTACATAGTCCAGGGCCAGCAGTGGTGGTGAGGCAGGGACAGAGAAAGACATATCCAGTCTATATAGGCAGTGGGCTTTTCCAAAAAAATTTGGGAAAGAAAATCTATTTGGGCTGCCTGTGACCGTCCTGACTGTACTGCGTCTCTGCTGGGGGTAGTTGTCCTAATTCATACGCAGCCAGCTAAGTGTTACAGCAGGCTTGCGCAAAATTCTTTCCTGGCTCTATGTTGCCTCTTACTTCAGCGCTGTCATCCTGTCCAGAGTGAAACAGTCTGCAATATTTTTACATAGTCCAGGGCCAGTAGTGGTGGTGAGGCAGGGACAGTGAAAGACATATCCAGTCTATATAGGCAGTGGGCTTTTCCAAAAAAATTTGGGAAAAAACTCTATTTGGGCTGCCTGTGACCGTCCTGACTGTACTGCGTCTCTGCTGGGGGTAGTTGTCCTAATTCATACGCAGCCAGCTAAGTGTTACAGCAGGCTTGCGCAAAATTCTTTCCTGGCTCTGCGTTGCCTCTTACATCACCGCTGTCATCCTGTCCAGAGTGAAACAGTCTGCAGTTAATTTACATAGTCCAGGGCCAGCAGTGGTGGTGAGGCAGGGACAGTGAAAGACATATCCAGTCTATATAGGCAGTGGGCTTTTCCAAAAAAATTTGGGAAAAAACTCTATTTGGGCTGCCTGTGACCGTCCTGACTGTACTGCGTCTCTGCTGGGGGTAGTTGTCCTAATTCATATGCAGCCAGCTAAGTGTTACAGCAGGCTTGCGCAAAATTCTTACCTGGCTCTGCGTTGCCTCTTACATCACCGCTGTCATCCTGTCCAGAGTGAAACAGTCTGCAGTAATTTTACATAGTCCAGGGCCAGTAGTGGTGGTGAGGCAGGGACAGTGAAAGACATATCCAGTCCATATAGGCAGTGGGCTTTTCCAAAAAAATTTGGGAAAAAAAATCTATTTGGGCTGCCTGTGACCGTCCTGACTGTACTACGTCTCTGCTGGGGGTAGTTGTCCTAATTCATACGCAGCCAGCTAAGTGTTACAGCAGGCTTGCGCAAAATTCTTTCCTGGCTCTATGTTGCCTCTTACTTCAGCGCTGTCATCCTGTCCAGAGTGAAACAGTCTGCAATATTTTTACATAGTCCAGGGCCAGTAGTGGTGGTGAGGCAGGGACAGTGAAAGACATATCCAGTCTATATAGGCAGTGGGCTTTTCCAAAAAAATTTGGGAAAAAAAATCTATTTCGGCTGCCTGTGACCGTCCTGACTGTACTGCATCTCTGCTGGGGGTAGTTGTCCTAATTCATACGCAGCCAGCTAAGTGTTACAGCAGGCTTGCGCAAAATTCTTTCCTGGCTCTGCGTTGCCTCTTACATCACCGCTGTCATCCTGTCCAGAGTGAAACAGTGTGCAGTTAATTTAAATAGTCCAGGGCCAGCAGTGGTGGTGAGGCAGGGACAGTGAAAGACATATCCAGTCTATATAGGCAGTGGGCTTTTCCAAAAAAATTTGGGAAAAAACTCTATTTGGGCTGCCTGTGACCGTCCTGACTGTACTGCGTCTCTGCTGGGGGTAGTTGTCCTAATTCATACGCAGCCAGCTAAGTGTTACAGCAGGCTTGCGCAAAATTCTTTCCTGGCTCTGTGTTGCCTCTTACATCACCGCTGTCATCCTGTCCAGAGTGAAACAGTCTGCAGTAATTTTACATAGTCCAGGGCCAGTAGTGGTGGTGAGGCAGGGACAGTGAAAGACATATCCAGTCTATATAGGCAGTGGGCTTTTCCAAAAAAAATTTGGGAAAAAAAAATCTATTTGGGCTGCCTGTGACCGTCCTGACTGTACTGCGTCTCTGCTGGGGGTAGTTGTCCTAATTCATACGCAGCCAGCTAAGTGTTACAGCAGGCTTGCGCAAAATTCTTTCCTGGCTCTGCGTTGCCTCTTACATCACCGCTGTCATCCTGTCCAGAGTGAAACAGTCTGCAGTTAATTTACATAGTCCAGGGCCAGCAGTGGTGGTGAGGCAGGGACAGTGAAAGACACATCCAGTCTATATAGGCAGTGGGCTTTTCCAAAAAAATTTTGGAAAAAAAATCTATTTGGGCTGCCTGTGAGCGTCCTGACTGTAATACATCTCTGCTGGGGGTAGTTGTCCTTATTCATACGCAGCCAGCTAAGTGTTACAGCAGGCTTGCGCAAAATTCTTTCCTGGCTCTGCGTTGCCTCTTACATCACCGCTGTCATCCTGTCCAGAGTGAAACAGTCTGCAGTTAATTTACATAGTCCAGGGCCAGCAGTGGTGGTGAGGCAGGGACAGTGAAAGACATATCCAGTCTATATAGGCAGTGGGCTTTTCCAAAAAAATTTGGGAAAAAACTCTATTTGGGCTGCCTGTGACCGTCCTGACTGTACTCCGTCTCTGCTGGGGGTAGTTGTCCTAATTCATATGCAGCCAGCTAAGTGTTACAGCAGGCTTGCGCAAAATTCTTTCCTGGCTCTGCGTTGCCTCTTACATCACCGCTGTCATCCTGTCCAGAGTGAAACAGTCTGCAGTAATTTTACATAGTCCAGGGCCAGTAGTGGTGGTGAGGCAGGAACAGTGAAAGACATATCCAGTCTATATAGGCAGTGGGCTTTTCCAAAAAAATTTGGGAAAAAAAATCTATTTGGGCTGCCTGTGACCGTCCTGACTGTACTGCGTCTCTGCTGGGGGTAGTTGTCCTAATTCATATGCAGCCAGCTAAGTGTTACAGCAGGCTTGCGCAAAATTCTTTCCTGGCTCTGCGTTGCCTCTTACATCACCGCTGTCATCCTGTCCAGAGTGAAACAGTCTGCAGTAATTTTACATAGTCCAGGGCCAGTAGTGGTGGTGAGGCAGGGACAGTGAAAGACATATCCAGTCCATATAGGCAGTGGGCTTTTCCAAAAAAATTTGGGAAAAAAAATCTATTTGGGCTGCCTGTGACCGTCCTGACTGTACTGCGTCTCTGCTGGGGGTAGTTGTCCTAATTCATACGCAGCCAGCTAAGTGTTACAGCAGGCTTGCGCAAAATTCTTTCCTGGCTCTGCGTTGCCTCTTACATCACCGCTGTCATCCTGTCCAGAGTGAAACAGTGTGCAGTTAATTTAAATAGTCCAGGGCCAGCAGTGGTGGTGAGGCAGGGACAGTGAAAGACATATCCAGTCTATATAGGCAGTGGGCTTTTCCAAAAAAATTTGGGAAAAAACTCTATTTGGGCTGCCTGTGACCGTCCTGACTGTACTGCGTCTCTGCTGGGGGTAGTTGTCCTAATTCATACGCAGCCAGCTAAGTATTTCAGCAGGCTTGCGCAAAATTTTTTCCTTGCTCTGCGTTGCCTCTTACATCACTGCTGTCATCCTGTCCAGAGTGAAACAGTCTGCAGTGATTTTACATAGTCCAGGGCCCGTAGTGGTGGTGAGGCAGGGACAGTGAAAGACATATCCAGTCCATATAGGCAGTGGGCTTTTCCAAAAAAATTTGGGAAAAAAAAATCTATTTGGGCTGCCTGTGACCGTCCTGACTGTACTGCGTCTCTGCTGGGGGTAGTTGTCCTAATTCATACGCAGCCAGCTAAGTGTTACAGCAGGCTTGCGCAAAATTCTTTCCTGGCTCTGCGTTGCCTCTTACATCACCGCTGTCATCCTGTCCAGAGTGAAACAGTCTGCAGTGATTTTACATAGTCCAGGGCCCGTAGTGGTGGTGAGGCAGGGACAGTGAAAGACATATCCAGTCTATATAGGCAGTGGGCTTTTCCAAAAAAATTTGGGAAAAAAAATCTATTTCGGCTGCCTGTGACCGTCCTGACTGTACTGCGTCTCTGCTGGGGGTACTTGTCCTAATTCATACGCAGCCAGCTAAGTGTTACAGCAGGCTTGCGCAAAATTCTTTCCTGGCTCTATGTTGCCTCTTATATCAGCGCTGTCATCCTGTCCAGAGTGAAACAGTCTGCAATATTTTTACATAGTCCAGGGCCAGTAGTGGTGGTGAGGCAGGGACAGTGAAAGACATATCCAGTCTATATAGGCAGTGGGCTTTTCCAAAAAAATTTGGGAAAAAAAATCTATTTCGGCTGCCTGTGACCGTCCTGACTGTACTGCATCTCTGCTGGGGGTAGTTGTCCTAATTCATACGCAGCCAGCTAAGTGTTACAGCAGGCTTGCGCAAAATTCTTTCCTGGCTCTGCGTTGCCTCTTACATCACCGCTGTCATCCTGTCCAGAGTGAAACAGTCTGCAGTTAATTTACATAGTCCAGGGCCAGCAGTGGTGGTGAGGCAGGGACAGTGAAAGACATATCCAGTCTATATAGGCAGTGGGCTTTTCCAAAAAAATTTGGGAAGGAAAATCTATTTGGGCTGCCTGTGACCGTCCTGACTGTACTGCGTCTCTGCTGGGGGTAGTTGTCCTAATTCATACGCAGCCAGCTAAGTGTTACAGCAGGCTTGCGCAAAATTCTTTCCTGGCTCTATGTTGCCTCTTACTTCAGCGCTGTCATCCTGTCCAGAGTGAAACAGTCTGCAATATTTTTACATAGTCCAGGGCCAGCAGTGGTGGTGAGGCAGGGACAGTGAAAGACATATCCAGTCTATATAGGCAGTGGGCTTTTCCAAAAAAATTTGGGAAAAAACTCTATTTGGGCTGCCTGTGACCGTCCTGACTGTACTGCGTCTCTGCTGGGGGTAGTTGTCCTAATTCATACGCAGCCAGCTAAGTGTTACAGCAGGCTTGCGCAAAATTCCTTCCTGGCTCTGTGTTGCCTCTTACATCACCGCTGTCATCCTGTCCAGAGTGAAACAGTCTGCAGTAATTTTACATAGTCCAGGGCCAGTAGTGGTGGTGAGGCAGGGACAGTGAAAGACATATCCAGTCTATATAGGCAGTGGGCTTTTCCAAAAAAAATTTGGGAAAAAAAATCTATTTGGGCTGCCTGTGACCGTCCTGACTGTACTGCGTCTCTGCTGGGGGTAGTTGTCCTAATTCATACGCAGCCAGCTAAGTGTTACAGCAGGCTTGCGCAAAATTCTTTCCTGGCTCTGCGTTGCCTCTTACATCACCGCTGTCATCCTGTCCAGAGTGAAACAGTCTGCAGTTAATTTACATAGCCCAGGGCCAGCAGTGGTGGTGAGGCAGGGACAGTGAAAGACACATCCAGTCTATATAGGCAGTGGGCTTTTCCAAAAAAATTTGGGAAAAAAAATCTATTTGGGCTGCCTGTGAGCGTCCAGACTGTAATACATCTCTGCTGGGGGTAGTTGTCCTTATTCATACGCAGCCAGCTAAGTGTTACAGCAGGCTTGCGCAAAATTCTTTCCTGGCTCTGCGTTGCCTCTTACATCACCGCTGTCATCCTGTCCAGAGTGAAACAGTCTGCAGTTAATTTACATAGTCCAGGGCCAGCAGTGGTGGTGAGGCAGGGACAGTGAAAGACATATCCAGTCTATATAGGCAGTGGGCTTTTCCAAAAAAATTTGGGAAAAAACTCTATTTGGGCTGCCTGTGACCGTCCTGACTGTACTCCGTCTCTGCTGGGGGTAGTTGTCCTAATTCATACGCAGCCAGCTAAGTGTTACAGCAGGCTTGCGCAAAATTCTTTCCTGGCTCTGCGTTGCCTCTTACATCACCGCTGTCATCCTGTCCAGAGTGAAACAGTCTGCAGTAATTTTACATAGTCCAGGGCCAGTAGTGGTGGTGAGGCAGGAACAGTGAAAGACATATCCAGTCTATATAGGCAGTGGGCTTTTCCAAAAAAATTTGGGAAAAAAAATCTATTTGGGCTGCCTGTGACCGTCCTGACTGTACTGCGTCTCTGCTGGAGGTAGTTGTCCTAATTCATACGCAGCCAGCTAAGTGTTACAGCAGGCTTGCGCAAAATTTTTTCCTAGCCCTGCGTTGCCTCTTACATCACTGCTGTCATCCTGTCCAGAGTGAAACAGTCTGCAGTGATTTTACATAGTCCAGGGCCCGTAGTGGTGGTGAGGCAGGGACAGTGAAAGACATATCCAGTCTATATAGGCAGTGGGCTTTTCCAAAAAAATTTGGGAAAAAAAATCTATTTGGGCTGCCTGTGACCGTCCTGACTGTACTGCGTCTCTGCTGGGGGTAGTTGTCCTAATTCATACGCAGCCAGCTAAGTGTTACAGCAGGCTTGCGCAAAATTCTTTCCTGGCTCTATGTTGCCTCTTACATCAGCGCTGTCATCCTGTCCAGAGTGAAACAGTCTGCAATATTTTTACATAGTCCAGGGCCAGTAGTGGTGGTGAGGCAGGGACAGTGAAAGACATATCCAGTCTATATAGGCAGTGGGCTTTTCCAAAAAAAATTGGGAAAAAAAATCTATTTCGGCTGCCTGTGACCGTCCTGACTGTACTGCATCTCTGCTGGGGGTAGTTGTCCTAATTCATACGCAGCCAGCTAAGTGTTACAGCAGGCTTGTGCAAAATTCTTTCCTGGCTCTGCGTTGCCTCTTACATCACCACTGTCATCCTGTCCAGAGTGAAACAGTGTGCAGTTAATTTACATAGTCCAGGGCCAGCAGTGGTGGTGAGGCAGGGACAGTGAAAGACATATCCAGTCTATATAGGCAGTGGGCTTTTCCAAAAAAATTTGGGAAAAAAAAATCTATTTGGGCTGCCTGTGACCGTCCTGACTGTACTGCCTCTCTGCTGGGGGTAGTTGTCCTAATTCATACGCAGCCAGCTAAGTGTTACAGCAGGCTTGCGCAAAATTCTTTCCTGGCTCTGCGTTGCCTCTTACATCACCGCTGTCATCCTGTCCAGAGTGAAACAGTCTGCAGTTAATTTACATAGTCCAGGGCCAGCAGTGGTGGTGAGGCAGGGACAGTGAAAGACACATCCAGTCTATATAGGCAGTGGGCTTTTCCAAAAAAATTTGGGAAAAAAAATCTATTTGGGCTGCCTGTGAGCGTCCTGACTGTAATTCATCTCTGCTGGGGGTAGTTGTCCTAATTCATATGCAGCCAGCTAAGTGTTACAGCAGGCTTGCGCAAAATTCTTTCCTGGCTCTGCATTGCCTCTTACATCAGCGCTGTCATCCTGTCCAGAGTGAAACAGTCTGCAGTAATTTTACATAGTCGAGGGCCAGTAGTGGTGGTGAGGCAGGGACAGTGAAAGACATATCCAGTCTATATAGGCAGTGGGCTTTTCCAAAAAGATTTGGGAAAAAAAATCTATTTCGGCTGCCTGTGACCGTCCTGACTGTACTGCGTCTCTGCTGGGGGTTGTTGTCCTAATTCATACGCAGCCAGCTAAGTGTTACAGCAGGCTTGCGCAAAATTCTTTCCTGGCTCTGCGTTGCCTCTTACATCACCGCTGTCATCCTGTCCAGAGTGAAACAGTCTGCAATATTTTTACATAGTCCAGGGCCAGTAGTGGTGGTGAGGCAGGGACAGTGAAAGACATATCCAGTCTATATAGGCAGTGGGCTTTTCCCAAAAAATTTGAGAAAAAAATCTATTTGGGCTGCCTGTGACCGTCCTGACTGTACTGCGTCTCTGCTGGGGGTAGTTGTCCTAATTCATACGCAGCCAGCTAAGTGTTACAGCAGGCTTGCGCAAAATTTTTTCCTAGCTCTGCGTTGCCTCTTACATCACCGCTATCATCCTGTCCAGAGTGAAACAGTCTGCAGTGATTTTACATAGTCCAGGGCCCGTAGTGGTGGTGAGGCAGGGACAGTGAAAGACATATCCAGTCTATATAGGCAGTGGGCTTTTCCAAAAAAATTTGGGAAAAAAAATCTATTTCGGCTGCCTGTGACCGTCCTGACTGTACTGCATCTCTGCTGGGGGTAGTTGTCCTAATTCATACGCAGCCAGCTAAGTGTTACAGCAGGCTTGCGCAAAATTCTTTCCTGGCTCTGCGTTGCCTCTTACATCACCGCTGTCATCCTGTCCAGAGTGAAACAGTCTGCAGTTAATTTACATAGTCCAGGGCCAGCAGTGGTGGTGAGGCAGGGACAGTGAAAGACATATCCAGTCTATATAGGCAGTGGGCTTTTCCAAAAAAATTTGGGAAAAAACTCTATTTGGGCTGCCTGTGACCGTCCTGACTGTACTGCGTCTCTGCTGGGGGTAGTTGTCCTAATTCATACGCAGCCAGCTAAGTGTTACAGCAGGCTTGCGCAAAATTCTTTCCTGGCTCTGCGTTGCCTCTTACATCACCGCTGTCATCCTGTCCAGAGTGAAACAGTCTGCAGTTAATTTACATAGTCCAGGGCCAGCAGTGGTGGTGAGGCAGGGACAGTGAAAGACATATCCAGTCTATATAGGCAGTGGGCTTTTCCAAAAAAATTTGGGAAAAAACTCTATTTGGGCTGCCTGTGACCGTCCTGACTGTACTGCGTCTCTGCTGGGGGTAGTTGTCCTAATTCATATGCAGCCAGCTAAGTGTTACAGCAGGCTTGCGCAAAATTCTTACCTGGCTCTGCGTTGCCTCTTACATCACCGCTGTCATCCTGTCCAGAGTGAAACAGTCTGCAGTAATTTTACATAGTCCAGGGCCAGTAGTGGTGGTGAGGCAGGGACAGTGAAAGACATATCCAGTCCATATAGGCAGTGGGCTTTTCCAAAAAAATTTGGGAAAAAAAATCTATTTGGGCTGCCTGTGACCGTCCTGACTGTACTACGTCTCTGCTGGGGGTAGTTGTCCTAATTCATACGCAGCCAGCTAAGTGTTACAGCAGGCTTGCGCAAAATTCTTTCCTGGCTCTATGTTGCCTCTTACTTCAGCGCTGTCATCCTGTCCAGAGTGAAACAGTCTGCAATATTTTTACATAGTCCAGGGCCAGTAGTGGTGGTGAGGCAGGGACAGTGAAAGACATATCCAGTCTATATAGGCAGTGGGCTTTTCCAAAAAAATTTGGGAAAAAAAATCTATTTCGGCTGCCTGTGACCGTCCTGACTGTACTGCATCTCTGCTGGGGGTAGTTGTCCTAATTCATACGCAGCCAGCTAAGTGTTACAGCAGGCTTGCGCAAAATTCTTTCCTGGCTCTGCGTTGCCTCTTACATCACCGCTGTCATCCTGTCCAGAGTGAAACAGTGTGCAGTTAATTTAAATAGTCCAGGGCCAGCAGTGGTGGTGAGGCAGGGACAGTGAAAGACATATCCAGTCTATATAGGCAGTGGGCTTTTCCAAAAAAATTTGGGAAAAAACTCTATTTGGGCTGCCTGTGACCGTCCTGACTGTACTGCGTCTCTGCTGGGGGTAGTTGTCCTAATTCATACGCAGCCAGCTAAGTGTTACAGCAGGCTTGCGCAAAATTCTTTCCTGGCTCTGTGTTGCCTCTTACATCACCGCTGTCATCCTGTCCAGAGTGAAACAGTCTGCAGTAATTTTACATAGTCCAGGGCCAGTAGTGGTGGTGAGGCAGGGACAGTGAAAGACATATCCAGTCTATATAGGCAGTGGGCTTTTCCAAAAAAAATTTGGGAAAAAAAAATCTATTTGGGCTGCCTGTGACCGTCCTGACTGTACTGCGTCTCTGCTGGGGGTAGTTGTCCTAATTCATACGCAGCCAGCTAAGTGTTACAGCAGGCTTGCGCAAAATTCTTTCCTGGCTCTGCGTTGCCTCTTACATCACCGCTGTCATCCTGTCCAGAGTGAAACAGTCTGCAGTTAATTTACATAGTCCAGGGCCAGCAGTGGTGGTGAGGCAGGGACAGTGAAAGACACATCCAGTCTATATAGGCAGTGGGCTTTTCCAAAAAAATTTTGGAAAAAAAATCTATTTGGGCTGCCTGTGAGCGTCCTGACTGTAATACATCTCTGCTGGGGGTAGTTGTCCTTATTCATACGCAGCCAGCTAAGTGTTACAGCAGGCTTGCGCAAAATTCTTTCCTGGCTCTGCGTTGCCTCTTACATCACCGCTGTCATCCTGTCCAGAGTGAAACAGTCTGCAGTTAATTTACATAGTCCAGGGCCAGCAGTGGTGGTGAGGCAGGGACAGTGAAAGACATATCCAGTCTATATAGGCAGTGGGCTTTTCCAAAAAAATTTGGGAAAAAACTCTATTTGGGCTGCCTGTGACCGTCCTGACTGTACTCCGTCTCTGCTGGGGGTAGTTGTCCTAATTCATATGCAGCCAGCTAAGTGTTACAGCAGGCTTGCGCAAAATTCTTTCCTGGCTCTGCGTTGCCTCTTACATCACCGCTGTCATCCTGTCCAGAGTGAAACAGTCTGCAGTAATTTTACATAGTCCAGGGCCAGTAGTGGTGGTGAGGCAGGAACAGTGAAAGACATATCCAGTCTATATAGGCAGTGGGCTTTTCCAAAAAAATTTGGGAAAAAAAATCTATTTGGGCTGCCTGTGACCGTCCTGACTGTACTGCGTCTCTGCTGGGGGTAGTTGTCCTAATTCATATGCAGCCAGCTAAGTGTTACAGCAGGCTTGCGCAAAATTCTTTCCTGGCTCTGCGTTGCCTCTTACATCACCGCTGTCATCCTGTCCAGAGTGAAACAGTCTGCAGTAATTTTACATAGTCCAGGGCCAGTAGTGGTGGTGAGGCAGGGACAGTGAAAGACATATCCAGTCCATATAGGCAGTGGGCTTTTCCAAAAAAATTTGGGAAAAAAAATCTATTTGGGCTGCCTGTGACCGTCCTGACTGTACTGCGTCTCTGCTGGGGGTAGTTGTCCTAATTCATACGCAGCCAGCTAAGTGTTACAGCAGGCTTGCGCAAAATTCTTTCCTGGCTCTATGTTGCCTCTTACATCAGCGCTGTCATCCTGTCCAGAGTGAAACAGTCTGCAATATTTTTACATAGTCCAGGGCCAGTAGTGGTGGTGAGGCAGGGACAGTGAAAGACATATCCAGTCTATATAGGCAGTGGGCTTTTCCAAAAAAATTTGGGGAAAAAAATCTATTTCGGCTGCCTGTGACCGTCCTGACTGTACTGCATCTCTGCTGGGGGTAGTTGTCCTAATTCATACGCAGCCAGCTAAGTGTTACAGCAGGCTTGCGCAAAATTCTTTCCTGGCTCTGCGTTGCCTCTTACATCACCGCTGTCATCCTGTCCAGAGTGAAACAGTGTGCAGTTAATTTAAATAGTCCAGGGCCAGCAGTGGTGGTGAGGCAGGGACAGTGAAAGACATATCCAGTCTATATAGGCAGTGGGCTTTTCCAAAAAAATTTGGGAAAAAACTCTATTTGGGCTGCCTGTGACCGTCCTGACTGTACTGCGTCTCTGCTGGGGGTAGTTGTCCTAATTCATATGCAGCCAGCTAAGTGTTACAGCAGGCTTGCGCAAAATTCTTTCCTGGCTCTGCGTTGCCTCTTACATCACCGCTGTCATCCTGTCCAGAGTGAAACAGTCTGCAGTAATTTTACATAGTCCAGGGCCAGTAGTGGTGGTGAGGCAGGAACAGTGAAAGACATATCCAGTCTATATAGGCAGTGGGCTTTTCCAAAAAAATTTGGGAAAAAAAATCTATTTGGGCTGCCTGTGACCGTCCTGACTGTACTGCGTCTCTGCTGGGGGTAGTTGTCCTAATTCATACGCAGCCAGCTAAGTATTTCAGCAGGCTTGCGCAAAATTTTTTCCTTGCTCTGCGTTGCCTCTTACATGACTGCTGTCATCCTGTCCAGAGTGAAACAGTCTGCAGTGATTTTACATAGTCCAGGGCCCGTAGTGGTGGTGAGGCAGGGACAGTGAAAGACATATCCAGTCCATATAGGCAGTGGGCTTTTCCAAAAAAATTTGGGAAAAAAAAATCTATTTGGGCTGCCTGTGACCGTCCTGACTGTACTGCGTCTCTGCTGGGGGTAGTTGTCCTAATTCATACGCAGCCAGCTAAGTGTTACAGCAGGCTTGCGCAAAATTCTTTCCTGGCTCTGCGTTGCCTCTTACATCACCGCTGTCATCCTGTCCAGAGTGAAACAGTCTGCAGTGATTTTACATAGTCCAGGGCCCGTAGTGGTGGTGAGGCAGGGACAGTGAAAGACATATCCAGTCTATATAGGCAGTGGGCTTTTCCAAAAAAATTTGGGAAAAAAAATCTATTTCGGCTGCCTGTGACCGTCCTGACTGTACTGCGTCTCTGCTGGGGGTACTTGTCCTAATTCATACGCAGCCAGCTAAGTGTTACAGCAGGCTTGCGCAAAATTCTTTCCTGGCTCTATGTTGCCTCTTATATCAGCGCTGTCATCCTGTCCAGAGTGAAACAGTCTGCAATATTTTTACATAGTCCAGGGCCAGTAGTGGTGGTGAGGCAGGGACAGTGAAAGACATATCCAGTCTATATAGGCAGTGGGCTTTTCCAAAAAAATTTGGGAAAAAAAATCTATTTCGGCTGCCTGTGACCGTCCTGACTGTACTGCATCTCTGCTGGGGGTAGTTGTCCTAATTCATACGCAGCCAGCTAAGTGTTACAGCAGGCTTGCGCAAAATTCTTTCCTGGCTCTGCGTTGCCTCTTACATCACCGCTGTCATCCTGTCCAGAGTGAAACAGTCTGCAGTTAATTTACATAGTCCAGGGCCAGCAGTGGTGGTGAGGCAGGGACAGTGAAAGACATATCCAGTCTATATAGGCAGTGGGCTTTTCCAAAAAAATTTGGGAAGGAAAATCTATTTGGGCTGCCTGTGACCGTCCTGACTGTACTGCGTCTCTGCTGGGGGTAGTTGTCCTAATTCATACGCAGCCAGCTAAGTGTTACAGCAGGCTTGCGCAAAATTCTTTCCTGGCTCTATGTTGCCTCTTACTTCAGCGCTGTCATCCTGTCCAGAGTGAAACAGTCTGCAATATTTTTACATAGTCCAGGGCCAGCAGTGGTGGTGAGGCAGGGACAGTGAAAGACATATCCAGTCTATATAGGCAGTGGGCTTTTCCAAAAAAATTTGGGAAAAAACTCTATTTGGGCTGCCTGTGACCGTCCTGACTGTACTGCGTCTCTGCTGGGGGTAGTTGTCCTAATTCATACGCAGCCAGCTAAGTGTTACAGCAGGCTTGCGCAAAATTCCTTCCTGGCTCTGTGTTGCCTCTTACATCACCGCTGTCATCCTGTCCAGAGTGAAACAGTCTGCAGTAATTTTACATAGTCCAGGGCCAGTAGTGGTGGTGAGGCAGGGACAGTGAAAGACATATCCAGTCTATATAGGCAGTGGGCTTTTCCAAAAAAAATTTGGGAAAAAAAATCTATTTGGGCTGCCTGTGACCGTCCTGACTGTACTGCGTCTCTGCTGGGGGTAGTTGTCCTAATTCATACGCAGCCAGCTAAGTGTTACAGCAGGCTTGCGCAAAATTCTTTCCTGGCTCTGCGTTGCCTCTTACATCACCGCTGTCATCCTGTCCAGAGTGAAACAGTCTGCAGTTAATTTACATAGCCCAGGGCCAGCAGTGGTGGTGAGGCAGGGACAGTGAAAGACACATCCAGTCTATATAGGCAGTGGGCTTTTCCAAAAAAATTTGGGAAAAAAAATCTATTTGGGCTGCCTGTGAGCGTCCAGACTGTAATACATCTCTGCTGGGGGTAGTTGTCCTTATTCATACGCAGCCAGCTAAGTGTTACAGCAGGCTTGCGCAAAATTCTTTCCTGGCTCTGCGTTGCCTCTTACATCACCGCTGTCATCCTGTCCAGAGTGAAACAGTCTGCAGTTAATTTACATAGTCCAGGGCCAGCAGTGGTGGTGAGGCAGGGACAGTGAAAGACATATCCAGTCTATATAGGCAGTGGGCTTTTCCAAAAAAATTTGGGAAAAAACTCTATTTGGGCTGCCTGTGACCGTCCTGACTGTACTCCGTCTCTGCTGGGGGTAGTTGTCCTAATTCATACGCAGCCAGCTAAGTGTTACAGCAGGCTTGCGCAAAATTCTTTCCTGGCTCTGCGTTGCCTCTTACATCACCGCTGTCATCCTGTCCAGAGTGAAACAGTCTGCAGTAATTTTACATAGTCCAGGGCCAGTAGTGGTGGTGAGGCAGGAACAGTGAAAGACATATCCAGTCTATATAGGCAGTGGGCTTTTCCAAAAAAATTTGGGAAAAAAAATCTATTTGGGCTGCCTGTGACCGTCCTGACTGTACTGCGTCTCTGCTGGAGGTAGTTGTCCTAATTCATACGCAGCCAGCTAAGTGTTACAGCAGGCTTGCGCAAAATTTTTTCCTAGCCCTGCGTTGCCTCTTACATCACTGCTGTCATCCTGTCCAGAGTGAAACAGTCTGCAGTGATTTTACATAGTCCAGGGCCCGTAGTGGTGGTGAGGCAGGGACAGTGAAAGACATATCCAGTCTATATAGGCAGTGGGCTTTTCCAAAAAAATTTGGGAAAAAAAATCTATTTGGGCTGCCTGTGACCGTCCTGACTGTACTGCGTCTCTGCTGGGGGTAGTTGTCCTAATTCATACGCAGCCAGCTAAGTGTTACAGCAGGCTTGCGCAAAATTCTTTCCTGGCTCTATGTTGCCTCTTACATCAGCGCTGTCATCCTGTCCAGAGTGAAACAGTCTGCAATATTTTTACATAGTCCAGGGCCAGTAGTGGTGGTGAGGCAGGGACAGTGAAAGACATATCCAGTCTATATAGGCAGTGGGCTTTTCCAAAAAAAATTGGGAAAAAAAATCTATTTCGGCTGCCTGTGACCGTCCTGACTGTACTGCATCTCTGCTGGGGGTAGTTGTCCTAATTCATACGCAGCCAGCTAAGTGTTACAGCAGGCTTGTGCAAAATTCTTTCCTGGCTCTGCGTTGCCTCTTACATCACCACTGTCATCCTGTCCAGAGTGAAACAGTGTGCAGTTAATTTACATAGTCCAGGGCCAGCAGTGGTGGTGAGGCAGGGACAGTGAAAGACATATCCAGTCTATATAGGCAGTGGGCTTTTCCAAAAAAATTTGGGAAAAAAAAATCTATTTGGGCTGCCTGTGACCGTCCTGACTGTACTGCCTCTCTGCTGGGGGTAGTTGTCCTAATTCATACGCAGCCAGCTAAGTGTTACAGCAGGCTTGCGCAAAATTCTTTCCTGGCTCTGCGTTGCCTCTTACATCACCGCTGTCATCCTGTCCAGAGTGAAACAGTCTGCAGTTAATTTACATAGTCCAGGGCCAGCAGTGGTGGTGAGGCAGGGACAGTGAAAGACACATCCAGTCTATATAGGCAGTGGGCTTTTCCAAAAAAATTTGGGAAAAAAAATCTATTTGGGCTGCCTGTGAGCGTCCTGACTGTAATTCATCTCTGCTGGGGGTAGTTGTCCTAATTCATATGCAGCCAGCTAAGTGTTACAGCAGGCTTGCGCAAAATTCTTTCCTGGCTCTGCATTGCCTCTTACATCAGCGCTGTCATCCTGTCCAGAGTGAAACAGTCTGCAGTAATTTTACATAGTCGAGGGCCAGTAGTGGTGGTGAGGCAGGGACAGTGAAAGACATATCCAGTCTATATAGGCAGTGGGCTTTTCCAAAAAGATTTGGGAAAAAAAATCTATTTCGGCTGCCTGTGACCGTCCTGACTGTACTGCGTCTCTGCTGGGGGTTGTTGTCCTAATTCATACGCAGCCAGCTAAGTGTTACAGCAGGCTTGCGCAAAATTCTTTCCTGGCTCTGCGTTGCCTCTTACATCACCGCTGTCATCCTGTCCAGAGTGAAACAGTCTGCAATATTTTTACATAGTCCAGGGCCAGTAGTGGTGGTGAGGCAGGGACAGTGAAAGACATATCCAGTCTATATAGGCAGTGGGCTTTTCCCAAAAAATTTGAGAAAAAAATCTATTTGGGCTGCCTGTGACCGTCCTGACTGTACTGCGTCTCTGCTGGGGGTAGTTGTCCTAATTCATACGCAGCCAGCTAAGTGTTACAGCAGGCTTGCGCAAAATTTTTTCCTAGCTCTGCGTTGCCTCTTACATCACCGCTATCATCCTGTCCAGAGTGAAACAGTCTGCAGTGATTTTACATAGTCCAGGGCCCGTAGTGGTGGTGAGGCAGGGACAGTGAAAGACATATCCAGTCTATATAGGCAGTGGGCTTTTCCAAAAAAATTTGGGAAAAAAAATCTATTTCGGCTGCCTGTGACCGTCCTGACTGTACTGCATCTCTGCTGGGGGTAGTTGTCCTAATTCATACGCAGCCAGCTAAGTGTTACAGCAGGCTTGCGCAAAATTCTTTCCTGGCTCTGCGTTGCCTCTTACATCACCGCTGTCATCCTGTCCAGAGTGAAACAGTCTGCAGTTAATTTACATAGTCCAGGGCCAGCAGTGGTGGTGAGGCAGGGACAGTGAAAGACATATCCAGTCTATATAGGCAGTGGGCTTTTCCAAAAAAATTTGGGAAAAAACTCTATTTGGGCTGCCTGTGACCGTCCTGACTGTACTGCGTCTCTGCTGGGGGTAGTTGTCCTAATTCATACGCAGCCAGCTAAGTGTTACAGCAGGCTTGCGCAAAATTCTTTCCTGGCTCTGCGTTGCCTCTTACATCACCGCTGTCATCCTGTCCAGAGTGAAACAGTCTGCAGTAATTTTACATAGTCCAGGGCCCGTAGTGGTGGTGAGGCAGGAACAGTGAAAGACATATCCAGTCTATATAGGCAGTGGGCTTTTCCAAAAAAATTTGGGAAAAAAAATCTATTTGGGCTGCCTGTGACCGTCCTGACTGTACTGCGTCTCTGCTGGGGGTAGTTGTCCTAATTCATACGCAGCCAGCTAAGTGTTACAGCAGGCTTGCGCAAAATTTTTTCCTAGCTCTGCGTTGCCTCTTACATCACCGCTGTCATCCTGTCCAGAGTGAAACAGTCTGCAGTGATTTTACATAGTCCAGGGCCCGTAGTGGTGGTGAGGCAGGGACAGTGAAAGACATATCCAGTCTATATAGGTAGTGGGCTTTTCCAAAAAAATTTGGGAAAAAAATCTATTTGGGCTGCCTGTGACCGTCCTGACTGTACTGCGTCTCTGCTGGGGGTAGTTGTCCTAATTCATACGCAGCCAGCTAAGTGTTACAGCAGGCTTGCGCAAAATTCTTTCCTGGCTCTATGTTGCCTCTTACATCAGCGCTGTCATCCTGTCCAGAGTGAAACAGTCTGCAATATTTTTACATAGTCCAGGGCCAGTAGTGGTGGTGAGGCAGGGACAGTGAAAGACATATCCAGTCTATATAGGCAGTGGGCTTTTCCAAAAAAATTTGGGAAAAAAAATCTATTTCGGCTGCCTGTGACCGTCCTGACTGTACTGCATCTCTGCTGGGGGTAGTTGTCCTAATTCATACGCAGCCAGCTAAGTGTTACAGCAGGCTTGCGCAAAATTCTTTCCTGGCTCTGCGTTGCCTCTTACATCACCGCTGTCATCCTGTCCAGAGTGAAACAGTGTGCAGTTAATTTAAATAGTCCAGGGCCAGCAGTGGTGGTGAGGCAGGGACAGTGAAAGACATATCCAGTCTATATAGGCAGTGGGCTTTTCCAAAAAAATTTGGGAAAAAACTCTATTTGGGCTGCCTGTGACCGTCCTGACTGTACTGCGTCTCTGCTGGGGGTAGTTGTCCTAATTCATACGCAGCCAGCTAAGTGTTACAGCAGGCTTGCGCAAAATTCTTTCCTGGCTCTGTGTTGCCTCTTACATCACCGCTGTCATCCTGTCCAGAGTGAAACAGTCTGCAGTAATTTTACATAGTCCAGGGCCAGTAGTGGTGGTGAGGCAGGGACAGTGAAAGACATATCCAGTCTATATAGGCAGTGGGCTTTTCCAAAAAAAATTTGGGAAAAAAAAATCTATTTGGGCTGCCTGTGACCGTCCTGACTGTACTGCGTCTCTGCTGGGGGTAGTTGTCCTAATTCATACGCAGCCAGCTAAGTGTTACAGCAGGCTTGCGCAAAATTCTTTCCTGGCTCTGCGTTGCCTCTTACATCACCGCTGTCATCCTGTCCAGAGTGAAACAGTCTGCAGTTAATTTACATAGTCCAGGGCCAGCAGTGGTGGTGAGGCAGGGACAGTGAAAGACACATCCAGTCTATATAGGCAGTGGGCTTTTCCAAAAAAATTTGGGAAAAAAAATCTATTTGGGCTGCCTGTGAGCGTCCTGACTGTAATACATCTCTGCTGGGGGTAGTTGTCCTTATTCATACGCAGCCAGCTAAGTGTTACAGCAGGCTTGCGCAAAATTCTTTCCTGGCTCTGCGTTGCCTCTTACATCACCGCTGTCATCCTGTCCAGAGTGAAACAGTCTGCAGTTAATTTACATAGTCCAGGGCAAGCAGTGGTGGTGAGGCAGGGACAGTGAAAGACATATCCAGTCTATATAGGCAGTGGGCTTTTCCAAAAAAATTTGGGAAAAAACTCTATTTGGGCTGCCTGTGACTGTCCTGACTGTACTCCGTCTCTGCTGGGGGTAGTTGTCCTAATTCATACGCAGCCAGCTAAGTGTTACAGCAGGCTTGCGCAAAATTCTTTCCTGGCTCTGCGTTGCCTCTTACATCACCGCTGTCATCCTGTCCAGAGTGAAACAGTCTGCAGTAATTTTACATAGTCCAGGGCCAGTAGTGGTGGTGAGGCAGGAACAGTGAAAGACATATCCAGTCTATATAGGCAGTGGGCTTTTCCAAAAAAATTTGGGAAAAAAAATCTATTTGGGCTGCCTGTGACCGTCCTGACTGTACTGCGTCTCTGCTGGGGGTAGTTGTCCTAATTCATATGCAGCCAGCTAAGTGTTACAGCAGGCTTGCGCAAAATTCTTTCCTGGCTCTGCGTTGCCTCTTATATCACCGCTGTCATCCTGTCCAGAGTGAAACAGTCTGCAGTAATTTTACATAGTCCAGGGCCAGTAGTGGTGGTGAGGCAGGGACAGTGAAAGACATATCCAGTCCATATAGGCAGTGGGCTTTTCCAAAAAAATTTGGGAAAAAAAATCTATTTGGGCTGCCTGTGACCGTCCTGACTGTACTGCGTCTCTGCTGGGGGTAGTTGTCCTAATTCATACGCAGCCAGCTAAGTGTTACAGCAGGCTTGCGCAAAATTCTTTCCTGGCTCTATGTTGCCTCTTACATCAGCGCTGTCATCCTGTCCAGAGTGAAACAGTCTGCAATATTTTTACATAGTCCAGGGCCAGTAGTGGTGGTGAGGCAGGGACAGTGAAAGACATATCCAGTCTATATAGGCAGTGGGCTTTTCCAAAAAAATTTGGGAAAAAAAATCTATTTCGGCTGCCTGTGACCGTCCTGACTGTACTGCATCTCTGCTGGGGGTAGTTGTCCTAATTCATACGCAGCCAGCTAAGTGTTACAGCAGGCTTGCGCAAAATTCTTTCCTGGCTCTGCGTTGCCTCTTACATCACCGCTGTCATCCTGTCCAGAGTGAAACAGTGTGCAGTTAATTTAAATAGTCCAGGGCCAGCAGTGGTGGTGAGGCAGGGACAGTGAAAGACATATCCAGTCTATATAGGCAGTGGGCTTTTCCAAAAAAATTTGGGAAAAAACTCTATTTGGGCTGCCTGTGACCGTCCTGACTGTACTGCGTCTCTGCTGGGGGTAGTTGTCCTAATTCATATGCAGCCAGCTAAGTGTTACAGCAGGCTTGCGCAAAATTCTTTCCTGGCTCTGCGTTGCCTCTTACATCACCGCTGTCATCCTGTCCAGAGTGAAACAGTCTGCAGTAATTTTACATAGTCCAGGGCCAGTAGTGGTGGTGAGGCAGGAACAGTGAAAGACATATCCAGTCTATATAGGCAGTGGGCTTTTCCAAAAAAATTTGGGAAAAAAAATCTATTTGGGCTGCCTGTGACCGTCCTGACTGTACTGCGTCTCTGCTGGGGGTAGTTGTCCTAATTCATACGCAGCCAGCTAAGTGTTACAGCAGGCTTGCGCAAAATTTTTTCCTAGCTCTGCGTTGCCTCTTACATCACTGCTGTCATCCTGTCCAGAGTGAAACAGTCTGCAGTGATTTTACATAGTCCAGGGCCCGTAGTGGTGGTGAGGCAGGGACAGTGAAAGACATATCCAGTCCATATAGGCAGTGGGCTTTTCCAAAAAAATTTGGGAAAAAAAATCTATTTGGGCTGCCTGTGACCGTCCTGACTGTACTGCGTCTCTGCTGGGGGTAGTTGTCCTAATTCATACGCAGCCAGCTAAGTGTTACAGCAGGCTTGCGCAAAATTCTTTCCTGGCTCTGCGTTGCCTCTTACATCACCGCTGTCATCCTGTCCAGAGTGAAACAGTCTGCAGTGATTTTACATAGTCCAGGGCCCGTAGTGGTGGTGAGGCAGGGACAGTGAAAGACATATCCAGTCTATATAGGCAGTGGGCTTTTCCCAAAAAATTTGGGAAAAAAAATCTATTTCGGCTGCCTGTGACCGTCCTGACTGTACTGCGTCTCTGCTGGGGGTAGTTGTCCTAATTCATACGCAGCCAGCTAAGTGTTACAGCAGGCTTGCGCAAAATTCTTTCCTGGCTCTATGTTGCCTCTTACATCAGCGCTGTCATCCTGTCCAGAGTGAAACAGTCTGCAATATTTTTACATAGTCCAGGGCCAGTAGTGGTGGTGAGGCAGGGGCAGTGAAAGACATATCCAGTCTATATAGGCAGTGGGCTTTTCCAAAAAAATTTGGGAAAAAAAATCTATTTCGGCTGCCTGTGACCGTCCTGACTGTACTGCATCTCTGCTGGGGGTAGTTGTCCTAATTCATACGCAGCCAGCTAAGTGTTACAGCAGGCTTGCGCAAAATTCTTTCCTGGCTCTGCGTTGCCTCTTACATCACCGCTGTCATCCTGTCCAGAGTGAAACAGTCTGCAGTTAATTTACATAGTCCAGGGCCAGCAGTGGTGGTGAGGCAGGGACAGTGAAAGACATATCCAGTCTATATAGGCAGTGGGCTTTTCCAAAAAAATTTGGGAAAGAAAATCTATTTGGGCTGCCTGTGACCGTCCTGACTGTACTGCGTCTCTGCTGGGGGTAGTTGTCCTAATTCATACGCAGCCAGCTAAGTGTTACAGCAGGCTTGCGCAAAATTCTTTCCTGCCTCTGCGTTGCCTCTTACTTCAGCGCTGTCATCCTGTCCAGAGTGAAACAGTCTGCAATATTTTTACATAGTCCAGGGCCAGTAGTGGTGGTGAGGCAGGGACAGTGAAAGACATATCCAGTCTATATAGGCAGTGGGCTTTTCCAAAAAAATTTGGGAAAAAACTCTATTTGGGCTGCCTGTGACCGTCCTGACTGTACTGCGTCTCTGCTGGGGGTAGTTGTCCTAATTCATACGCAGCCAGCTAAGTGTTACAGCAGGCTTGCGCAAAATTCTTTCCTGGCTCTATGTTGCCTCTTACATCAGCGCTGTCATCCTGTCCAGAGTGAAACAGTGTGCAGTTAATTTAAATAGTCCAGGGCCAGCAGTGGTGGTGAGGCAGGGACAGTGAAAGACATATCCAGTCTATATAGGCAGTGGGCTTTTCCAAAAAAATTTGGGAAAAAACTCTATTTGGGCTGCCTGTGACCGTCCTGACTGTACTGCGTCTCTGCTGGGGGTAGTTGTCCTAATTCATACGCAGCCAGCTAAGTGTTACAGCAGGCTTGCGCAAAATTCTTTCCTGGCTCTATGTTGCCTCTTACATCAGCGCTGTCATCCTGTCCAGAGTGAAACAGTGTGCAGTTAATTTAAATAGTCCAGGGCCAGCAGTGGTGGTGAGGCAGGGACAGTGAAAGACATATCCAGTCTATATAGGCAGTGGGCTTTTCCAAAAAAATTTGGGAAAAACTCTATTTGGGCTGCCTGTGACCGTCCTGACTGTACTGCGTCTCTGCTGGGGGTAGTTGTCCTAATTCATACGCAGCCAGCTAAGTGTTACAGCAGGCTTGCGCAAAATTCTTTCCTGGCTCTGTGTTGCCTCTTACATCACCGCTGTCATCCTGTCCAGAGTGAAACAGTCTGCAGTAATTTTACATAGTCCAGGGCCAGTAGTGGTGGTGAGGCAGGGACAGTGAAAGACATATCCAGTCTATATAGGCAGTGGGCTTTTCCAAAAAAAATTTGGGAAAAAAAAATCTATTTGGGCTGCCTGTGAGCGTCCTGACTGTAATACATCTCTGCTGGGGGTAGTTGTCCTTATTCATACGCAGCCAGCTAAGTGTTACAGCAGGCTTGCGCAAAATTCTTTCCTGGCTCTGCGTTGCCTCTTACATCACCGCTGTCATCCTGTCCAGAGTGAAACAGTCTGCAGTTAATTTACATAGTCCAGGGCCAGCAGTGGTGGTGAGGCAGGGACAGTGAAAGACATATCCAGTCTATATAGGCAGTGGGCTTTTCCAAAAAAATTTGGGAAAAAACTCTATTTGGGCTGCCTGTGACCGTCCTGACTGTACTCCGTCTCTGCTGGGGGTAGTTGTCCTAATTCATACGCAGCCAGCTAAGTGTTACAGCAGGCTTGCGCAAAATTCTTTCCTGGCTCTGCGTTGCCTCTTACATCACCGCTGTCATCCTGTCCAGAGTGAAACAGTCTGCAGTAATTTTACATAGTCCAGGGCCAGTAGTGGTGGTGAGGCAGGAACAGTGAAAGACATATCCAGTCTATATAGGCAGTGGGCTTTTCCAAAAAAATTTGGGAAAAAAAATCTATTTGGGCTGCCTGTGACCGTCCTGACTGTACTGCGTCTCTGCTGGGGGTAGTTGTCCTAATTCATATGCAGCCAGCTAAGTGTTACAGCAGGCTTGCGCAAAATTCTTTCCTGGCTCTGCGTTGCCTCTTACATCACCGCTGTCATCCTGTCCAGAGTGAAACAGTCTGCAGTAATTTTACATAGTCCAGGGCCAGTAGTGGTGGTGAGGCAGGGACAGTGAAAGACATATCCAGTCCATATAGGCAGTGGGCTTTTCCAAAAAAATTTGGGAAAAAAAATCTATTTGGGCTGCCTGTGACCGTCCTGACTGTACTGCGTCTCTGCTGGGGGTAGTTGTCCTAATTCATACGCAGCCAGCTAAGTGTTACAGCAGGCTTGCGCAAAATTCTTTCCTGGCTCTATGTTGCCTCTTACATCAGCGCTGTCATCCTGTCCAGAGTGAAACAGTCTGCAATATTTTTACATAGTCCAGGGCCAGTAGTGGTGGTGAGGCAGGGACAGTGAAAGACATATCCAGTCTATATAGGCAGTGGGCTTTTCCAAAAAAATTTGGGAAAAAAAATCTATTTCGGCTGCCTGTGACCGTCCTGACTGTACTGCATCTCTGCTGGGGGTAGTTGTCCTAATTCATACGCAGCCAGCTAAGTGTTACAGCAGGCTTGCGCAAAATTCTTTCCTGGCTCTGCGTTGCCTCTTACATCACCGCTGTCATCCTGTCCAGAGTGAAACAGTGTGCAGTTAATTTAAATAGTCCAGGGCCAGCAGTGGTGGTGAGGCAGGGACAGTGAAAGACATATCCAGTCTATATAGGCAGTGGGCTTTTCCAAAAAAATTTGGGAAAAAACTCTATTTGGGCTGCCTGTGACCGTCCTGACTGTACTGCGTCTCTGCTGGGGGTAGTTGTCCTAATTCATACGCCGCCAGCTAAGTGTTACAGCAGGCTTGCGCAAAATTCTTTCCTGGCTCTGTGTTGCCTCTTACATCACCGCTGTCATCCTGTCCAGAGTGAAACAGTCTGCAGTAATTTTACATAGTCCAGGGCCAGTAGTGGTGGTGAGGCAGGGACAGTGAAAGACATATCCAGTCTATATAGGCAGTGGGCTTTTCCAAAAAAAATTTGGGAAAAAAAAATCTATTTGGGCTGCCTGTGACCGTCCTGACTGTACTGCGTCTCTGCTGGGGGTAGTTGTCCTAATTCATACGCAGCCAGCTAAGTGTTACAGCAGGCTTGCGCAAAATTCTTTCCTGGCTCTGCGTTGCCTCTTACATCACCGCTGTCATCCTGTCCAGAGTGAAACAGTCTGCAGTTAATTTACATAGCCCAGGGCCAGCAGTGGTGGTGAGGCAGGGACAGTGAAAGACACATCCAGTCTATATAGGCAGTGGGCTTTTCCAAAAAAATTTGGGGAAAAAAATCTATTTGGGCTGCCTGTGAGCGTCCTGACTGTAATACATCTCTGCTGGGGGTAGTTGTCCTTATTCATACGCAGCCAGCTAAGTGTTACAGCAGGCTTGCGCAAAATTCTTTCCTGGCTCTGCGTTGCCTCTTACATCACCGCTGTCATCCTGTCCAGAGTGAAACAGTCTGCAGTTAATTTACATAGTCCAGGGCCAGCAGTGGTGGTGAGGCAGGGACAGTGAAAGACATATCCAGTCTATATAGGCAGTGGGCTTTTCCAAAAAAATTTGGGAAAAAACTCTATTTGGGCTGCCTGTGACCGTCCTGACTGTACTCCGTCTCTGCTGGGGGTAGTTGTCCTAATTCATACGCAGCCAGCTAAGTGTTACAGCAGGCTTGCGCAAAATTCTTTCCTGGCTCTGCGTTGCCTCTTACATCACCGCTGTCATCCTGTCCAGAGTGAAACAGTCTGCAGTGATTTTACATAGTCCAGGGCCCGTAGTGGTGGTGAGGCAGGGACAGTGAAAGACATATCCAGTCTATATAGGCAGTGGGCTTTTCCAAAAAAATTTGGGAAAAAAAATCTATTTCGGCTGCCTGTGACCGTCCTGACTGTACTGCGTCTCTGCTGGGGGTAGTTGTCCTAATTCATACGCAGCCAGCTAAGTGTTACAGCAGGCTTGCGCAAAATTTTTTCCTAGCTCTGCGTTGCCTCTTACATCACTGCTGTCATCCTGTCCAGAGTGAAACAGTCTGCAGTGATTTTACATAGTCCAGGGCCCGTAGTGGTGGTGAGGCAGGGACAGTGAAAGACATATCCAGTCTATATAGGCAGTGGGCTTTTCCAAAAAAATTTGGGAAAAAAAATCTATTTGGGCTGCCTGTGACCGTCCTGACTGTACTGCGTCTCTGCTGGGGGTAGTTGTCCTAATTCATACGCAGCCAGCTAAGTGTTACAGCAGGCTTGCGCAAAATTCTTTCCTGGCTCTATGTTGCCTCTTACATCAGCGCTGTCATCCTGTCCAGAGTGAAACAGTCTGCAATATTTTTACATAGTCCAGGGCCAGTAGTGGTGGTGAGGCAGGGACAGTGAAAGACATATCCAGTCTATATGGGCAGTGGGCTTTTCCAAAAAAAATTGGGAAAAAAAATCTATTTCGGCTGCCTGTGACCGTCCTGACTGTACTGCATCTCTGCTGGGGGTAGTTGTCCTAATTCATACGCAGCCAGCTAAGTGTTACAGCAGGCTTGTGCAAAATTCTTTCCTGGCTCTGCGTTGCCTCTTACATCACCACTGTCATCCTGTCCAGAGTGAAACAGTGTGCAGTTAATTTACATAGTCCAGGGCCAGCAGTGGTGGTGAGGCAGGGACAGTGAAAGACATATCCAGTCTATATAGGCAGTGGGCTTTTCCAAAAAAATTTGGGAAAAAAAAATCTATTTGGGCTGCCTGTGACCGTCCTGACTGTACTGCCTCTCTGCTGGGGGTAGTTGTCCTAATTCATACGCAGCCAGCTAAGTGTTACAGCAGGCTTGCGCAAAATTCTTTCCTGGCTCTGCGTTGCCTCTTACATCACCGCTGTCATCCTGTCCAGAGTGAAACAGTCTGCAGTTAATTTACATAGTCCAGGGCCAGCAGTGGTGGTGAGGCAGGGACAGTGAAAGACACATCCAGTCTATATAGGCAGTGGGCTTTTCCAAAAAAATTTGGGAAAAAAAATCTATTTGGGCTGCCTGTGAGCGTCCTGACTGTAATTCATCTCTGCTGGGGGTAGTTGTCCTAATTCATATGCAGCCAGCTAAGTGTTAGAGCAGGCTTGCGCAAAATTCTTTCCTGGCTCTGCGTTGCCTCTTACATCAGCGCTGTCATCCTGTCCAGAGTGAAACAGTCTGCAGTAATTTTACATAGTCGAGGGCCAGTAGTGGTGGTGAGGCAGGGACAGTGAAAGACATATCCAGTCTATATAGGCAGTGGGCTTTTCCAAAAAGATTTGGGAAAAAAAATCTATTTCGGCTGCCTGTGACCGTCCTGACTGTACTGCGTCTCTGCTGGGGGTTGTTGTCCTAATTCATACGCAGCCAGCTAAGTGTTACAGCAGGCTTGCGCAAAATTCTTTCCTGGCTCTGCGTTGCCTCTTACATCACCGCTGTCATCCTGTCCAGAGTGAAACAGTCTGCAATATTTTTACATAGTCCAGGGCCAGTAGTGGTGGTGAGGCAGGGACAGTGAAAGACATATCCAGTCTATATAGGCAGTGGGCTTTTCCCAAAAAATTTGAGAAAAAAATCTATTTGGGCTGCCTGTGACCGTCCTGACTGTACTGCGTCTCTGCTGGGGGTAGTTGTCCTAATTCATACGCAGCCAGCTAAGTGTTACAGCAGGCTTGCGCAAAATTTTTTCCTAGCTCTGCGTTGCCTCTTACATCACCGCTGTCATCCTGTCCAGAGTGAAACAGTCTGCAGTTAATTTACATAGTCCAGGGCCAGCAGTGGTGGTGAGGCAGGGACAGTGAAAGACATATCCAGTCTATATAGGCAGTGGGCTTTTCCAAAAAAATTTGGGAAAAAACTCTATTTGGGCTGCCTGTGACCGTCCTGACTGTACTGCGTCTCTGCTGGGGGTAGTTGTCCTAATTCATACGCAGCCAGCTAAGTGTTACAGCAGGCTTGCGCAAAATTTTTTCCTAGCTCTGCGTTGCCTCTTACATCACCGCTGTCATCCTGTCCAGAGTGAAACAGTCTGCAGTGATTTTACATAGTCCAGGGCCCGTAGTGGTGGTGAGGCAGGGACAGTGAAAGACATATCCAGTCTATATAGGCAGTGGGCTTTTCCAAAAAAATTTGGGAAAAAAAATCTATTTGGGCTGCCTGTGACCGTCCTGACTGTACTGCGTCTCTGCTGGGGGTAGTTGTCCTAATTCATACGCAGCCAGCTAAGTGTTACAGCAGGCTTGCGCAAAATTCTTTCCTGGCTCTATGTTGCCTCTTACATCAGCGCTGTCATCCTGTCCAGAGTGAAACAGTCTGCAATATTTTTACATAGTCCAGGGCCAGTAGTGGTGGTGAGGCAGGGACAGTGAAAGACATATCCAGTCTATATGGGCAGTGGGCTTTTCCAAAAAAAATTGGGAAAAAAAATCTATTTCGGCTGCCTGTGACCGTCCTGACTGTACTGCATCTCTGCTGGGGGTAGTTGTCCTAATTCATACGCAGCCAGCTAAGTGTTACAGCAGGCTTGTGCAAAATTCTTTCCTGGCTCTGCGTTGCCTCTTACATCACCACTGTCATCCTGTCCAGAGTGAAACAGTGTGCAGTTAATTTACATAGTCCAGGGCCAGCAGTGGTGGTGAGGCAGGGACAGTGAAAGACATATCCAGTCTATATAGGCAGTGGGCTTTTCCAAAAAAATTTGGGAAAAAAAAATCTATTTGGGCTGCCTGTGACCGTCCTGACTGTACTGCCTCTCTGCTGGGGGTAGTTGTCCTAATTCATACGCAGCCAGCTAAGTGTTACAGCAGGCTTGCGCAAAATTCTTTCCTGGCTCTGCGTTGCCTCTTACATCACCGCTGTCATCCTGTCCAGAGTGAAACAGTCTGCAGTTAATTTACATAGTCCAGGGCCAGCAGTGGTGGTGAGGCAGGGACAGTGAAAGACACATCCAGTCTATATAGGCAGTGGGCTTTTCCAAAAAAATTTGGGAAAAAAAATCTATTTGGGCTGCCTGTGAGCGTCCTGACTGTAATTCATCTCTGCTGGGGGTAGTTGTCCTAATTCATATGCAGCCAGCTAAGTGTTACAGCAGGCTTGCGCAAAATTCTTTCCTGGCTCTGCGTTGCCTCTTACATCAGCGCTGTCATCCTGTCCAGAGTGAAACAGTCTGCAGTAATTTTACATAGTCGAGGGCCAGTAGTGGTGGTGAGGCAGGGACAGTGAAAGACATATCCAGTCTATATAGGCAGTGGGCTTTTCCAAAAAGATTTGGGAAAAAAAATCTATTTCGGCTGCCTGTGACCGTCCTGACTGTACTGCGTCTCTGCTGGGGGTTGTTGTCCTAATTCATACGCAGCCAGCTAAGTGTTACAGCAGGCTTGCGCAAAATTCTTTCCTGGCTCTGCGTTGCCTCTTACATCACCGCTGTCATCCTGTCCAGAGTGAAACAGTCTGCAATATTTTTACATAGTCCAGGGCCAGTAGTGGTGGTGAGGCAGGGACAGTGAAAGACATATCCAGTCTATATAGGCAGTGGGCTTTTCCCAAAAAATTTGAGAAAAAAATCTATTTGGGCTGCCTGTGACCGTCCTGACTGTACTGCGTCTCTGCTGGGGGTAGTTGTCCTAATTCATACGCAGCCAGCTAAGTGTTACAGCAGGCTTGCGCAAAATTTTTTCCTAGCTCTGCGTTGCCTCTTACATCACCGCTATCATCCTGTCCAGAGTGAAACAGTCTGCAGTTAATTTACATAGTCCAGGGCCAGCAGTGGTGGTGAGGCAGGGACAGTGAAAGACATATCCAGTCTATATAGGCAGTGGGCTTTTCCAAAAAAATTTGGGAAAAAACTCTATTTGGGCTGCCTGTGACCGTCCTGACTGTACTGCGTCTCTGCTGGGGGTAGTTGTCCTAATTCATACGCAGCCAGCTAAGTGTTACAGCAGGCTTGCGCAAAATTCTTTCCTGGCTCTATGTTGCCTCTTACATCAGCGCTGTCATCCTGTCCAGAGTGAAACAGTCTGCAATATTTTTACATAGTCCAGGGCCAGTAGTGGTGGTGAGGCAGGGACAGTGAAAGACATATCCAGTCTATATAGGCAGTGGGCTTTTCCAAAAAAATTTGGGAAAAAAAATCTATTTCGGCTGCCTGTGACCGTCCTGACTGTACTGCATCTCTGCTGGGGGTAGTTGTCCTAATTCATACGCAGCCAGCTAAGTGTTACAGCAGGCTTGTGCAAAATTCTTTCCTGGCTCTGCGTTGCCTCTTACATCACCACTGTCATCCTGTCCAGAGTGAAACAGTGTGCAGTTAATTTACATAGTCCAGGGCCAGCAGTGGTGGTGAGGCAGGGACAGTGAAAGACATATCCAGTCTATATAGGCAGTGGGCTTTTCCAAAAAAATTTGGGAAAAAAAAATCTATTTGGGCTGCCTGTGACCGTCCTGACTGTACTGCGTCTCTGCTGGGGGTAGTTGTCCTAATTCATACGCAGCCAGCTAAGTGTTACAGCAGGCTTGCGCAAAATTCTTTCCTGGCTCTATGTTGCCTCTTACATCAGCGCTGTCATCCTGTCCAGAGTGAAACAGTCTGCAATATTTTTACATAGTCCAGGGCCAGTAGTGGTGGTGAGGCACTGACAGTGAAAGACATATCCAGTCTATATAGGCAGTGGGCTTTTCCAAAAAAAT
Organism: Eleutherodactylus coqui; assembly: GCF_035609145.1. Classification (NCBI taxonomy): domain Eukaryota; kingdom Metazoa; phylum Chordata; class Amphibia; order Anura; family Eleutherodactylidae; genus Eleutherodactylus; species Eleutherodactylus coqui. The sequence goes on from NC_089845.1 coordinate 13,000,340, forward strand.
TTGGGAAAAAAAATCTATTTCGGCTGCCTGTGACCGTCCTGACTGTACTGCATCTCTGCTGGGGGTAGTTGTCCTAATTCATACGCAGCCAGCTAAGTGTTACAGCAGGCTTGCGCAAAATTCTTTCCTGGGTCTGCGTTGCCTCTTACATCACCGCTGTCATCCTGTCCAGAGTGAAACAGTCTGCAGTTAATTTACATAGTCCAGGGCCAGCAGTGGTGGTGAGGCAGGGACAGTGAAAGACATATCCAGTCTATATAGGCAGTGGGCTTTTCCAAAAAAATTTGGGAAAAAACTCTATTTGGGCTGCCTGTGACCGTCCTGACTGTACTGCGTCTCTGCTGGGGGTAGTTGTCCTAATTCATATGCAGCCAGCTAAGTGTTACAGCAGGCTTGCGCAAAATTCTTTCCTGGCTCTGCGTTGCCTCTTACATCACCGCTGTCATCCTGTCCAGAGTGAAACAGTCTGCAGTAATTTTACATAGTCCAGGGTCAGTAGTGGTGGTGAGGCAGGAACAGTGAAAGACATATCCAGTCTATATAGGCAGTGGGCTTTTCCAAAAAAATTTGGGAAAAAAAATCTATTTGGGCTGCCTGTGACCGTCCTGACTGTACTGCGTCTCTGCTGGGGGTAGTTGTCCTAATTCATACGCAGCCAGCTAAGTGTTACAGCAGGCTTGCGCAAAATTTTTTCCTAGCTCTGCGTTGCCTCTTACATTACTGCTGTCATCCTGTCCAGAGTGAAACAGTCTGCAGTGATTTTACATAGTCCAGGGCCCGTAGTGGTGGTGAGGCAGGGACAGTGAAAGACATATCCAGTCCATATAGGCAGTGGGCTTTTCCAAAAAAATTTGGGAAAAAAAATCTATTTGGGCTGCCTGTGACCGTCCTGACTGTACTGCGTCTCTGCTGGGGGTAGTTGTCCTAATTCATACGCAGCCAGCTAAGTGTTACAGCAGGCTTGCGCAAAATTCTTTCCTGGCTCTGCGTTGCCTCTTACATCACCGCTGTCATCCTGTCCAGAGTGAAACAGTCTGCAGTGATTTTACATAGTCCAGGGCCCGTAGTGGTGGTGAGGCAGGGACAGTGAAAGACATATCCAGTCTATATAGGCAGTGGGCTTTTCCAAAAAAATTTGGGAAAAAAAATCTATTTCGGCTGCCTGTGACCGTCCTGACTGTACTGCGTCTCTGCTGGGGGTAGTTGTCCTAATTCATACGCAGCCAGCTAAGTGTTACAGCAGGCTTGCGCAAAATTCTTTCCTGGCTCTATGTTGCCTCTTACATCAGCGCTGTCATCCTGTCCAGAGTGAAACAGTCTGCAATATTTTTACATAGTCCAGGGCCAGTAGTGGTGGTGAGGCAGGGACAGTGAAAGACATATCCAGTCTATATAGGCAGTGGGCTTTTCCAAAAAAATTTGGGAAAAAACTCTATTTGGGCTGCCTGTGACCGTCCTGACTGTACTGCGTCTCTGCTGGGGGTAGTTGTCCTAATTCATATGCAGCCAGCTAAGTGTTACAGCAGGCTTGCGCAAAATTCTTTCCTGGCTCTGCGTTGCCTCTTACATCACCGCTGTCATCCTGTCCAGAGTGAAACAGTCTGCAGTAATTTTACATAGTCCAGGGTCAGTAGTGGTGGTGAGGCAGGAACAGTGAAAGACATATCCAGTCTATATAGGCAGTGGGCTTTTCCAAAAAAATTTGGGAAAAAAAATCTATTTGGGCTGCCTGTGACCGTCCTGACTGTACTGCGTCTCTGCTGGGGGTAGTTGTCCTAATTCATACGCAGCCAGCTAAGTGTTACAGCAGGCTTGCGCAAAATTTTTTCCTAGCTCTGCGTTGCCTCTTACATTACTGCTGTCATCCTGTCCAGAGTGAAACAGTCTGCAGTGATTTTACATAGTCCAGGGCCCGTAGTGGTGGTGAGGCAGGGACAGTGAAAGACATATCCAGTCCATATAGGCAGTGGGCTTTTCCAAAAAAATTTGGGAAAAAAAATCTATTTGGGCTGCCTGTGACCGTCCTGACTGTACTGCGTCTCTGCTGGGGGTAGTTGTCCTAATTCATACGCAGCCAGCTAAGTGTTACAGCAGGCTTGCGCAAAATTCTTTCCTGGCTCTGCGTTGCCTCTTACATCACCGCTGTCATCCTGTCCAGAGTGAAACAGTCTGCAGTGATTTTACATAGTCCAGGGCCCGTAGTGGTGGTGAGGCAGGGACAGTGAAAGACATATCCAGTCTATATAGGCAGTGGGCTTTTCCAAAAAAATTTGGGAAAAAAAATCTATTTCGGCTGCCTGTGACCGTCCTGACTGTACTGCGTCTCTGCTGGGGGTAGTTGTCCTAATTCATACGCAGCCAGCTAAGTGTTACAGCAGGCTTGCGCAAAATTTTTTCCTAGCTCTGCGTTGCCTCTTACATCACTGCTGTCATCCTGTCCAGAGTGAAACAGTCTGCAGTGATTTTACATAGTCCAGGGCCCGTAGTGGTGGTGAGGCAGGGACAGTGAAAGACATATCCAGTCTATATAGGCAGTGGGCTTTTCCAAAAAAATTTGGGAAAAAAAATCTATTTGGGCTGCCTGTGACCGTCCTGACTGTACTGCGTCTCTGCTGGGGGTAGTTGTCCTAATTCATACGCAGCCAGCTAAGTGTTACAGCAGGCTTGCGCAAAATTCTTTCCTGGCTCTATGTTGCCTCTTACATCAGCGCTGTCATCCTGTCCAGAGTGAAACAGTCTGCAATATTTTTACATAGTCCAGGGCCAGTAGTGGTGGTGAGGCAGGGACAGTGAAAGACATATCCAGTCTATATGGGCAGTGGGCTTTTCCAAAAAAAATTGGGAAAAAAAATCTATTTCGGCTGCCTGTGACCGTCCTGACTGTACTGCATCTCTGCTGGGGGTAGTTGTCCTAATTCATACGCAGCCAGCTAAGTGTTACAGCAGGCTTGTGCAAAATTCTTTCCTGGCTCTGCGTTGCCTCTTACATCACCACTGTCATCCTGTCCAGAGTGAAACAGTGTGCAGTTAATTTACATAGTCCAGGGCCAGCAGTGGTGGTGAGGCAGGGACAGTGAAAGACATATCCAGTCTATATAGGCAGTGGGCTTTTCCAAAAAAATTTGGGAAAAAAAAATCTATTTGGGCTGCCTGTGACCGTCCTGACTGTACTGCCTCTCTGCTGGGGGTAGTTGTCCTAATTCATACGCAGCCAGCTAAGTGTTACAGCAGGCTTGCGCAAAATTCTTTCCTGGCTCTGCGTTGCCTCTTACATCACCGCTGTCATCCTGTCCAGAGTGAAACAGTCTGCAGTTAATTTACATAGTCCAGGGCCAGCAGTGGTGGTGAGGCAGGGACAGTGAAAGACACATCCAGTCTATATAGGCAGTGGGCTTTTCCAAAAAAATTTGGGGAAAAAAATCTATTTGGGCTGCCTGTGAGCGTCCTGACTGTAATTCATCTCTGCTGGGGGTAGTTGTCCTAATTCATATGCAGCCAGCTAAGTGTTAGAGCAGGCTTGCGCAAAATTCTTTCCTGGCTCTGCGTTGCCTCTTACATCAGCGCTGTCATCCTGTCCAGAGTGAAACAGTCTGCAGTAATTTTACATAGTCGAGGGCCAGTAGTGGTGGTGAGGCAGGGACAGTGAAAGACATATCCAGTCTATATAGGCAGTGGGCTTTTCCAAAAAGATTTGGGAAAAAAAATCTATTTCGGCTGCCTGTGACCGTCCTGACTGTACTGCGTCTCTGCTGGGGGTTGTTGTCCTAATTCATACGCAGCCAGCTAAGTGTTACAGCAGGCTTGCGCAAAATTCTTTCCTGGCTCTGCGTTGCCTCTTACATCACCGCTGTCATCCTGTCCAGAGTGAAACAGTCTGCAATATTTTTACATAGTCCAGGGCCAGTAGTGGTGGTGAGGCAGGGACAGTGAAAGACATATCCAGTCTATATAGGCAGTGGGCTTTTCCCAAAAAATTTGAGAAAAAAATCTATTTGGGCTGCCTGTGACCGTCCTGACTGTACTGCGTCTCTGCTGGGGGTAGTTGTCCTAATTCATACGCAGCCAGCTAAGTGTTACAGCAGGCTTGCGCAAAATTTTTTCCTAGCTCTGCGTTGCCTCTTACATCACCGCTGTCATCCTGTCCAGAGTGAAACAGTCTGCAGTTAATTTACATAGTCCAGGGCCAGCAGTGGTGGTGAGGCAGGGACAGTGAAAGACATATCCAGTCTATATAGGCAGTGGGCTTTTCCAAAAAAATTTGGGAAAAAACTCTATTTGGGCTGCCTGTGACCGTCCTGACTGTACTGCGTCTCTGCTGGGGGTAGTTGTCCTAATTCATACGCAGCCAGCTAAGTGTTACAGCAGGCTTGCGCAAAATTTTTTCCTAGCTCTGCGTTGCCTCTTACATCACCGCTGTCATCCTGTCCAGAGTGAAACAGTCTGCAGTGATTTTACATAGTCCAGGGCCCGTAGTGGTGGTGAGGCAGGGACAGTGAAAGACATATCCAGTCTATATAGGCAGTGGGCTTTTCCAAAAAAATTTGGGAAAAAAATCTATTTGGGCTGCCTGTGACCGTCCTGACTGTACTGCGTCTCTGCTGGGGGTAGTTGTCCTAATTCATACGCAGCCAGCTAAGTGTTACAGCAGGCTTGCGCAAAATTCTTTCCTGGCTCTATGTTGCCTCTTACATCAGCGCTGTCATCCTGTCCAGAGTGAAACAGTCTGCAATATTTTTACATAGTCCAGGGCCAGTAGTGGTGGTGAGGCAGGGACAGTGAAAGACATATCCAGTCTATATAGGCAGTGGGCTTTTCCAAAAAAATTTGGGAAAAAAAATCTATTTCGGCTGCCTGTGACCGTCCTGACTGTACTGCATCTCTGCTGGGGGTAGTTGTCCTAATTCATACGCAGCCAGCTAAGTGTTACAGCAGGCTTGTGCAAAATTCTTTCCTGGCTCTGCGTTGCCTCTTACATCACCACTGTCATCCTGTCCAGAGTGAAACAGTGTGCAGTTAATTTACATAGTCCAGGGCCAGCAGTGGTGGTGAGGCAGGGACAGTGAAAGACATATCCAGTCTATATAGGCAGTGGGCTTTTCCAAAAAAATTTGGGAAAAAAAAATCTATTTGGGCTGCCTGTGACCGTCCTGACTGTACTGCCTCTCTGCTGGGGGTAGTTGTCCTAATTCATACGCAGCCAGCTAAGTGTTACAGCAGGCTTGCGCAAAATTCTTTCCTGGCTCTGCGTTGCCTCTTACATCACCGCTGTCATCCTGTCCAGAGTGAAACAGTCTGCAGTTAATTTACATAGTCCAGGGCCAGCAGTGGTGGTGAGGCAGGGACAGTGAAAGACATATCCAGTCTATATAGGCAGTGGGCTTTTCCAAAAAAATTTGGGAAAAAAAAATCTATTTGGGCTGCCTGTGACCGTCCTGACTGTACTGCGTCTCTGCTGGGGGTAGTTGTCCTAATTCATACGCAGCCAGCTAAGTGTTACAGCAGGCTTGCGCAAAATTCTTTCCTGGCTCTATGTTGCCTCTTACATCAGCGCTGTCATCCTGTCCAGAGTGAAACAGTCTGCAATATTTTTACATAGTCCAGGGCCAGTAGTGGTGGTGAGGCACTGACAGTGAAAGACATATCCAGTCTATATAGGCAGTGGGCTTTTCCAAAAAAAATTTGGGAAAAAAAATCTATTTCGGCTGCCTGTGACCGTCCTGACTGTACTGCATCTCTGCTGGGGGTAGTTGTCCTAATTCATACGCAGCCAGCTAAGTGTTACAGCAGGCTTGCGCAAAATTCTTTCCTGGCTCTGCGTTGCCTCTTACATCACCGCTGTCATCCTGTCCAGAGTGAAACAGTCTGCAGTTAATTTACATAGTCCAGGGCCAGCAGTGGTGGTGAGGCAGGGACAGTGAAAGACATATCCAGTCTATATAGGCAGTGGGCTTTTCCAAAAAAATTTGGGAAAAAACTCTATTTGGGCTGCCTGTGACCGTCCTGACTGTACTGCGTCTCTGCTGGGGGTAGTTGTCCTAATTCATATGCAGCCAGCTAAGTGTTACAGCAGGCTTGCGCAAAATTCTTTCCTGGCTCTGCGTTGCCTCTTACATCACCGCTGTCATCCTGTCCAGAGTGAAACAGTCTGCAGTAATTTTACATAGTCCAGGGTCAGTAGTGGTGGTGAGGCAGGAACAGTGAAAGACATATCCAGTCTATATAGGCAGTGGGCTTTTCCAAAAAAATTTGGGAAAAAAAATCTATTTGGGCTGCCTGTGACCGTCCTGACTGTACTGCGTCTCTGCTGGGGGTAGTTGTCCTAATTCATACGCAGCCAGCTAAGTGTTACAGCAGGCTTGCGCAAAATTTTTTCCTAGCTCTGCGTTGCCTCTTACATTACTGCTGTCATCCTGTCCAGAGTGAAACAGTCTGCAGTGATTTTACATAGTCCAGGGCCCGTAGTGGTGGTGAGGCAGGGACAGTGAAAGACATATCCAGTCCATATAGGCAGTGGGCTTTTCCAAAAAAATTTGGGAAAAAAAATCTATTTGGGCTGCCTGTGACCGTCCTGACTGTACTGCGTCTCTGCTGGGGGTAGTTGTCCTAATTCATACGCAGCCAGCTAAGTGTTACAGCAGGCTTGCGCAAAATTCTTTCCTGGCTCTGCGTTGCCTCTTACATCACCGCTGTCATCCTGTCCAGAGTGAAACAGTCTGCAGTGATTTTACATAGTCCAGGGCCCGTAGTGGTGGTGAGGCAGGGACAGTGAAAGACATATCCAGTCTATATAGGCAGTGGGCTTTTCCAAAAAAATTTGGGAAAAAAAATCTATTTCGGCTGCCTGTGACCGTCCTGACTGTACTGCGTCTCTGCTGGGGGTAGTTGTCCTAATTCATACGCAGCCAGCTAAGTGTTACAGCAGGCTTGCGCAAAATTCTTTCCTGGCTCTATGTTGCCTCTTACATCAGCGCTGTCATCCTGTCCAGAGTGAAACAGTCTGCAATATTTTTACATAGTCCAGGGCCAGTAGTGGTGGTGAGGCAGGGACAGTGAAAGACATATCCAGTCTATATAGGCAGTGGGCTTTTCCAAAAAAATTTGGGAAAAAAAATCTATTTCGGCTGCCTGTGACCGTCCTGACTGTACTGCATCTCTGCTGGGGGTAGTTGTCCTAATTCATACGCAGCCAGCTAAGTGTTACAGCAGGCTTGCGCAAAATTATTTCCTGGCTCTGCGTTGCCTCTTACATCACCGCTGTCATCCTGTCCAGAGTGAAACAGTCTGCAGTTAATTTACATAGTCCAGGGCCAGCAGTGGTGGTGAGGCAGGGACAGTGAAAGACATATCCAGTCTATATAGGCAGTGGGCTTTTCCAAAAAAATTTGGGAAAAAACTCTATTTGGGCTGCCTGTGACCGTCCTGACTGTACTGCGTCTCTGCTGGGGGTAGTTGTCCTAATTCATATGCAGCCAGCTAAGTGTTACAGCAGGCTTGCGCAAAATTCTTTCCTGGCTCTGCGTTGCCTCTTACATCACCGCTGTCATCCTGTCCAGAGTGAAACAGTCTGCAGTAATTTTACATAGTCCAGGGTCAGTAGTGGTGGTGAGGCAGGAACAGTGAAAGACATATCCAGTCTATATAGGCAGTGGGCTTTTCCAAAAAAATTTGGGAAAAAAAATCTATTTGGGCTGCCTGTGACCGTCCTGACTGTACTGCGTCTCTGCTGGGGGTAGTTGTCCTAATTCATACGCAGCCAGCTAAGTGTTACAGCAGGCTTGCGCAAAATTTTTTCCTAGCTCTGCGTTGCCTCTTACATTACTGCTGTCATCCTGTCCAGAGTGAAACAGTCTGCAGTGATTTTACATAGTCCAGGGCCCGTAGTGGTGGTGAGGCAGGGACAGTGAAAGACATATCCAGTCCATATAGGCAGTGGGCTTTTCCAAAAAAATTTGGGAAAAAAAATCTATTTGGGCTGCCTGTGACCGTCCTGACTGTACTGCGTCTCTGCTGGGGGTAGTTGTCCTAATTCATACGCAGCCAGCTAAGTGTTACAGCAGGCTTGCGCAAAATTCTTTCCTGGCTCTGCGTTGCCTCTTACATCACCGCTGTCATCCTGTCCAGAGTGAAACAGTCTGCAGTGATTTTACATAGTCCAGGGCCCGTAGTGGTGGTGAGGCAGGGACAGTGAAAGACATATCCAGTCTATATAGGCAGTGGGCTTTTCCAAAAAAATTTGGGAAAAAAAATCTATTTGGGCTGCCTGTGACCGTCCTGACTGTACTGCGTCTCTGCTGGGGGTAGTTGTCCTAATTCATACGCAGCCAGCTAAGTGTTACAGCAGGCTTGCGCAAAATTCTTTCCTGGCTCTATGTTGCCTCTTACATCAGCGCTGTCATCCTGTCCAGAGTGAAACAGTCTGCAATATTTTTACATAGTCCAGGGCCAGTAGTGGTGGTGAGGCAGGGACAGTGAAAGACATATCCAGTCTATATAGGCAGTGGGCTTTTCCAAAAAAATTTGGGAAAAAAAATCTATTTCGGCTGCCTGTGACCGTCCTGACTGTACTGCGTCTCTGCTGGGGGTAGTTGTCCTAATTCATACGCAGCCAGCTAAGTGTTACAGCAGGCTTGCGCAAAATTCTTTCCTGGCTCTGCGTTGCCTCTTACATCACCGCTGTCATCCTGTCCAGAGTGAAACAGTCTGCAGTTAATTTACATAGTCCAGGGCCAGCAGTGGTGGTGAGGCAGGGACAGTGAAAGACATATCCAGTCTATATAGGCAGTGGGCTTTTCCAAAAAAATTTGGGAAAAAACTCTATTTGGGCTGCCTGTGACCGTCCTGACTGTACTCCGTCTCTGCTGGGGGTAGTTGTCCTAATTCATACGCAGCCAGCTAAGTGTTACAGCAGGCTTGCGCAAAATTCTTTCCTGGCTCTGTGTTGCCTCTTACATCACCGCTGTCATCCTGTCCAGAGTGAAACAGTCTGCAGTAATTTTACATAGTCCAGGGCCAGTAGTGGTGGTGAGGCAGGAACAGTGAAAGACATATCCAGTCTATATAGGCAGTGGGCTTTTCCAAAAAAATTTGGGAAAAAAAATCTATTTGGGCTGCCTGTGACCGTCCTGACTGTACTGCGTCTCTGCTGGGGGTAGTTGTCCTAATTCATACGCAGCCAGCTAAGTGTTACAGCAGGCTTGCGCAAAATTTTTTCCTAGCTCTGCGTTGCCTCTTACATCACTGCTGTCATCCTGTCCAGAGTGAAACAGTCTGCAGTGATTTTACATAGTCCAGGGCCCGTAGTGGTGGTGAGGCAGGGACAGTGAAAGACATATCCAGTCTATATAGGCAGTGGGCTTTTCCAAAAAAAATTGGGAAAAAAAATCTATTTCGGCTGCCTGTGACCGTCCTGACTGTACTGCATCTCTGCTGGGGGTAGTTGTCCTAATTCATACGCAGCCAGCTAAGTGTTACAGCAGGCTTGTGCAAAATTCTTTCCTGGCTCTGCGTTGCCTCTTACATCACCACTGTCATCCTGTCCAGAGTGAAACAGTGTGCAGTTAATTTACATAGTCCAGGGCCAGCAGTGGTGGTGAGGCAGGGACAGTGAAAGACATATCCAGTCTATATAGGCAGTGGGCTTTTCCAAAAAAATTTGGGAAAAAAAAATCTATTTGGGCTGCCTGTGACCGTCCTGACTGTACTGCCTCTCTGCTGGGGGTAGTTGTCCTAATTCATACGCAGCCAGCTAAGTGTTACAGCAGGCTTGCGCAAAATTCTTTCCTGGCTCTGCGTTGCCTCTTACATCACCGCTGTCATCCTGTCCAGAGTGAAACAGTCTGCAGTTAATTTACATAGTCCAGGGCCAGCAGTGGTGGTGAGGCAGGGACAGTGAAAGACACATCCAGTCTATATAGGCAGTGGGCTTTTCCAAAAAAATTTGGGAAAAAAAATCTATTTGGGCTGCCTGTGAGCGTCCTGACTGTAATTCATCTCTGCTGGGGGTAGTTGTCCTAATTCATATGCAGCCCGCTAAGTGTTACAGCAGGCTTGCGCAAAATTCTTTCCTGGCTCTGCGTTGCCTCTTACATCAGCGCTGTCATCCTGTCCAGAGTGAAACAGTCTGCAGTAATTTTACATAGTCGAGGGCCAGTAGTGGTGGTGAGGCAGGGACAGTGAAAGACATATCCAGTCTATATAGGCAGTGGGCTTTTCCAAAAAGATTTGGGAAAAAAAATCTATTTCGGCTGCCTGTGACCGTCCTGACTGTACTGCGTCTCTGCTGGGGGTTGTTGTCCTAATTCATACGCAGCCAGCTAAGTGTTACAGCAGGCTTGCGCAAAATTCTTTCCTGGCTCTGCGTTGCCTCTTACATCACCGCTGTCATCCTGTCCAGAGTGAAACAGTCTGCAATATTTTTACATAGTCCAGGGCCAGTAGTGGTGGTGAGGCAGGGACAGTGAAAGACATATCCAGTCTATATAGGCAGTGGGCTTTTCCCAAAAAATTTGAGAAAAAAATCTATTTGGGCTGCCTGTGACCGTCCTGACTGTACTGCGTCTCTGCTGGGGGTAGTTGTCCTAATTCATACGCAGCCAGCTAAGTGTTACAGCAGGCTTGCGCAAAATTTTTTCCTAGCTCTGCGTTGCCTCTTACATCACCGCTATCATCCTGTCCAGAGTGAAACAGTCTGCAGTGATTTTACATAGTCCAGGGCCCGTAGTGGTGGTGAGGCAGGGACAGTGAAAGACATATCCAGTCTATATAGGCAGTGGGCTTTTCCAAAAAAATTTGGGAAAAAAAATCTATTTCGGCTGCCTGTGACCGTCCTGACTGTACTGCATCTCTGCTGGGGGTAGTTGTCCTAATTCATACGCAGCCAGCTAAGTGTTACAGCAGGCTTGCGCAAAATTCTTTCCTGGCTCTGCGTTGCCTCTTACATCACCGCTGTCATCCTGTCCAGAGTGAAACAGTCTGCAGTTAATTTACATAGTCCAGGGCCAGCAGTGGTGGTGAGGCAGGGACAGTGAAAGACATATCCAGTCTATATAGGCAGTGGGCTTTTCCAAAAAAATTTGGGAAAAAACTCTATTTGGGCTGCCTGTGACCGTCCTGACTGTACTGCGTCTCTGCTGGGGGTAGTTGTCCTAATTCATACGCAGCCAGCTAAGTGTTACAGCAGGCTTGCGCAAAATTCTTTCCTGGCTCTGCGTTGCCTCTTACATCACCGCTGTCATCCTGTCCAGAGTGAAACAGTCTGCAGTAATTTTACATAGTCCAGGGCCCGTAGTGGTGGTGAGGCAGGAACAGTGAAAGACATATCCAGTCTATATAGGCAGTGGGCTTTTCCAAAAAAATTTGGGAAAAAAAATCTATTTGGGCTGCCTGTGACCGTCCTGACTGTACTGCGTCTCTGCTGGGGGTAGTTGTCCTAATTCATACGCAGCCAGCTAAGTGTTACAGCAGGCTTGCGCAAAATTTTTTCCTAGCTCTGCGTTGCCTCTTACATCACCGCTGTCATCCTGTCCAGAGTGAAACAGTCTGCAGTGATTTTACATAGTCCAGGGCCCGTAGTGGTGGTGAGGCAGGGACAGTGAAAGACATATCCAGTCTATATAGGCAGTGGGCTTTTCCAAAAAAATTTGGGAAAAAAATCTATTTGGGCTGCCTGTGACCGTCCTGACTGTACTGCGTCTCTGCTGGGGGTAGTTGTCCTAATTCATACGCAGCCAGCTAAGTGTTACAGCAGGCTTGCGCAAAATTCTTTCCTGGCTCTATGTTGCCTCTTACATCAGCGCTGTCATCCTGTCCAGAGTGAAACAGTCTGCAATATTTTTACATAGTCCAGGGCCAGTAGTGGTGGTGAGGCAGGGACAGTGAAAGACATATCCAGTCTATATAGGCAGTGGGCTTTTCCAAAAAAATTTGGGAAAAAAAATCTATTTCGGCTGCCTGTGACCGTCCTGACTGTACTGCATCTCTGCTGGGGGTAGTTGTCCTAATTCATACGCAGCCAGCTAAGTGTTACAGCAGGCTTGTGCAAAATTCTTTCCTGGCTCTGCGTTGCCTCTTACATCACCACTGTCATCCTGTCCAGAGTGAAACAGTGTGCAGTTAATTTACATAGTCCAGGGCCAGCAGTGGTGGTGAGGCAGGGACAGTGAAAGACATATCCAGTCTATATAGGCAGTGGGCTTTTCCAAAAAAATTTGGGAAAAAAAAAATCTATTTGGGCTGCCTGTGACCGTCCTGACTGTACTGCCTCTCTGCTGGGGGTAGTTGTCCTAATTCATACGCAGCCAGCTAAGTGTTACAGCAGGCTTGCGCAAAATTCTTTCCTGGCTCTGCGTTGCCTCTTACATCACCGCTGTCATCCTGTCCAGAGTGAAACAGTCTGCAGTTAATTTACATAGTCCAGGGCCAGCAGTGGTGGTGAGGCAGGGACAGTGAAAGACATATCCAGTCTATATAGGCAGTGGGCTTTTCCAAAAAAATTTGGGAAAAAAAAATCTATTTGGGCTGCCTGTGACCGTCCTGACTGTACTGCGTCTCTGCTGGGGGTAGTTGTCCTAATTCATACGCAGCCAGCTAAGTGTTACAGCAGGCTTGCGCAAAATTCTTTCCTGGCTCTATGTTGCCTCTTACATCAGCGCTGTCATCCTGTCCAGAGTGAAACAGTCTGCAATATTTTTACATAGTCCAGGGCCAGTAGTGGTGGTGAGGCAGGGACAGTGAAAGACATATCCAGTCTATATAGGCAGTGGGCTTTTCCAAAAAAATTTGGGAAAAAAAATCTATTTCGGCTGCCTGTGACCGTCCTGACTGTACTGCATCTCTGCTGGGGGTAGTTGTCCTAATTCATACGCAGCCAGCTAAGTGTTACAGCAGGCTTGCGCAAAATTCTTTCCTGGCTCTGCGTTGCCTCTTACATCACCGCTGTCATCCTGTCCAGAGTGAAACAGTCTGCAGTTAATTTACATAGTCCAGGGCCAGCAGTGGTGGTGAGGCAGGGACAGTGAAAGACATATCCAGTCTATATAGGCAGTGGGCTTTTCCAAAAAAATTTGGGAAAAAACTCTATTTGGGCTGCCTGTGACCGTCCTGACTGTACTGCGTCTCTGCTGGGGGTAGTTGTCCTAATTCATATGCAGCCAGCTAAGTGTTACAGCAGGCTTGCGCAAAATTCTTTCCTGGCTCTGCGTTGCCTCTTACATCACCGCTGTCATCCTGTCCAGAGTGAAACAGTCTGCAGTAATTTTACATAGTCCAGGGTCAGTAGTGGTGGTGAGGCAGGAACAGTGAAAGACATATCCAGTCTATATAGGCAGTGGGCTTTTCCAAAAAAATTTGGGAAAAAAAATCTATTTGGGCTGCCTGTGACCGTCCTGACTGTACTGCGTCTCTGCTGGGGGTAGTTGTCCTAATTCATACGCAGCCAGCTAAGTGTTACAGCAGGCTTGCGCAAAATTCTTTCCTGGCTCTATGTTGCCTCTTACTTCAGCGCTGTCATCCTGTCCAGAGTGAAACAGTCTGCAATATTTTTACATAGTCCAGGGCCAGTAGTGGTGGTGAGGCAGGGACAGTGAAAGACATATCCAGTCTATATAGGCAGTGGGCTTTTCCAAAAAAATTTGGGAAAAAACTCTATTTGGGCTGCCTGTGACCGTCCTGACTGTACTGCGTCTCTGCTGGGGGTAGTTGTCCTAATTCATACGCAGCCAGCTAAGTGTTACAGCAGGCTTGCGCAAAATTCTTTCCTGGCTCTGCGTTGCCTCTTACATCACCGCTGTCATCCTGTCCAGAGTGAAACAGTCTGCAGTTAATTTACATAGTCCAGGGCCAGTAGTGGTGGTGAGGCAGGGACAGTGAAAGACATATCCAGTCTATATAGGCAGTGGGCTTTTCCAAAAAAATTTGGGAAAAAAAATCTATTTCGGCTGCCTGTGACCGTCCTGACTGTACTGCATCTCTGCTGGGGGTAGTTGTCCTAATTCATACGCAGCCAGCTAAGTGTTACAGCAGGCTTGCGCAAAATTCTTTCCTGGCTCTGTGTTGCCTCTTACATCACCGCTGTCATCCTGTCCAGAGTGAAACAGTCTGCAGTAATTTTACATAGTCCAGGGCCAGTAGTGGTGGTGAGGCAGGGACAGTGAAAGACATATCCAGTCTATATAGGCAGTGGGCTTTTCCAAAAAAAATTTGGGAAAAAAAAATCTATTTGGGCTGCCTGTGACCGTCCTGACTGTACTGCGTCTCTGCTGGGGGTAGTTGTCCTAATTTATACGCAGCCAGCTAAGTGTTACAGCAAGCTTGCGCAAAATTCTTTCCTGGCTCTGCGTTGCCTCTTACATCACCGCTGTCATCCTGTCCAGAGTGAAACAGTCTGCAGTTAATTTACATAGTCCAGGGCCAGCAGTGGTGGTGAGGCAGGGACAGTGAAAGACACATCCAGTCTATATAGGCAGTGGGCTTTTCCAAAAAAATTTGGGAAAAAAAATCTATTTGGGCTGCCTGTGAGCGTCCTGACTGTAATACATCTCTGCTGGGGGTAGTTGTCCTTATTCATACGCAGCCAGCTAAGTGTTACAGCAGGCTTGCGCAAAATTCTTTCCTGGCTCTGCGTTGCCTCTTACATCACCGCTGTCATCCTGTCCAGAGTGAAACAGTCTGCAGTTAATTTACATAGTCCAGGGCCAGCAGTGGTGGTGAGGCAGGGACAGTGAAAGACATATCCAGTCTATATAGGCAGTGGGCTTTTCTAAAAAAATTTGGGAAAAAACTCTATTTGGGCTGCCTGTGACCGTCCTGACTGTACTCCGTCTCTGCTGGGGATAGTTGTCCTAATTCATACGCAGCCAGCTAAGTGTTACAGCAGGCTTGCGCAAAATTCTTTCCTGGCTCTGCGTTGCCTCTTACATCACCGCTGTCATCCTGTCCAGAGTGAAACAGTCTGCAGTAATTTTACATAGTCCAGGGCCAGTAGTGGTGGTGAGGCAGGAACAGTGAAAGACATATCCAGTCTATATAGGCAGTGGGCTTTTCCAAAAAAATTTGGGAAAAAAAATCTATTTGGGCTGCCTGTGACCGTCCTGACTGTACTGCGTCTCTGCTGGGGGTAGTTGTCCTAATTCATACGCAGCCAGCTAAGTGTTACAGCAGGCTTGCGCAAAATTTTTTCCTAGCTCTGCGTTGCCTCTTACATCACTGCTGTCATCCTGTCCAGAGTGAAACAGTCTGCAGTGATTTTACATAGTCCAGGGCCCGTAGTGGTGGTGAGGCAGGGACAGTGAAAGACATATCCAGTCTATATAGGCAGTGGGCTTTTCCAAAAAAATTTGGGAAAAAAAATCTATTTCGGCTGCCTGTGACCGTCCTGACTGTACTGCGTCTCTGCTGGGGGTAGTTGTCCTAATTCATACGCAGCCAGCTAAGTGTTACAGCAGGCTTGCGCAAAATTCTTTCCTGGCTCTATGTTGCCTCTTACATCAGCGCTGTCATCCTGTCCAGAGTGAAACAGTCTGCAATATTTTTACATAGTCCAGGGCCAGTAGTGGTGGTGAGGCAGGGACAGTGAAAGACATATCCAGTCTATATAGGCAGTGGGCTTTTCCAAAAAAATTTGGGAAAAAAAATCTATTTCGGCTGCCTGTGACCGTCCTGACTGTACTGCATCTCTGCTGGGGGTAGTTGTCCTAATTCATACGCAGCCAGCTAAGTGTTACAGCAGGCTTGCGCAAAATTCTTTCCTGGCTCTGCGTTGCCTCTTACATCACCGCTGTCATCCTGTCCAGAGTGAAACAGTCTGCAGTTAATTTACATAGTCCAGGGCCAGCAGTGGTGGTGAGGCAGGGACAGTGAAAGACACATCCAGTCTATATAGGCAGTGGGCTTTTCCAAAAAAATTTGGGAAAAAAAATCTATTTGGGCTGCCTGTGAGCGTCCTGACTGTAATACATCTCTGCTGGGGGTAGTTGTCCTAATTCATATGCAGCCAGCTAAGTGTTACAGCAGGCTTGCGCAAAATTCTTTCCTGGCTCTGCGTTGCCTCTTACATCAGCGCTGTCATCCTGTCCAGAGTGAAACAGTCTGCAGTAATTTTACATAGTTGAGGGCCAGTAGTGGTGGTGAGGCAGGGACAGTGAAAGACATATCCAGTCTATATAGGCAGTGGGCTTTTCCCAAAAAATTTGAGAAAAAAATCTATTTGGGCTGCCTGTGACCGTCCTGACTGTACTGCGTCTCTGCTGGGGGTAGTTGTCCTAATTCATACGCAGCCAGCTAAGTGTTACAGCAGGCTTGCGCAAAATTTTTTCCTAGCTCTGCGTTGCCTCTTACATCACCGCTGTCATCCTGTCCAGAGTGAAACAGTCTGCAGTGATTTTACATAGTCCAGGGCCCGTAGTGGTGGTGAGGCAGGGACAGTGAAAGACATATCCAGTCTATATAGGCAGTGGGCTTTTCCAAAAAAATTTGGGAAAAAAAATCTATTTCGGCTGCCTGTGACCGTCCTGACTGTACTGCATCTCTGCTGGGGGTAGTTGTCCTAATTCATACGCAGCCAGCTAAGTGTTACAGCAGGCTTGCGCAAAATTCTTTCCTGGCTCTGCGTTGCCTCTTACATCACCGCTGTCATCCTGTCCAGAGTGAAACAGTCTGCAGTTAATTTACATAGTCCAGGGCCAGCAGTGGTGGTGAGGCAGGGACAGTGAAAGACACATCCAGTCTATATAGGCAGTGGGCTTTTCCAAAAAAATTTGGGAAAAAAAATCTATTTGGGCTGCCTGTGAGCGTCCTGACTGTAATACATCTCTGCTGGGGGTAGTTGTCCTAATTCATATGCAGCCAGCTAAGTGTTACAGCAGGCTTGCGCAAAATTCTTTCCTGGCTCTGCGTTGCCTCTTACATCAGCGCTGTCATCCTGTCCAGAGTGAAACAGTCTGCAGTAATTTTACATAGTTGAGGGCCAGTAGTGGTGGTGAGGCAGGGACAGTGAAAGACATATCCAGTCTATATAGGCAGTGGGCTTTTCCCAAAAAATTTGAGAAAAAAATCTATTTGGGCTGCCTGTGACCGTCCTGACTGTACTGCGTCTCTGCTGGGGGTAGTTGTCCTAATTCATACGCAGCCAGCTAAGTGTTACAGCAGGCTTGCGCAAAATTTTTTCCTAGCTCTGCGTTGCCTCTTACATCACCGCTGTCATCCTGTCCAGAGTGAAACAGTCTGCAGTGATTTTACATAGTCCAGGGCCCGTAGTGGTGGTGAGGCAGGGACAGTGAAAGACATATCCAGTCTATATAGGCAGTGGGCTTTTCCAAAAAAATTTGGGAAAAAAAATCTATTTCGGCTGCCTGTGACCGTCCTGACTGTACTGCAACTCTGCTGGGGGTAGTTGTCCTAATTCATACGCAGCCAGCTAAGTGTTACAGCAGGCTTGCGCAAAATTCTTTCCTGGCTCTGCGTTGCCTCTTACATCACCGCTGTCATCCTGTCCAGAGTGAAACAGTCTGCAGTTAATTTACATAGTCCAGGGCCAGCAGTGGTGGTGAGGCAGGGACAGTGAAAGACATATCCAGTCTATATAGGCAGTGGGCTTTTCCAAAAAAATTTGGGAAAAAACTCTATTTGGGCTGCCTGTGACCATCCTGACTGTAATGCGTCTCTGCTGGGGGTAGTTGTCCTAATTCATACGCAGCCAGCTAAGTGTTACAGCAGGCTTGCGCAAAATTCTTTCCTGGCTCTGCGTTGCCTCTTACATCACCGCTGTCATCCTGTCCAGAGTGAAACAGTCTGCAGTGATTTTACATAGTCCAGGGCCCGTAGTGGTGGTGAGGCAGGGACAGTGAAAGACATATCCAGTCTATATAGGCAGTGGGCTTTTCCAAAAAAATTTGGGAAAAAACTCTATTTGGGCTGCCTGTGACCGTCCTGACTGTACTGCGTCTCTGCTGGGGGTAGTTGTCCTAATTCATACGCAGCCAGCTAAGTGTTACAGCAGGCTTGCGCAAAATTCTTTCCTGGCTCTGCGTTGCCTCTTACATCACCGCTGTCATCCTGTCCAGAGTGAAACAGTCTGCAGTTAATTTACATAGTCCAGGGCCAGCAGTGGTGGTGAGGCAGGGACAG